>NC_139344.1:198927508-199307508 GCF_055883805.1 Amblyomma maculatum | reverse complement strand
TTGGGCGAAGACGACGAGAGTAATACTGCAAACATTTTTCCAATTCGACACAGAGCGAGTCACTAAGGTGACTGCAACTTCTGTAGGCGTTGTAATGGGATACATAGCTCAACGACTGAATAGTGCTCGCGCTACGAAGATACATTTAGCATCCTACAAAAAAAAAAAAAAAAAAAAAAACATACTGAGAAAACTAGAAGGAACTGTCCTGTCCAACTAAATAATAAAATGAAGGCTCACAAAAACGCAGCAAAAATATCTCCTTTCACGCCACATTTTGCATCAGGATGATCTATTTCACATTCGAGAGCCTCAGTCGCCACAAGGTTTTATAGTTATACATCTACTAACATACGGTCACATTTCATAAAAAGCAGTTCTGAAACATTCATAAAAAAAAATCGAGTGAAAAGTACGCTGCTCAGCCGATGTGCAGCTTGTGAAAGCGGGAGTTCACAAAGGAAAAGCGCCTAATTAGTCCTTCAAGTGAGACTAGTGTCAGAGAAAGTCTGTACCAAAGACGAGCGATTAAATACTTTGTCTTTAATTTGTGGCTGTTTGGAGACGATAACAACTGCGGGGATATACCCCAACTAGTATACAATTTCATAGCCAATGGTTACTTGCTGGAGCTCGCTTTACTATTGAATGCTAAAAAGGCAAATGAGGAAGCAATTAGTTTATAATTGAATGAAAGAGCAGGGCCTTACTGTTCGAAACGAGATTAGGGCGCCTTGGAACACGCTGTTAGCGATTTAGGCTCAAGATGTTGAATTCTGTGAGGAATTTACGAAGTCTGAAGAGGCAGTCGAAGGTGCTTTATTAGAATCTCGAAGCATTGATATAATTGTCGAAGCCAATATGCCTTAAGTTCTTACGCATAACGAAGTTTGCGAGCGTGCATTTATGGTAAACGTCTGCTAGAAACAAAATGGTAGGGTCTTCACATGGTTAAATCTAATTGCCGAGAAAGTCCTGTTTGGATTGGTTTAGCTTGGTTTTATTTGGCTTAGTTTTATTTACCTTGGTGGCAAAAGGCTCATACCAGGAATTTTTATAATTGTGCAAAGTATCCAGTCGTAGACGAAGTCGTTGCTCAACATTCTTCAGCATTGCGCTGAACGTAGGCCATTTTACCAATATTGTCTGTCACTATTCGGGTAGTTTATCTTTGTAGGCCGTAGATGTAGTTGTCTTTGTCTTATAGCACCGCTGTTCACGCCACTTGGCGCGGCACATCTTGTTTCCGACAATGCCACGAAGTCCGCCACTGCGGACGTCATGCCTAATGTGATGTAAACAAACATAAATACAAGTAACTTTCAAGACAGGTGACGTCACAGAAACTGCCGGCTAGTCAGTGCCCCGCAGTGTTACCTGCCAACTACCACCTGCCAGGGGCACGATCGTGAATAGGACCGTGAGGTATGCTGCCCACGTTGTCATCAGTGGCGTAGATATAAATCCTCGCCTGAAATTAACAAGTCCTACGGACATGCGTGCTTGGCATAGCAGCAGCATGTCCAACTCTTGATCCAAAGGTCCTAGAAGGCTGTATTCTGATCTCACATTCGCATTTAAATGGCGAAGTCCGTGGTGGCAGCGCCTGCCAATTCAACCGTGACATGTTGTTTTGTGACGTCACAAAAGACGCCGATTAGTCAGTGCCCGCCCACGCCACCTGCCTTTTATACCGCCTGTCAGCGCCTTCACACCGTATCCGGCTTTTGCAGCTTCGGTCTTCAAGTAGACCGGTCGCTCTAAAGATTGCTGCATTATTAGTGACCCCAAAGCTGAGAATTAATATGAAAATTTGTTACTGAATTTTGGGATAGCCTAACATTTACTTATATTTGTAACTGTACGATGGGTGACGTACATGATAGTAACACTTGAAGATACAAAAATCTTTTAGAACATAAGAAAAGAGTATACACCACGGTTGCGGCAACGTAATGTAAAATACCGGTACAGCTGTGGCCGTCAGAGGTCTCTCGCTGAAGCCGCGGCAATATCTTTTACAGCGGATTTCCCATCAAATTCCAGATAGGAGGCGCATGCAGCTGGCGTAAGTATTTACGTTATCTTCTTCGCAACGCGTCATCCGAGTAGCACCCCATTCCCTACCCTTCACCCACCGGGGTAGCGCAGTGATTAGGGCGCTTGACTACTGTGCCCAAATACGTGGGATCGAATCGCGGATTCGGCTGGAGGTTTTCGCTGGAGGCGAAAAGTTAAGCGTCCATGTGCTGTGCGACATCAGTGCATGTTACAGAACCCCAGGTGGTCGAAATTGTCGGAGCCCTCTACTGCGGCGTCTTTCAGCCTGAGTAGCTATGGGACGTTAAACCCCACAAACCAAACCAAATCCTACCATTCAACTCCAGTCGCGCTTGGTTTAGGTATTTGTCATGCTTCTTCAGGATGTATTCGCTTCCTACTTTCAGGATTGCCAACCATTTTGATGGTCTTGAACGGAATTTGGCTCCTGGCTTCGCTGAACATGCCTAGGTAGAAGAAATCAAGTAGAACACAAAAACATTGGGCTCCACGTAAGAATTGACATGATAGCAAATGTTTCTTCCTTATTTTTTTTATTTCTATATTTTTTCTACTTTTCCTTTTCTTTATTGGAAACACCGCACACCGTCCACTCAGTGCCCCTTAACACGCCTAGTACTAACGAACCTTTGTACCCTATACTTCAATCCTTGCCTGCCTGGCATACAGAATACCAGGCTCGAACCCCAAAGGCGACAAAATAATTTCATTCAATTTGTTTCATTTTCCTTAATACTTCTATCAAAATAACCTCCTCGCCAATTTTGAAAGCATTTGGTCCTTTCCCTAATTCGTCAGCTCTGTTGAATGTGGGGCGTTTGAAATTCCGTCGCGAGGTCATGCGGTTGTGACGTCATTGACCTATCGACCATTTAAGAATTCTTCCGACACGTTTGGTGACTGTTCGCACGATACGAGGTTACAGACTCGGCTTTGTGGCACAATGAGTGCAATACGCTGTCGAGTAATACGTAGCAAACGTAATAGCATACTATAAAAGAGAAAAAAAAAAAAGTACAACCTCTAAACAACCAGAACAGGAGTAGTGCTTAGCACATGATACCACGCGCAATGGTCGGCACCAGTATGCACCTGTTACCACTGTCGGGAGTGAAAATGCGGAAGTTGGCAATGTATTCACCATCTGGCTGCACAGTCGCCTTCAGGGCACGCACCCATGAAGAATAGTTCGACTAAAATTAAAAGCATTAATCAGGAAATAATTGAGACTATCAAAACGTGTGGACATATTTTTACAAGCAGCTATAGTTCAGGTCGCAGAAACAGTCACGTTTAACGATAACGTACAGAATTTTGCATAAAGCCTACGCGGAGTGTCTAGCCCCCAAATATTCGTTTCTGAATTTTTTTTTTGTGTGTGTATCATTATGGTATCAAAGGTCAACGAATACATTACTTTTTTTTTTTTTCATGGATCATTTTTAATCCGACAAAAATCAATTGAGCGCGTTCAGCGGTGGGAGAACGCTGGCACCAAAGACGGATTTTCAGAGAACTGTGCATATGATAACTTGAAGTCGCACAAGCAGCGGGGGATTGCACTAATCGGCTTTGGGCGCCTGTGGCTAAAAGCCTTGGTTTCGTTTCTATAATCCGGTGGAATTGCAGGTCATTGTGGCAAGCGCTTGTGTACTCATGGGGTCACTACTATCAGCAAGCATGTTCGGTGCTCATTAGCTCGACAGGACCAACTTATTAGCCGAAGTGCGACACAGCTATAAGTAGAGCGAAAGGTGAAATACGTATCACGTAAGAGGTATTTGCGGTATGAAGTGCTCGGACTCTTTCATGGGCATAAACTTACAGGCATTGGTGCGTAATCACGTGCCGGCAGCACGTGAAAATTTGTTTTATAAATTTGTATCAGAGGGGCTGAGAAAAAAAAATCCAGTCATGAAAAAGCTGTGTTTTAGGCTTAATTGTTGTGGAAATATTACTCCTCCTTGAGTGCAGATATGCGGTAGGCAAATCATTATTGTTCGTTTGCTTGCCTCCGTGATAGCTTTAAAAATAAAATATAGCGATTCGTGGCATGCCATTCTTGCACCCGTTGGTATTTATTGCAACTCTTGCAACTTTTTGGCACCCTTAGAGAACGTTATCGTGAAGCAAGGCGGAAATACTTGAAGAGCGAACTGAGGTGGCACAATGGTCACCCTGTGCAAGCGATGTCTTCGAGATGGTTGTTCTTCCGAGCCGGATATCGTGGCCGTTGGAACTCATTCGGACTTATCGCTTTACGCCGTTTTAATAAAACTCCGCACAGAGTGTTAGAGAGGACACGTATGTTTTAAAACGGAACTAGTTTATTGATAGGTTCACCAAGCACACAACCTGTGCTTCATCTTGTGTAGTTTGTGGAGCTTCAATGGGTGCAATGTCAGCTGCGACTTTTATAAATATACGACATTCAAGCCTTTGGGCATGTAAAATAACGCAGCTCCTAAAGAGACTTCCTGGGTTTCCCGGACTGCGTCTCCCAATTGCATCATCAGCCTTGCTCAAAAGCGGAACTACTAACACAATAATCGATAATTTTACATGTGTGCCTTCGTTCTAACGTAAGTGTAACAAATTTTAAAATGTCTGCAGGTGGTTACCACGCGTACATAAACTTCATCGGAAGATACGGCGGCCTGCGCTGCTAAGCCTTCGTAACTGCGTCGTTTTGGCACGCGTATGGCTGCTTCCACTCAGGAAAAATTAATTTTACTCCGCAGCGCCCTTGGGTTATACATTTTACGAAATTAACCAAACCTCGTGTTCCTAAAAATTCAGATTGAATGTAGCTGGAGCGATATGATTTCGCGAACTTTCTGGCGCATGGCAACAGTTTTGAGTTCAGCTCGGTGGCGCATGGGCGAAAGGGAAGGAAGCGGAAGCCTTCCTTATGCGTCATGACACAGTTGTTCGCTTGATGCTAAATGAGCTTTACCGTGAAGCAATCAGTTGTCACTGAAACAGGCAGGAGCCGTCGTGTTCAGTCACACTTTGGGGCTCTCTTGCAGACATACAACAGGTCATAGAGCGACGGCAAAGTTCCTAGTGAATGGAAGACAAGTCGTATCATTCCGCTTCTAAAAACCGGAAAATCACCGCTCGATATTAATTCATACCGCCCCATTGCGCTCTCCAGCTGCGTCGGCAAAGTAATGCAAATGATGCTATTAACACGCATTGAGTGGTACTTGGAACGACACGAAAAATATCCAGATTTCATGTCTGGGTTTCGACGCGGCCGCTCATCTATAGATAATGTCGTAGACCTGGTTACGTCAGTCAATGTCCAAAAGAATCTGAAAAGATTAACTGCGGCATTGTTTTTAGACATTAAAGGTGCCTACGACAATGTAGCGCATGAAGCCATCCTAGATGCACTGGAAACTGCTGATATCGGAGGACGAACTTATAGCTGGATACGCAGTAATTTGTCAGACAGGTCACTGTTCATCTAGACAGAGGACGGACGAACATCCTCACATAGAACCTCTCGCGGAGTTCCGCAGGGTGGGGTACTGAGCCCCACTCTATTCAATCTTGTGCTCATCGGCCTAGTCGACCTGCTGCCTCAGTCAGCTCAGATCTCCATATATGCGGATGATATTTGCATTTGGGCCTCAAGCGTGACTCGACCACAAGTTCGTGCAAGACTACAAAAAGCGGCATCGATTGTGACGTCATATCTTTGTGTACAGGGTCTTACTATCTCAACAGAGAAGTGTTCTGTGGTGGCCTTCACACGAAAATCAATGTCACAATACGCAGTATACATAAATGGCAAAGCTATTCCTTATGAAAAGAGGCATCGCTTCCTTGGAATCATCATTGATAGGAACCTCTCGTGGAGTCCACATATCAAGTGGTATGAAGAAAAGACTGACGGCGATTGCCCATGTTCTCTCCTTTCTAGGAGGCAAGTCCTGGGGCGCGTCAGTGTACTCTATGCTGCAACTATACCGTTCACTTTTCCTGGGTTACATGCGCGGTACAGCTTTCCAATATTCAATAATATTAGGAAGACGAACATCGAGATCCTCCAAAGCGTGCAAGCTCAAGCTCTCCGCATCTGCCTTGGACTGCCAAAATGCACCTCAACGGCAGCAACGGTTCTTCTCTCCCGCGAACATCCCATAGCTACATATATTGCTGTTGAAACCATGAGGACACATATACGACACCTCACCCGGGTTTCCCGTCACCACCTGGCAACTATCCCAACAATTAGACCACATACTGCATTTGCCAAAACCATAGCAGCTCATCGCACCTACCTTCCTTCACAGTTCCCTCCAGCTTCAAGACCAAGTTTACCCATATGGAGCCTACATGAACCGAAAGTTTACCTATCTATTCCGGGAGTAAAAAAGAAAACGGGTGTACCATTGCCTGCCTTGAAGCAAATGACGTTGGGTCACCTGTATTCTATGCACAATAATCGTGAACACGTCTACACCGATGGCTCAGTTGCTTCAACAAGCTCTGCGGGATCCGTAGTGATACCATCGAGGTCTAACGTGCTGAGGATCAAGACGACGTACCCCACTTCTTCAACTGGTGCGGAACTGGCTGTCTTACGTGCAGCTATTGAATACATCGGCCAGGAACTTCCAGGTGTCTGGTCCATTTTTACGGACTCGAAAGCAGCGCTTCAAGGCGTTCAAGCTGCGCTACGTCGTGGATCACATGAACAACTAACTGCAGAGATCCGCGTGCTATACCACGACGCTACATCAAAAGGTCATGATATAATTTTCCAGTGGCTACCTGGACATTGCGGTATTAAGGGAAACCACCAGGCAGACCAAGTTGCCCGTTCTGCACACAACGACGGAACTACAGTGAACATTCCTATATCCAGAGTTGACGCAGCTTGTCGACTTCGTTCCTTAGCGGCGGAGCTAACGCTTTCAGCCTGGAACAAAGGAGAATTTTCCAATCGACGCCTCAGGGAACTAGACCCTGAGCTGCGCCTTCGTGTTCCCCTAACAAAGGGCGGCGCGAAACAACACTGATGTGCCGTATGTGGCTCGGTGTTGCATTCACCAAAAAATACGCTTATGTGATGAGAATGGCGGATAGCCCTAACTGTGAAAGATGCGGCTGCGAAGAGACCACACAGCATCTCCTTTGCGAGTGCCCTGCTTTTTCAAGCGAAAGATATGCGCTGCGTTCGGCTCTGGACCATCTTGACAGCCGTCCTTTCACAGAGGAGAAAATCCTCGGCCCATGGCCACAGAAGGCGTGTAACGACAAAGCCTTCCAAGCACTTATGTGTTTTATGAGAGACACAAACTTGATTGAGAAACTGTGACTGTGCTCCTCGCCGCCTTACCTTTCCTATCATTCTCTTCTTTCTCCTTTAAACTCCTCATTCCCCTTCCCCAGTGCAGGGTAGCAAACCGGAAGCTTTACTGGTTAACCTCTCTGCCTTCTCTCTCTTTCTCTCTCTCTTTGGGGCAGATGCTCTTCACACACACACACACACACACACACACACACACACACACACACACACACACACACACACACACACACACACACACACACACACACACACACACACACACACACACACACACACACACACACACACACACACACACACACACACACACACACACACACACAAAGGCGTTGCGCAGAATCAGAACAAAATGCAAATGGAAAGAACCAAGTCGGGCCACTGAATGAAGTGGGGGAGCTGAGGCTCAACTAATAGTGGTATAGTAGCTGCCTAGCATGTAAGTACAAGCAGAAGGAGCAGTCCAGCTCTCCTAGATTTCCGGCGAAGACGCTCCAGTCCAGTTTCCAAACTGCTCAGCACACATACAACGGTATTTCCCAGCATTGTGAAAAAAATAAAAACACACGAAACCATTTCAAGTGTTCTGACGGTGTTTTAGTATGTGCTCGCAGCCGATGCTTCCTCTCATTTTAGGAATTCCACAGAAGACACTATCTGGAAGGCACCGTTAGGGCACTATCTGTTCGGACCGTCGACGCAGTGACTACTATTTTTCGTCATTCCAGTCGCTTTGGCTTATGATAAAGTGCTGAGCTCTTTGCGGGTCGACGCTCACATGTTGTAATAAAATTTGAAACCACAACGCAATACAGAAGATTGAATGGCACACTTCAATAATAAAAACATAAAGTTAAAAGTGGCAGTACCCTGTGAGAGGCCGAAGTGTCATATACATATTTATTTCAAAAGGGCCCGAATGACTGCTATTTTGTCGAGAGTAGATGCATTCACAATAGCATAGTGTATGTACAGCTACCAAAGTCTTCCTTTTCATCTGCATGCACACCGACGCAGCCTCTGCTTTTCTTGCTTCTGTACGTAACCTGGTGCCTTTGCTCTTCTTCCCCTAGACATGTTATGTTTCATAAAGCGGGGCTGGCGATGGGTTGTACTAAGAAGTCGTGGCGGTTATCTTCTTGCAGGAACCTCACCAGGCTTGATTCCTAGTGTTTTTTGTCAGCCACAGGGAGAAGCCTTCCCTCGTTATAGCTTAGGTCCGACTTCCAGTAATCACCTTTTCCTCGAAGCCTTTGCTCCTGGACACATCCACAGCAGGCTTACTACGTACACATAAGCTGCTTGCGTGGAAATTATTGGTCGTATGCCGGGTACGGCAGCATCTAACTGATTGGCCCATCAACACGTTACGGTGGGGTAAGGGAGGCCACGGCCCTAATCCTTCTCAGCGACACTTCCTCCAATGTAGTCAAGTTACAATGGAGGTAGAAGGGGAATCAGGATATGAGTACATTTTTTAAGCGGGTCGACAAGGTAAGAACGACGCCACGGGGACCAAAAGAGAGGCTGCGCTCGAAGCAGTTGTGTCCGCGGATCTTCGTGTGTAAGGGCGTCGCTCACCTCTTCAATGATCTGCGTTTTTTGTTTTTGTGTTTTGCCGAGGGTGTCTGAATGATTTGGTCGGTTTTTCTTTGTGGGTTTTAACGTCCAAAGGAAACTAGCGACCCAGGCTATCAGCGAAGCGGTAGTGGGGTGTCTGGAAATTTCGACTACCTAGAGTTCTTTAACGGGCACAGACAGCGCGCAGCCCATGGGCGCCTTGCTTTTCGCCGCCATCGAAAAAAGGCCGTCGCTGCCAGGATTCGATCACGCATATTTGGACACAGTAATCGAGCGCCCTAACCACTGCGCTACCCAGGTGGGGTGAAGGGCGGGGAATGGGGCGCTACTCGGATGAAGCGTTGCGAAGAAGATTACGTAAATACTTATTTCAGCTGCGTGCGCCTCCTATCTGGAATGTATAATTGTTTCCTCTGATTGTTTCGTAAATTCAGCTAGTGTGTTCAACTGGTTCAACTGTGCGCATGTTGGAGAGTTGGAATGGCTTGTAAGAGACTCTGCGCTTATAATACATGATTGCGATCCCAAAATGTGTAAGGTGTTCAAGAAGTGCAGCACTTCCACAATTTAACTGAGCATACATTGGCGGCTGCTGTTATCCTGCCTTATATGCAAGTTTTTAAATGTATAAAGTATTACAAGGGTTTGCCCTTAGTGTGCGAGCTGTCGGCAGCACTAGCTGGCTCTTGAAGTAATTGACACCGTAATGGGACCATGAATGATTTTCTGTGCCACTGAGCTGACACTAAAATAGCCACTGGGGCCTATGAATAACTGGGAAGATGAGTTTCTGATCGGAAGCGTACTCTTCATCCACTTCAAATCCTGCGGCTGAAGTTGGCCTTCGTCGGAGGGTGGACTAGGATCGAGGGGTCACAGCCCCCGAGAAAACGTATTTTAGTTCGGTTTATGATGTTTAACGTCCCAAAGTGACTCAGACTGTGAGGGACGCCGTAGTAGAATGCTCCAAAAATTTCGACCACCGGGGGTTCTTTAACGTGCACAGACAGCTTACAGCACACAGACATCTTTCTTTTCGCCTTCATCGAAAAGCGGCCACCGTGGCCGGGATTCGATCCCGCTTCCTTATGTGCAGCAGTCCAGTGTCTTAACCACTGAGCCATCACGGCAAGTCCCGAGAAAGCTGTTTGGAGCATATGTACAGGTATAGTAGCTAAAAGAAGGACGACGAATAGGCTTGCCTGCTGAGCCTTGCTTATGCTATTGCCTATGGGCGATCATGCAGACTGGACTGCGACAAGGGCAACATGAAACCGGAGGAACTACGCTAAAAATGCTGACGCGGCACAAAATAGACTAAGATGATTAATTCCCACGTCTGAAGAGCATGTTGGTGATAAGAGTGCCCAAATCACAGCTTAGAGAACAGGGGAAAACACTGCAATAATGGGGGTGCACCACAAACCTCAGCGTCGGAACATCCCAGCCTGATGTTTAAGGCTTGTTGCTGCTGTAAAAGGAGAAACCTTTTGTTACTTTCGCTTGCTAGGACTAAAATAAGCGGGAAAACATACAAGATATTTAAAAAGTGATCACATTTTATCAAAAATATCCTCTGCTGAAGCATTTTAAAAGGCCCTCATACCATGTGGTTCGGACAGTACAGTGAGCAAACCTACTTCACCAAGAAAAGCATGTTTACAGCTAATAAAATTCTCCTTTTTGGATATGTGCTCGCAGCAGAGTCTTCGTTCACTGCTTGTATGTGAATATATACACGCTCTTTAATAGCAGCTGACTTGCATTGGTTAATAAAGAGACAAATACCTTATTTGCCATAATATCGGTTTCCTTAGCCGCTTCTCGGCACCACAAACATCTGTGTAAGTCTTACTGCAGTAATTTGCAAAGTTTTTTGTTTTCCTCTTCCACGTATGCTGCACTACACATCCAAAACATATTGATCGCATTAGATCCTGTAATTTTAAGGAGACAAGCACTATCGTGAAAATTTATGCTAGAGCAAACAAATAAAAGCTATTTGAGGTCTCACTTGCCTGTACGGCTGCGAAGGCATCACAGCTATGTCGGACCCGTCGGCCAGAGCTCAGCGGCGCTAATATAAGTCTAGGCTACGCGCTCGAGCGTTCGCGTTAAGCGTGTTGGAGGCGGTGTCTTTTTGTTTTATATCATAGGTCACAGTAGAGAAAAGGGCAGAAATCTGCAAGTTTACACTCTCATACTCCCCCCCCCCCCCCCCCCCCACACACACACACATATTATTTTCGGGCAGTCTATGGAGCTTCGGCCGTTCTAAATTCGCCTCGTTGCGAGAATGGAAGGTCTTACGTGTTTCCTTTATTCGCAGGCTGCGCGTTACTTTTATTAACGGTTCGAAGCACGAACTGTATTAACAATTTTTTTATTAATGTGATAGTGTTTAAAGCCTCGTCGAGACAAAAATGCATCGCCGATCACATATAATTCTGGGAATTATATGTGATCGCAACCACGAAAGAATGACAAAAAAACTATGTAAATCCATCAACAGCTTCGAATGCTATCGCAGTGCCAACGCCAAAAGAGCCAATTAGGCATCCTTCTGAAATATTTAATCAGCTTTTAACCGCTGTAAAAGTTCTGCTGAAGATGAGAAATAACTTAAATTGGCAGAATACACAAACGTTCTTCCGTCTCGCTCCCGTGGCCGGAGAAGCCCGGTGCGCTCGCGAAGCAACGCGTGATGTGGCGTAGCGACGGAAGCGTGCGTCTCGGCGTGCTGCGCCACGCGACGCGAGATTTCTTAATGGGATGGGACTCGTAGTTGCCTTGTGAGACGCTAATGAGCGCGCGGGCAACGCGGCAATCGATGCTGCCGGGCCGCGTGACTGTGCATGCGTCGTGGCTCCCGAGTCTAGCTCACGCGCCGCTGCTCGGCGGCCCGTCTCTCCCGACAGGCGGCCGGAAAAATCGGCGCACCAAGTGCTCGAGACAAGACCGTCCGCTAATGAGTTGGTAGCTTTGCCCGGCGGACTCGGGTGTCCGTCGACCGAGCCGGCCCCCGGGGCCACCGCGTCTTCGGGACGACTGGGCGCACTGCTACGGTGGCGCGTGCGCGGTTCAAAAGCCTTCGGGCTCCTTCCTCGGACACGCACACACATACGCAACGCACAGTCGCCCTCCAACTCGTTCCATGCTACTAGCCCTGTTTACTTACGGCCGCCCAGTAGTGAGCCTGTGCCCCGCATTTGGAATTCGCCGCACAGCGATGTTATTAGTAGTTCCTTCCAAACGCTGACCAAAACTGCAAGTGAGTGGAGATTGAAGCTGGTTCCCGTTGCACTTCCGAAGACCTCTTCCCGAATACCTTTTGGTGCTGAGTCTTACGCTTCGCTTTCTTCTAAAACTAAGCTGAGCGTCGAGCACAAGTAGCTTCTAATGTATCAGCGAAGTGCAAGAACGTTGGAAGTGAAGCTTGCGACGGGTAAACCAGCCTCCTAAATCTAATTGATCACTTTGAGTAGGAATTTGCTCATGCTGGGCAGCGGTGGAAACTTGGTCCACGCATGAACAGCTACCCTTCTGCGGCTTGGAATAAAGAACAAAAGTGGCGTTAAGTATATGGAAGCAATTAATACTTATTTCTACTAACTCGATCTGAAGTGACATTTCCTTCTTTTGCAGGTTACCGGTGCGAATTAAATAAAACGAAAGGCCCGTTTCTGCGGCTAGAAGTTCTAAAAGCGCTCATGCAGGCATAAGAGGCGATGACAAAGTTGATAAATGGGAACATCTGTCCTGGAAAGGTGACTCTGTTTAAAGCACCTTAAAAAAGGAAAACTGGGTCAGCATGCCTTCCGATTAGAAGTGTGAAATATACACTCATATCCCATATAAAAAAACAAACATGACGCGCACGTAGGGCTTTAAATTCAAAACATAGTGAAAAGGAAGCAAGAATTTTGATCTAGCCGTTTCGTACGATCACGACCCTTCGCAACCAAATAAAACAAAATTTGCATCACAGAACCTATGCAGCACATTACCGTAACAGAAGAAATATTCTCTCAAGTGGCCGTTTACAATCGTTTGATCCTTAAGTGAAGCTCTCTCCTCTCATTTTTTATTGTAATAAAAGTTAATCCTCCTTCATTTAGAGAAAAAAAAACTAAAGATGAGTTGAGGTGGGAAGAATAACCGTATATGACGACTTTTTCTGTGAAAACTATTATAGTTAACAAGAGCATACAGGTCTTTGAAGCGGTGAGAAACTAAAATGTGAGAGGAATTGCATGGTGTCGTTGCATAAAGAGACGATTTTTTTACTGATCCTGGAAAGACTGCTGACGCATGATAGCCACAGTGCTTATGCGCCGTTAAACTTCACATAAATATCTCGGAAGACTGCGTAAGACCTATACCGAGAACTGCACTGAATGGGACTGCTTTACTGCACCTACAGTCAGTATTTTATGACCGCACGAGCTTCATGATCACCGCACAGTTTCTTGTGTTTAATTTTTTTTTTTGTTCCGGGCTGCAAATTAAGTACAAACCTTGCAAACTCTTGCTTTTAGCCAACGAATTTTCAAATTACATGCCATAAATCAGCAAATGTGAGATAAATTCTTCACATTTTCGTTTTGCAGCTTTTTATGCGCAAATATGGTTATTTATTGACTATGTGCAAAGTGGACAATGCCAGGTTTTGAAAGCATGATTGTATGAGAACGGAAGCTTAAGCTATGACTTTGTAGAAGTTTATCGCAGGCAGCAAACACTGATATGTTCTTCGAAGAGAGACGCGTCAAATTTGCACATCGAAAGGAAATTATTAATTCGAAAGCATTTATTTGCTCATACTGTCAGTGTCCGACCGGTCACACTATAGCTGTCAATCAAATGACGTCACAATGAAGTCATCAGAAAAATGAAAATACTGATTCCATCGGGAATTGAACCGCCATTCCTCGGATCCCAGAAGAGCACTTTAACCAACTACGCCACGCCCGGAATCGTGAAAAGCACATCATACTTCTGCTTGTCTACAGCGAGGATGATAGTAGCGATGATAAAGACGCTGTCATTAGTGATAATGACAGTTATGACGGTAGCGATGATAATAACCGTGCCTGCATTGCATCATCATCATCAGCCTGACTATACTCACTGCAGGGCGAAGGCCTCTCCCATATTTCTCCAATTAACCCGGTTCCAGCTGCATCCCCTTGACCCCTGCGAATTTCTTAACCTCATCCGCCCAACTAACTTTCTGCCGCCCCTGCTACGCTTTCCTTCGCTTGGTATCCAGTTTGTTGCCCTAAGCGACCATCGGTTATCCTCTCTTCGCACTACATGTCCTGCCCGTGCCATTTCTTCTTGATTTCCACTAGAATGTTAGTAACCTGAGTTATTTCTCTGACCACTCTGCATGCTTCCTATCCCTTAATGTTACCTCTACCATTTTTCGTTCCATAGCCGTCTGCGTAGTCCTTAACTTAAGTACAACCCTCTTGGTTAGCCTCCACGTTTCAACCCCATAGGTGAGTACAGGTAAGATGCAACTGTTGTATACTTCCTCTTGAGCGATATTGGTAAGCTGCTGGTCATAATCTGCGAGTGCTTGCCAATGCGCTCCATCCCAATCTTATTCTTCTTGCTATTTCGTTTTCATGATCCGGATCTGGGGTTACTACCTGTCCTAAGTAGACATATTCGCCAACTACTTCCAGGGCTTCGCTATCTGTCGTAAACAGCTGTTCCTTCCCGAGGCTGTTGAACATTACCTTAGTCTTCTGCATATTGATTTTTAGGCCTACCGTTCTACTTTTCCTGTCTAGGTCACCAATCATTCTTTGCAGTTCATCTCCTCAGTTAGTTAGCTAGGCAATGTCATCAGCAATCGCCGATTACTGAGGTATTCTTCATCTACCCTTATCCCTAACTGCTCCCATTCCAAGTCTCTGAATACTTCCTCTAAGCAAGCTGTGAATAGTACAGGGGAGATCGTGTCTCCTAGCCTAACACTTTTCTCTATGGTAATTTTGTTACTTCTTTATGCAGAACTATGGTTTCTGTGCAGCCACTATATATATCTTCCAGCACTTTCACGTACGGCTTGTCTACCCCTGATTTCGCAATGCCTGCATCACCGGCGAGGTTTCAACTGTGTCAAATGCTTTTTCGTAATCAATGAATACTCTGTATAAGGGCTGGTTATATTCCGAGCATTTTTCTATCACCTGGTTGACGGTATGCATATGATCGACAGTAGAGTGCCGCTTCCAAAACCCTGCTTGATCATGCTTGATTGCAGTCTAAGGTTGTCCTGATTCTATTAGCATACATTTAGTTGATGATAATAATAACGAGAGCAAACGTAATGCACCCTATGCACCAGAAGCGCTCAGGCTTCCGCATTCCTGCAGTGTAGATTCAACAGTGCTCTCGGAATTTTTTAACGATCCCAAAATACCCCAACAGATATTTTTATTTCAGTTCCGAGGAAGCAAAGACGAGGACGGTGCACATAGTGGCGAAATCACCAGGGTGGTGTTTGGTCTTTGAGCGAGAAGCGAAAAGAATTTCACCATATTCGACCGTAGATGTGGGGAACGACAGTGTGATGCCCGCCACGTCGTGGCGGACAGTGCAAGGAAGCTATGACACATTAGTTTTGTTTTTATTCATTCATTCTTTGCTTGTGCCTAATGCATGGTACAATTTAGGGTACAATATAGTTTCAGTTCTGCCTAGGGTAACGTTAAACCATAAAGGTCCATTAACATTTAGTGCAGTTCAGCGATTTGTTGCAATGTTACATTACTCCACATTGCTTCCCTTCTTTCATCGCAGAAGTTCAGAAAGAGCCCGCCTGGCACCCAGGGCAGCTTACTTTTGGTAATACTGCTACAGATCCACCCATGTCATATAGTCCATCAGGAAATTCTTGGGATGTATACGTCATGAGGCACCGAATGTGTCCCCAGCGACTTGCTGATCCAGGGCAGAAAGAGTGAAAGAAGATGGCTACACGGTATGAAAGAGGCACTGAACAAGGGTACGGATGGAGGGAGGAGCCTCAGTTCACAGTCTAGCCAATGTTTTGAGAAGTGGACTTGTCTTCGTCTGGGCAGCGAAATTTTCAATGGCAGGGGTTTAAATACGCTTTTGCTTCTGAAGAGCAAAAGCTGGGGAGGGGGGAGGGAGGAGAGAAAAAAGGTCAAGGAGTGGAAAAGTGTTTCTTCGGTATATATTTATCAGCCTAGAACTGGTGATCCTGTAACCAGAGAAATAAAATAAAAATGCGGCAGCAACCGCAAAAACTACAATTCAAGGTGAATGATGAGTCAGCACCTAAAGCAGGTTCGATGCTGACACACCTTTCTTGAAAAGGGACAAGCATTTCAAAGGGTCCTGATAAAGAATACCTCTGCAGGGGAACAGTTCTCAAAAGCTTTCCGCAAGGAGGGAAGAAGGACAAAGGAACAGAATAATAACAGGTCAAGTGAACCACATCTGCCACGTCCTGAAAAAAAAAAAAAAAAAGGGGGGGGGGGGGGGTTCGAGGGCTAACCAAAGTATGGAGAGTTAAGGAGGAAACACGTTTGGAAAAACACGTGCAGCTTGTGCTTTTCCGGAGGGGGGGGGGGGGGGGGGGGGGGGGGGGGGATAGAGTGCCCACGTGCTGTGAATAAACTGTACAATTAACGCTATACGGGATTGTTTTCCCGACTAGTTCCGGCGCAGAGGGAATACTTATAGTTAAGGGATTGTAACGTTCGTTTTTGAGATATTTATTCCTGCTGGTTCCAATGCTCTAAATTTGTGGATTAGGTATGACTCTATATTTTCTGTTTCTTGAAGATTTAAAGCCTGACTGGAGAATATATAATTCAATTTCTTCGAACTTATGGTCTTTCTGATTCAAATGCTGTGAAGCTGCTTTCGAGAGGCTTTTGCCTGTGTGTACACTATGGTCATTAAACTGTATGTTCATTGATTGCCCTGTCGCTCGGATGTACTGTTTATGACAGAAGGAGCATTCTGGAAGGTAGAGAACGTTTGAAGAGGTCCAATTAAAGTCTGATTTTATGTGAAAAGTGAAATCGCTCGTGCTACTTTTAACCACGGTGTCTTTTTCTATATGAATGCGCGCCTTACATCTGGATCGAGAGCAAGGATGTGATTTTCCTAGATGCTTGTCATCGTGTTTAGAATGTACGGGTTTACCGGGGTATCTTCTTTAAGTTAGTTTTGCTTCCAATGCATGTAGTTCGTTTAAGCAGTCATTACCATCGTCACATAATCTTCTAAGCAGTGTCTACTGTCCTACAAATATTCCTTGCTTACAATGTCTCGGGTAATGACTGGTAAAATCTAGGTATTGTTGCTTATCCGTTGGCTTCTTGTACAAGGCAGTTCTAATTTTTCTGTTTTCCACCGACACCTTGGTGTTGAGAAAGTCGATTTTCAATTGCGAAAACTGACAAGTAAATTTATTGCTACTGTGATGATTCTGATCCATGCTGCCATATCGTGACGATATTGTCAATAGAGCGAAGGTATATGAGAGATTGGCTCGACTGCGAGCTGAGAAATCCCTCCTTTGCCCCTGTCAAGTGCTCTTTCATAGCCATTTGCTGGTGTCTCTTAATGTAGGAGAAGTAGAGAAACGGTAAAAAAAAAAAAAAAAAAAAAAAAAACTATAGGGGACACTTAAGCACTGCATTTAAGGGTATCCCTACCACCTCACATATAAAGCCCCGCTTTAAACAAGCCGTGTGAATGTGCTTGCGTGGCCTAGTGGTAAAATGGATTCAAATGTCCTGGCAGCCTAATTCTGATACCCCTCTCCAATATGAGAAGAGAGGCTCGTGTTGACAGCTGCTGTCAAATCTAACTTCAGGCAACCCTACGTCCAGTTAGTGCTCGGCCATGTCAGGTGCCAGACACCACCTGCCAGCGTCTGCCACCCGTTAATGATTAAAAGATTGTTAACGATGCACCCTTAATGGTGCGCACACTCCCAGACACCCTTAGAGTGAGTGGGGGTAGCTGTTCCGGTCGCAACAGCTCTTGAGTTGCGTGGCAAACTTAGCCGGAATTCAAAAGGTGGCCGTTTGGGGCCAGCATTCGCCGGTTCAAGCCAGAGTAAAGGTCGTAGTCAGAAGTAACAAGCAAAACAAACTTTATACACAGCAAGAGACGATACAGAGGAACACACAAACACAAATTGCACAGACGAGAGGCTTACAGAAAACAACGCTAAGCATGCAACTAAAGAGGTATTCAATAACACAGAGGCTTTACAACACAAAACAATACACGAGAGAGTCAAATAAACAAGAAATAAAGGAATTTTTCACCGGGTATTATTGCAGACCGACGCCTCGAGACTCACGATGTGGCCGCCGTATGAGACAAGCGCTGCTTCCTCGCAGGTTTGTGGGCTTGCCAGCAGTAAGTGAACCCCAGGAGTCGAGCCGTAGCACTTGCGAACCCGCCGCAATACTAGCTCACACACTGACCGACTCACACAAGCGAGGCGACCTCCATAAATAGGGCGCGCCGCGTCTTTCTGTTAAGACACGCCAAGGGTGACGCGCACACACACTTAGCTTCATTCGTTGAAGCCTTCCCTGTTTGTCCCGCCGAGTCGCGCGTCGTCATTGGCCAGGCGCCGCCGAAAATTCGAGCTAAGTCGAGCGTTTTCCGGCCGGTTGAGTCATCGTCGGGTCGGGGGATGAGAAAGAGGGTGACGCCGATGCGTTCAAGGCCGCGCACTCTCCTCACGCAGGGAAGGAGGCGTTTCTTGAAAGTCGTCGTACCTTTGATGCGGCGCCGCGCCGGCTTAGTAAAAATGTGCGCCGATTTCATGACCGCGTCACGCTCGTAATTTTTCGCTCACAACGCAGACGCCTAATTTTCGATCAACGGGGCCTTTAAAGCTATCGCGTTAAAGACTTCAACGTCTTCAGCTTTATAATCATAGTTTCAAACGACAAAGAGGCTTGCGTAGAGACAACAACCAGATTTTGGAAAAATCAGCACAACGGGATCATACCAGGTTGACAAGGCGCAACTGTGAGACAACGAAAGGCATTTTTATTACCCGCACCTTTGGTCAGCGATATCAAGAAAACGAAAACTGAGAAAACAGCATGCATTACTGCATTGGCTACGACATTCCTGCCGTTGAAAGCTTTCCACCATTTTGAACCATGAGAAAAAAATTCATTCGAATGTCCTGGTGTTGCCCAATAGACATTCAGAGACATACAATAATCGGGAGCACAAGAATAAAGGGCGGTGCATCCAACGGTCACCACAGGCAAATCAGTTTTGATACCTGGAGGGAAACGTAAAAAAAAAAAGAAAACATAAAAAAAAACGCCGCGAGTTCGAGCCCACAGGTATCGGGTGGACTCTAAACAGTGCGCAGTCTGATGGCGTGACTTCACGAATGCCTGAATGCCGCTCTCCATTACGAGAACTCGTGTCTGGCCCGGTGAAACGCCGACAGCACCATGCGGCAGCGGCTTCTGGAGGGACGTGGCGGAGGCCAAAGGCCACCGACGGCGCCGCCGCAGGGGATCGTGGGGCCAGTCGACTGCCGTTATTGCGAGGGGGGCTGCATCGGCGCCCACAGTCGACAGCGAGAGTCGTGGACCAAAGCGACAGAGACAAAGCAGCGTTGGTCCGGCGCAGACTCTGGGCGCACCAGCCGTCCTCTTCCTTTGCGCAGATAGCAACACATCGGCAAACAGCAGCGAGATATTTTGTCTGAGGCGGTTCGCTGCGGAGGGTGGAGAAGGGGAGACCAGGGTGGAGCGGGGACTGCCGGGGGCGCCATTTGTCGGCGCAGCTGCAGATGGCGGTGAGGCCCGTAATGGCCAGAACAGCCCCGGAGAGAAATACTTGTCTCCGGCACCCTTTGAGCAACAATGGACGCTGTTTCGCGCCCACGATGCGGCGGCACCTTTGGCGCCCCGCAGCCTCCGACCAATGTTTTGAAGAACGCGTCCCACTGGCTCGTTGGCCAGACACGCGATTCGAGGCTGCTCCATTTCTGGGCAGCTGCTGTCGCCGTCGTCGTTTCAGTGTCCCGAGAGCGCGCGTGGCTCGAGCCGCGCGCTTCGAGTCTGCCGCGACACTTCCTTGTTGCGCTCTCCGAAAGAGGCAGGATGGGGAAGGGAGGGCGTACAGTACCTACACTCGTGTACATAACCATAATAATTCACTTTCGCAACACCACCAATGGTTAGAGAAGGCGAGATGTGAAATTTAATTCAACTGCAAACCGAATGCGAAGCAATGAGAAGAAAAGGAGGAAGAAGAGGTGAGAAATAACGTTTATGTCAAATTGTAATTTTGCACTTTGATTATTTTGCACAACTAAAGACAGAGGACCTCTTTTTTGTCACCCTGTATAACAAGGAATCATTATATTGCAATAAAATTAAATTTTAGTTTTCGACAAGCACGAAAAATCGAAGAAGGTACGAAAGAAAAAAAATTGAGAAAAAACATGACGAAAAGCAGTGCAACAGTAATATTTGGCACTTCAATGTGCTGCGTAAAGTGGCATCAAATTGCAGAATAGCTCACGAATACGAAACTGCGAGAGAAAACAAGCAGCCAAAATTCTCTTGGAAAGCTCAAAACCACCATTCTGCCTAGCATATGAACCCAAATATGGATTTAGATTTTAGGGGTATGTATTTTTCCCTCCATTTCATTTGAACCTCTTATATTTCTCAGGAATTAGTTACACAAAGCTTGTTTCTGTTCTCAGGATTTAAAAACATCCGGTCTTTACAGTGCATCCTAGCTGAACAACTTGTCTAAAGCTTTTAGGCGACCATTTTTTGCTTTTCTTCCATGCTCGTCCTTTTATCAAGGCCTACAATAACTGCTTAAATTGACTAGAATAACTTTACTGAAAAAGGAAGCGAAGACAATGCCCACCGTCTATTCACAGGCTTTGTAATTTCGACCCCCACATGGACAGCTATTTTCGTACGTGTCTGATACTTACTCCTAAAAACAAAAATTGGGTGTCCCACAATCTCACGCTATCGATCGCGGGTTCTCATCCTTTTCAAGTGTTTTCTTAACAAACAACGTCAACAACCTTTCATTGCAACACTTCCAGTGAAGCGTTCATTTCACCGTTCAATATCCGACCCCCAGAAGACCTGGCGTTTGATCCTCTTAATGCTAAAGTTTCGCAATAGAGGTGCGCCGTGCTTCATTATTTGATATAACGAAACGTATTGAGCAGCTATATTTACATGCTGATGAGGGCTCTTAGGTATCGCCTATAGTAGGTAAGGTACTTTCGTAGATAAGCATGTGAAGACGTTGCCAGCACTGTGTTTAGTGTAGGCTCTCTATGAGGCGCTGCCCCTTTTAGCAGAACTTTTGTGACACATTTCTTTTTTTCTTTTTTTGCCCACGTCATCGCCTTTTTTCGCTGCTGACAAAGAAGTTCGTGGGCGTCAAAGAGACGCCCTCCACACTGCAGCCCCGTGGGCTCGATCGAGAGCGAGCCTTGATTGCTCTCGGCGGCTTTCCCGGCGGCTGGTACTTGCAGTTACTTTATGTCGGGGCTGTGGTTGCGCAGTCAGCGGCCAGATCCCCTCTATTGCCCCTAGTTCTCGTTGGCTATTGCTTTTGTGCTACTATTGAACGAGCGTTTACATCAGTAAATTACTTTTTATTGTTATTTTTTTCGATTTGTTTCCTAGCGTGTTTTTTAAACACAATGAGCCTCCAGTACCACTTCCTAAACTGAAATTTGAGCTGGCCTTTGTCACGAAATATTTTTCCCTGTTTTCCTGTTTAAATTTTACACGCTTAGAATTCGAGACGGTATACAAATATTCGTGACCGAAGTTATGGATGTGTTTCATCTCTTGAAAGCAAGTCTTCAGTTCACTTTCATCATGTGATACTTTTGATACATTAAAGACCATGCCTCACACCTCTTTTGCCTTCTGTGTCTTATATTGAAAACTATCCAATGGAGAAAACTTTTACATATAAAACCCAGGGCTAGAAAACCACCCCTGTATTTGTGTTCGTATGTAGTTTGTGCTTCCTTCTTTCCTCTGCCGAACAAAAAAGGGCACCAGGAATACTATTGTATTGAGGGGACAAAAACAATTGAGTAATATATTTTTCTTTTATCATCGCGATCAATCTATTCATCACAATAAAAACGCATTGAAAAACGGGGAGAAAGTCGGATGCTTGAAAAGGCCAACGACGCGGCGAAGCGCAGACTGTCGCGCACGAAGGGCGAATGCACTTCCTGGAATCGCTCGCCCAGCGGAGCACGTGATCGCAGAGGTTGACGAGGGGTCTCGCTGGTTCCTGCTCCCCCCCACTCAGCAGCTACGTGCGATGCCCCGCGCGCGTGACACCTTCCTAGCCGACGGCGCGCATGCACGCGAAGCCGCTAGTGGAGCCAGGTGGAGCCGCGAAGCGGCTCCACCTGATTTCGCTCGCGTCTCAGCGGCTGCCAGCGTCTAGCAGAGACGCACGAGCCGACAACGCGTGCGGTTTGCCCTCTGCAAAGAAGCGGCTGGGACACGCGGTGGGCCATCAGGCTGGCTGCGCGGTGGCGCGGCTGTTCATTGCTATTCCGCGGGCATCTCTTGGTACAAGGGCAGACGTTCTAACGAACCGGAATTGCTGACGCGTGCCTCCTAATGGTTTCCACTCCCCAGACGGCCCCGTCTCAGTAGGAGAAGCACGAGTCGATTCAAACGGAGTGCCACGAATTGCGGCAACACAGCTGACTTCCGCGGTTCGCGCTATTTCACGTACTACATTCGTCTCCAATCGCTGCAAGTAGACCGGGTTCCGCGTACCACCTGTTTTACTGAATCATCGTACATAAATATATACTCAAAAAATAAATATCTCATTCAGCTCGACTCTCCGTTATTTGCTCCAGTTGAAGGCTCTTCGAAGTGTAGAACGCTGCCTACAGATTCGTAAGCATAAAAATAATTTGTGCGATATAGACAAATTGCCACCTTTTATAATGTGTTGCAGTCACCTTCCTTGCCATCTATTTTAACCTAATGAGAATAACACAAACGTTCTCGCTTTGATCTGTAGATATTACTTATTCTCATGCCACAACAATGAGAACTAGACCACTTCAGGAGGCTTAGATTATAAATCATAATTATTCCTACAGAACAAAAAAAAAAATCATCGGAGACGCTTCACTGCCAATATTATTGCGTATTGCACCTTGCATTATTTCTGTACAGCTTCAAAGGAGGCTCCGGCAATAATGTGTCTGTGAGCGACGCTATATTCTATTAGATTAAAACTACGGGCCTTTTTAATCTTCTGTAGTACATTTTCCTCGGCTTTTATTCGCTCTGAGACACCGGTGAAGTACAAGTTTGAGAGTATAGCTTAATGGACGATTTGCGTGAAAGTCTCGCAGACGATAAGCTTCCGAAGCGTTATTACAAATGAACCGAATGAGCCAGCGGCGCAAGAAACACTTGCCCAACGCAATACTTTTTTCTTGGTCGATGAAAGTGTCCGGAAACAATTTTAGTCATTTTAAGTGTTTGTCACCAGCCTTGAATGACCAGTTGCTTCAAGACAATGTCAGTCTCAAGTTTCCATGCGGCGCTCATACTAAATAAGCAGAAACTGGGGCCAGAGTGCTTGGGTTTTTTATGTTTGTTAATTATGTGCATCTTGCGGTCTGGACCCAAGATTTCGGCAGCATACTAAGGCGTCAGTATGAAAGAGCTTCGTTCTCTCTACTGCAGTAGTCGACCACGCATCACAGGCGCTACGAAGAGAGTAAGAAGTAGGGTATGCAGTACCCTTGTCTATAAAAAAAGTAAAAATGAAAATGTTGCAGTTTGCTTCTTTTCTTATGTTCCTTGCCAGTTAAATTTAGAAAGACATGAATCTAGAACACCCATTTGCGGTTTGCCTTTGCAAGTGTAGGACCTGCCGTAGCAAACTTTCGCCTTGCTTTCCGGCCTCAGCCATCTTGAAAAAAATATATGGTGTAATGTTTTGCATTGAAATTTTTCATGGCCTGCTAATACTATCCCCTTTATTTCGTTTAAATTCAGAAGGCTTGGACGGAGCAGAGAGCATCATCATACTTGTGTACGCGGACAGACACGAAATTTCTGATTCGATAGCGCAAACTACGTGATAAATGATTCCATCAATCATTCTGAACAGAGGCACAGAACGAATTTACGCTCTCGAACATGATGGACTAAACTGTCTTATAGCCCTGCATCTTTATTTATTCTTAACTTTCAAGTTTGTTCACGTTTCATAAATTTCAATTACGCACCGTATGACGAACGAAGTGTTGGCTTCGCCTCAGTAAGGTTGTCTTAACGGTGGTGCACGCTTTACAGGCAAGAAACGAAAAGCGGTTGCGAGGATTGCGCTTTGCCTCTGCCCGCTACGGCGATTTGTCGGCTGTGGCAGACAATTGGTTAAGCCCAAGTGCTGGGCTTTACCTCCTTCACAGTGATCGCGTTTATATCGATTCGTATGCAGAAACACTTGAGTACTGAAATAATTTCTGAAGCATTAAACGACTGAAGGTGCCCGAAATTAAGCCGGCGCCCTTCAAAGTACGGCGGGCCTTACAAACCTCAGTATCGTTTTTGTTTTTTGTTTTTGTTTTTTACTTATGGAATCGTCAGTCCACGACCCGTTGCGTATACGTGCTTTAGAGAAGAGAGAAGAGCACATCCCTTCCACCCTTTATATTGTACGTGACGCAGGCCTGTGCCAACTCATGTTTGTTACACACCAGCAGATGGCTTTGAATATCGCTTGACAAAATCACTTCTTTACATAATTAGGCTACTATTGGAAGTTAGTATTAACTGAAAAGCATATCAGTTTGAAACCGTGCATCAACATTTTAGTGCGCCGTATTTTGTAGGCACTGAAGGCACATAAAAGGCCCTAGACAAAATTCAAAAGAAGTGACATGTCGTGGAAAACGTGCACCGAAAGTAAATTCATCAAAAAAACAAGCATGCTGTCATGTGTGTGGTGCTGCAGTATATTCTAGGCCTTGTGTGAGAAATTGGCGTAAAAATGGCGGATTTTTGCAATCTTTCAGCACACGAACACTTGCTTGAAACTCTGAAGGCTGTCTGTAGTACTCCGTGAGCTGGCGCCACATGGCAACTGACTTCTTTACATGCAGCCTCTCTTAACACTGTTCAAACTATTTCCTTCCTTAATTCGCTTAAATCGCATTACATCATTCGAAATAGCGCAGGAGTGCTACTGAATCGAGAAAAACGCGTTTGTGGTGGAGCGCAAAAACAGTGATTTCTACTGGGGCAAAATAGTAAGCCTCGCGCACTAATCCTTTGAATCTTTTTGGATGTTCGCTAAATACAGAATTAACAAATAATCATTAAAGAAATTAGTTGGAACCTCTTCGATGAAGATCGTCACAAGAGCTGTTTTCGTTTTTGCTGTTGTGGATGTCTGAAGGCATCGACATTTAGGCGAGCGTCGCGTCCAACCCTGGAGACCACTCACGCTGATTGTTCTCCAGTTTCTAAACATCAGCAATCCTGTGCTAGCTTTTGTCGTTGCAGCATGCTTAATTTGCCCGTGCTTGCATTCATGAGACAGTGCCTCTAATCATGGTTCTAACTATTTATATTTAATCATTGTCGCAACAGGAATGCAGTAGTGGTAAATCTATTTGCTCTTACTCCTTATTTGTTTCGTGTTATTTATTTTGCGGGGGAATTGTCTATTGCACTACTGGTGCTTTAGCGTTCAACTAAATTGATAATAGCTTTATCGTTTTGCAAGCTCATTTTCCTTTATAACTTTATTTCCCTTAAAAAGACCACTACAAGTGAAGTATTTAATCTTCGACAAATTAAATTGAAAAAAGAGAACGCAACTAGTAACCACGTTGGCATGTGAGCAAATACCACAAGAAAGCTTTGTGAAGTGAATGCTTGATCGCAATGCGCTTGCTGCTGTTAATCGAGCAAAAACTACGATTAAACTGCTGCGTAGAGGCCCTAGTGTGTAACGATTCGTTTCCGATTCACAAGTTTGCCCTTCAATCGCTGGATCAGGACGGTCATGAGTGGCAGCCGAGCAAACAAGAGGTTTTTGTTGGACTCCGTATTGAAGGCGCAGCTAACCAATGGCAAGGAAGGAAAACGAATCACGAAATGCACAGCTGCAAAATAGGGCTGCAGTCTTGCCAACCAATTTATTATACACAAGCTCTTGCAGAGCACCGTATATTTACTTGGTGATAGGCGTAGGGAGGTGAAGCGCAGCTCATATTGTTACAGAAGACGTATTGCAATTTTTCTGCCTGTTCTTCCCAATAAAAAAAAAAAAAAAGGAGACTTGTCTCCCGCTATTGGTCCCAAACGCCAGTGTCTTGTACAAACTTTTCAGTAGCTGCGCTGTCACTGGTTTCTGTTCTGACTTCTTCAAAAATCCAACCACAAGGACGTTGCCTAGCATCATACTCCAATTTATCACGTCGCTCAGCGGGACTTGGCGCTTGTAAAGAAGAAATGAATGAAGTTGGAAGAAATACGCGGCGTCACCCAGCACGCCACGCTTCGTGCTATGCGCGGCCGGGAACAATGCTGTGTGTCCACACTGGCCTGTAAGCAGAGTTGGTACGCAGGTTTTTCAGGGAAAAAAAAATGTCTTTGCCCGAAAGACACGGGATAGACAAAAAAAAAAAAAAAACGCTGGCAGAGGCATTTATGCTGCTTACGTTTTAGAATGCGAAATTACTGTAATGGCTATTAGTAATGAATATGACTGTGAGTCATGACTTTACGTAATATTTGTATATGCTCTACATCTTACAGTACGTTACTAGTAATGTGTTGAGAATTAGTCACGAGTTATATAGGAGTCATGAGTAATGATTATATATCAGTCATCATTCGGGACTGTATAGAACGTTACTTTTCATCTTACCTGATTATGCATGTCCTCTTGCATACGCTGCGGCACCGTACACCGGCGTAGCGACATCATCTGTGTTTCGTGCTACGGACGCCGCCGCTGGCCTACCAATCAGTGCCTGGATATATCACCGGCCAATTAACGCCTGCCAGACGCATGCTCGTGAAGAGGACCGTGGCGTATATGGAGCCCAAGTTGGCAGGAGTGGCACAGATACAAAGGTCCGCTTCAACCAAGCGGTGCGAACGTGCATTTATTATGACTAAGGAGTAATATGCCCCCCCTCGGGACCCAGGGGTCCCGATCGGTTCAATGTCTAGCTCAAACGTGCTGCCCAAGTGATCAGCTCCTGCAAATTCGGCCATCACATAAGTTTTGTAAAGTTACGCAAACAACCCGCCAATAAGGACAGTCATACCACCTACTAACTAACCCCTGACAAAGGCGTGCTCCTGAGGAAGGCCGGAGAGACAGGCACACAGGTGTGTCACTCCTGATCCTGCAATCCATGTCACCGGCCAGGCATCATGCACCTGCAAGAAGCACGCTCGAGATGTTTTGTACCAGTCTTCGTACATGCCGCCAGTTTTATTGCGAAAGCAATACTACGCCAGGTTTAACCGCTCGTCGCATGTTCCGTGGACCCCCCTGCTCCTCGAGGATGAGAAGACGACGAAGAAGAAAACGACCACGAAGAAGAAGACGACGACGAAGACGAAGAACACGAAGACGAAGAAGAAGAACGCTCAGTCACCCGCATCTAATGCTTTCGCTCCATATTCGGTTCAGCAGCGTTGAACCCTTCTCATTTTTTTCTATAATAGGGCTAGTAACGCTTTCTCATTAGTAAGGTGTAGTGGTACCGAAGTGAATAGCAAAAGTTCGCTACGAACGGCTACGCAATACTGCATACTTTTAAAAAAGCCACTAAAATGAAATACGAAGGACTTCATTGCGCATGGCAATCCGCGGCGTTTTTATCGCGCAAGACCTGAAGGTTCCGTTCTGCAGAAAATCCAGCTTCGGCGTTCTTGGTGTTTTGAGTGAAAAATCACGAAAAAAATTGAAAGATTTTCGTATTTTCTAGTGCATCTTCCTGACAAAGAAGACACTGGAAAAAACGGAGTGGACACTAAAGCTCCGCGTCTAAAAAGTATAACGCGACAGCGCCATTCGCTCCCGTCTGCCGGCTCTCCTAGCCTATTCTAGTTCACGTACATGCACTTTGCTAAGCAGCAGGTGGTAGCGGGCAGGTGACATGGGCGACGCCGGGTTTTGCGACGTCACGAGATCAGATGAGATAGTATAGCTGCCAGGCGCCGCCATACTCGGAATTTGCCCTTGAAATGGGGTGTGAGATCGGAATGCTGCCTTCCACGACATTTGCATCCTGAGTCTGACGCGCTGCCCTTGGGCCACGCAAGCACGTTCCTACAAATTGGGTAAAGCGGGACTTGGTTACTATGTCGGGTGGCCTTTCATACAGTACGCTTGCTCACGACTGTATGATAGTGAGTATGTGTTGGTTAATAGGGGCACAAATAAATAGATTGGTAATAAAGAGAGTAGTAAAGTGCATGTACGCGAACTAGGATCGGCTAGAAGAGCCGGCGAACAGGAGCGAATAGCGCTGCCGCAGAATACCCTTTAAAGGAGGAGCTTAAGTGTCTAACCAATATTTACCAGTGTCATCTTTGTAAAGAAGATGAAAAAAAAAATACGATTTTTTTTTAATTTTTTAGGTCGATATGATGCCGAAAACGTATGCTGCCCGAAGGCAGGAAACATTGCAGGTACAATAATTATGGTCAGAAATCGGCCGGAATCCCGACTTACTTTGACGTGTATTGCAAGAGCAGTTAAGAACCGCTGAAACGGCCGCAACTTTAGTCGAAATTCAAGATTACAATACGTGCACCTGTCTTTACGAAACACACAGCAGCTAGCTGTCACCAATGATGGAGGACATGGAAATTAGTGTTTGTTGACAGTAGTAATTCTATGAGGGGGGGGGGGGGGGGGGCAATGTTTGCAATGTGTTGGAGCGAATTATTTGTAGAATTCTTTTACACTCATTATATATCGATACACACGCAGATTGTTTTCCGTGTCGTTGGTGAATGCGTGATATAAATGGATACTCAGATTTATGAACCATGTGCAACAAGAAACAAAGTCGAAATTGTAGGAATCAGCTCAAGAAAACGTTTTATCCAGAAGAAAACAGTGTGAAAACCTCAGCCACTCTCAGCCAGCCTTTCGTAATCCTAGGAAAAGAAAAAGTAAGAAAATTATAAGCTTGAGTAAACTACTTTTATCCGCCTTTTCTGTCCGTACAGCAGCACACAAAATAGTGGGGGGGTTATGTTTTCAAAGCAGATGTTGCTGACATTTGAAAGCAAAAAAAAAAAAAAATTATTTAGTAACATACCATATCTCGACGCAAGAACAGGGAAGGGCAGGGGAAAAAACATATGCGTCGCCTTTTTGCCTTCCGCCCCTTCCCTCGCGATAGCTTGACGCCGCAGCACATGCGACCGAGAGCCGAACAGCGTTCCCAAGGAAGAAGAGCATGCCTGGAAGAAAACCAATTAGCTTTTTTTTGTTGTTGTTATTGTTCCGCGCCGACATGGAAGCTGCGTTCTCGTCAGCAGCTCTTCCTCGCTCGGCCCGTATTCTCCCGGCCCGTGCATGCAGACTCAGCGTGAACAGCATTTATTCAATAAATGTTGCTCTTCGCTCGGCGGCGTCAGGTCCCCTCTCCGGCGCCACCACTTTCTTAGGAGGCAAGGGTGAGGGCAGGCCCGGTTCGGGCCTAGGTTCGGGCCCCACCCGCGCCGCGGCGCGCACTGCGCGCGCCGCGCGGCCGCTGTTGGTTGCCCGACCTGTCCCGCAGGCCGCCAGTCCCAGCGACGGCAGCGAACGCTCGACATGTGCTTTGGCCCGCTGCTGCTCAGGCGCCCGCCGCAGACCGCGCGCTCTTGGGATTACGCCGCTCAGCTCTGAGCAGTCCGCTGAGCCGATTGGCGCTCTCCAGCCGCGCTAGCTGCACGGCGCGCCGCTTGCCCTGCGCTCGGACAGCTGCCTCTGCGGAACACTTCGCCACTCATGCACGCCTCGCGGACGCTCGTGGTGCTTCTCTCCTGGACGCTGCTTCTTGGTTGTCACAGCACACTGCAGCGCTACCACGACCAAGGTGCGTGTCTGCGCGCTGCCGGCCTCACTTACGTTCGCCTGGACGAAACCTGCGGCGCACGGCGGCGGCAGCGATGCCGCGGGCCGTGGGCCGCAGATAGCGTCCACAGCTTCTGTGTAAATCCTGATATGCTAATAGTACCACTGGAAGCACTAGCTGGTACCAATCAAGCGTCCTGGTTGGGGCGCTCAACTTGTCCCTGCGTTTTTTCTTCGTCTTCCCACTGTCCGCAAAGAAAAGAATTCTCGTCATCTCCATACACTGACTTCTCAAATGACGCTGACATTTCCCTTTATGCTCCTTTAGAGCAGCTTTTGACAAGTTTGCCCAAGGCGCAAATGTTTTGCAACAAGAGGGAAGCACCGTTTCATTACTTCTTTGATTTCGCTCTGAATGATTTCCCACAGGCAAACATTTCACTATTTGTTTCTTGAACTAATTAATGTCAAAGGACAGCTGATGTTTTCGTTGAGGTAAAGACGCAGCGGGAATGAAAGCACTTTTATTTTCTTGCTTACCACAATATCAGTCACAGCTGTATGTTTCAGTATTATTCTTGGTCTAGGCAAGCCTTTCTGTTCGCTGAAACTAATGCAATGAAAAGCTAGAGCTAATATTGAGAAATCGAAATCATACAATAGCTACGTTGAGTCATTTCACGCACGCTGCATTTTTTTTTTATACCTGCTTCTACCGCCTCAGTAGTTGTAGCTTCCGTAAAGCTATGCGGCAAAAATGACGCACTGTAACCGACCGCAAGATTTGGAGGATTAGTCTTAAATCGACAAATAATGAATGACACATTCGAATCCTTGGAGCGGACCTGAACATACATCCCATCACGCGCAGGAGGTGGTAGGTGTCGTTCAGGTACGAGATTCAAATTGAGTCATCAATGGTGCATGTTATCTACCTGAATTAGTAATATCATGGCGCATGCTGTTCGAACAGTGCGTAAACACAACTCCCTCGAATTTCAGCAAACACTCCGAATGGCTTCAGGTAGACGTAATAATACAAATTTATTCCTACTCCCAGTGCTGATTTTTTTTTTTCATACTACTATAATCTCTTTAAAGTCTTATTTTTCTAGCTTACAGGGCCAAGTAAGCCAAGGAGACAAGTAGGCCTGTATCAACAGCGTACGGCATTGTTATCGCAGAGAGAACGGTCTCGCTGAAAACAAAGGTGTAAGCTTGGTGTAAAAAATTCGCAGCCCAAGAGACGAAGACAGAGGCACAGGAACAAAAACCTGCGCCTGTGTCTTCGCCTTTCTTGTGCTGCAAATATTTTACACCATGGATCGCAACCACCATGGCCCAAATCAGCGTACTTCTGTAAGCTTCAAAAGGCCAAACTGAAGAACAAAAAATCGGCGGCGCCGTCCCAAGCTAATTTCGCAGCTAAAATGCATGCGCCTTCACCATTTTTCTTATTTATTGGGTCTCAGATGCTACTCTGCACCTCAGTTTATTTCGGCATGGTAGCAGCTCGTCGTCTACGGTACGGACATCGCGTGTTTTAATCCAATGAAGGGATTAAAACTCGCAAAAAAAAAAAAAAAAACATGTGGCGTTTACTGCTGGACAAAGCAGAAAACTATACAGACTGTACTAGGCCGAAAAAGTCAGAAAATCTTCTTTCATGTATACGTACACCGGCCTGCCCTTCTAAGGCGAGAAATTTTACGGATATTCTTACTTTCATAGAACATTTCAGGCAGTGTGACAAAAAGGAAAGCATCCCAGATATATACTTAAGGGGGAGAGCATTCAAAGTTCTGTATATTTATGGTTCCTCCTCCATTTTAAAGGGTCGGTGCGACAGAATATACTTTGAGGGCCTTTTATTGAAAGGCCGGTCAACTTATACTGTAACTAAATATCTTTAGGGCTATTAAAATAGCATTCTGCGACTTGCACGATGCAGGCCTGAAGATATAAATTTCATTAGCTCTCCTGTAAAAATAGCATTTAAAGTTCACTTCAAGTTCACGATAAACAGACGCACGCCGCAGTTGCTCATGCTGAACTGACGCCAGGCGATTATTAAAATTCATTATTGTTCTTTCCTAAAGCGACCGATGTACCGGAAGTAAGGGAACAACGCCCAGCACCAAGCTCTAGATTAATATTGTTCACTAAGGTTTCTACAACAGCCAGTTAATTATCAGCGTACAGTGACTGTTTTTGTGTCCGATTCGACTTGAACCAGTATACTGATCCGGTAGCCTTATGACGACCTCTACAGTCTCATGCTCACGCCGAACCTCCGCAGCGAGTGAATATCAGGGCTCATGGAATAGTTGATTAAATATAATCCCTATGAATGGCTATTTTAAATAGAACTAATATTAATCAAATTATTAACTGAAGACAGGTGAGCTAAATGTGTCCCTAATGTGGTCCATGAAAATCTCCCTGCATGTGTCTCGCAACACTTTCTGTGTTCAAGTAACCTGCTCTAGTAACGTTATATTCGATGCAGTTGACGCCTTCGCAAACTGATAGCTTGTTCATGAATAGCTTAAGATGAGCACACAAAATGTTCTTTTTGCACAACCAGGCATAGACGCCGTATTCCACACCGTCTATGCCTGTTATTCTTCTTGTTGTTGTCCCATTCATCAAACGAGAGCCATAAAATACACCGTTAGACTGCTGGCTTTGTAGCGACCTCGAATTTCAGATTGTTTATTATTTTTTCCAGTATGTGATAAAGAAAGAATTATTCTGTTATTTAGTGCTGTTTTTTTTAAACATCGCTTTTAATTGTGGGTTAACCGCGAGCTAATGTGAGACATCATTATCAGCATACGGAAGGCAGAGACCGAGATAATACAGAGAAAGAGAGAGAGAACGGGAATGGGTCTAACCTCCCTACATGTAGCAAAATCTTCCTCTTAAGGTTTTATCCCATCCGCTATGCCCGCTTTTCGATGAAGGCGAAAAGCAATGCGTCCGTGTGCTGCGCGATGTCAGTGCACGTTAGGAACCCCAGGTGGTCGAAATTTCCGGAGTCCTTCACTACGGCGTCTCTCATAGCCTGAGTCGCTTTGGGACGTTAAAACCCATAAACTAAACCAAACGTTTATGGTTTGTCCTACGTTCTTACCGGAAAGTTAAAGTTGCCACAGAAAACCATTTGGGTGCGGGTGGGCCATGTTGATAGAAAATCGTCTAATATTCTTGCTTTTAATGTCTATTCCGTTTCCACATATATGTAGCGGGGTGCTTTTCAGACAACAAAAAAAAAAAGGGTGACAGAGTACTGTAAGCGTGTCAAGAGGAACTCTGCAGATACGTTGATTGTTATGGCGCAATGGAATAATTTTTGCGAAAAACTGCGGCCATAAACAACTTTCCGTTGAAACAGGTAGAACGAAAGGAAGAAGATGGTTTGCACGGTATAAAAAAGAAGAACCGAACAAGGGTAAATAGGGTACGCCTCAGGTCGCAGATGAGCCAACGTTTCGACAAGTGGACTTGTCTTCGTCTCAAGAAGAGTTTCTGGGTATGTCTTCTAGAATTGTCGGAAGAAGCCCTTATAATGGCGTATTTATTATTCATTTTAGGCAGTTTTTCAGCGCTCTTTAAACATCCACTAATTAAGTCACTGCGTCCTATTATTATTGGTTATAATGTGTATCGTCGAGCCAGTGTAAACAAAATAGGTATAGCTAGTATGTTATAAGATGTAAGTAAAAAGCAAAAGCAATGTCAGCAAAGAAAAGCACGAGTGTCAATATGAAGAGAAGGAATAAGTGTCCAAGAAAAAACTTGCGATTAAAGAGTTCATGATCTGTGAGGGACCTAATGGTAGAGCTGAGTTTAAAGCAATATGTTATATATCCTGCGCATTCTCCATGACTTTCGTTGCTGCGAGCAGTATCACAACAGATCTGCTTTTCATACCCCATTTACATTTGCTAATAAAGTTCGATGTGTTACTCCAATAACAGAAATTCCCGTCGCGGCAGCGTGTTAAGCCGATCTGCTTTTCTTGGCAGCTCAAATTCCAGCGTTAGCTGATAAGCGCACCCGTCTCCGCTCGCCAGTCTCCAGATCGTTACTGATCAGTTTTTCTTCATCCATTTCCTGGCGATTATTTCCAAAGCAGAGAAACTCTCGTGGCATGTTAATTTTGCATCGTTAAGAACTTCTCTTCATTCCTTCCCTTCCTTCTTTCTTTTTTGTTTCTTTTCTTGGGATGGAAGGAAAACTGATATCTTTCTCATGGAACGCCAGAGGCAAATAAAAGGCTTCGCCAAAATAGGAATGAGAATGGTTTTGGGCGCAGTCATGCTGAGTTACAGAAGAAAAGTACGGAAGGAAATAAAGAAATGACAACACGAAGACGAAAAGAGGCAACGACCGGACATGGCCATTAATGGGATGCTTTGTGATTTGTTCGCCTCCGACGAGGGGCAAAGGAGCAAAGCGAAGAAAGAAATGCTGAGCTCTTGTGTTCCGTCTAGTGATCCCTCGTGTTTAATTACAAGTGAACAATTACGACAGATTGCAGTGAATCGCTGAGAAAAGAACTTGCCGAGGAATGAAGATGGCTTTCCCTGCAGGAACGGCGAGAAATAATAAAAGGTCAAAGTCTCCTCATTCCCTTCAAGAATTCGCGCTGGCAGCTCGCGTCCTTGGCAGAACTCTTGAAGCCCGTCCTTAATCTAGGTCGTCAGCGAAGTGTCGAAGTGGCACCAGTGCAGTAGCCATTTAATTTGGGCATAAATACTGACACGAGCGCAGCCTACCCGAACGCCAGAGATTTTAGAAATGGTCATTTCGAAGCTTATCGAACTGAATGTTTTGGTTGCGAATATACTGATTTCTTACACACTTTTCCCAAACTTACTCTCACCCTTTTGTTGAAAAGCACAATCGGCTGCTTGGCGTTGCTCCCTTGCTGGCTCACTTTCTTTTCCCCTGCCTGATACGAGTAAAATAGCAGAAGCGCCAGCGCTTCGATAAAATAAACCTACACGTACAAATGGCGAGCAGTCTCGCGCGTTCTACTGCTCTTCTTTTCCGCATAAAAATTCCACTGAAGTCCTTTTAATACATTTCTACTCATCTCTTAACTGCGCGCTTATTCAGTGCTCAAGAGATCAATTTTTTTTTGTGCAAACTAAGGCCTACGTTTCTCAATAACAGTAGCACTAGCTATACTGTCACAGTGCTGATACGCGCTAAAAAACGATAACAACAATGAACGCAACAAAACTAGCTTAGAAGTAGTAAAATGGGAGGTGTGTAGTTTCTGCGTAAAGCGCCCTTTCAGTGTCGGAAATGCGAAACCATTAAGCTGCATAGTGCACTTTCAGGAAAACGATTTCCTCTCGCAGCCTACGCTGAAAAGTTATGCAAGAAAGTTAAGCACCCAGAGGCGAAAGAAGATAAAGAGAAAATATCGTCGTGCCTCGGATGACGTTCTCCTATTCACGTGCGAGCGCTTGGTGCATCGGTGTAGTTTTTGTTATCCAGAGCCAGCTGTGTTCGAAGAAACAGGATATTAGCCAGTGCCAGCCGGGTCGAAAAAGCCTAGTCTGACGTGCTTCAGTAATGCTTCTTCTACTTATCCTCACTGCGGGGGTCAAATGCATCCAATGTATCGGCTAAGGGCAAAGGCCTTCGAGCCAGTTTGCAGGAAGCGTTGGCATAGCATGAGTGTCCAAGTTACTTCTGCTGTCGGAAAATTCATCAGTAATAAATGCGTTGGTGAGCATTTTTTTCCTTGGCCATATTTTGTTTCAGGCGGGAAAAACGAGACAATGCTTGAAAGGTGCTAGCGGGCTTTTAACCGCAGTGTACTAGCTTGATGCGAAAATAACTTACGTGACCTAAATGCGGATGTGGCACGTGTGCACATCATTTAAAATACCAGAAAGTCCTTTGACTTTCCCCTGCCAACACACGTTTAAAAAAAAAAAAAAAGGGTGTCAAACTGAAAAAATACAAGACTGTGCTTAAATCTGCTTAAGAGCGAAAAATGGCGAAAGTCACTTTACAAGGCTGCTTTCACTAACTGGATTGCCATTGTCATCCCTACTATCATCATCACTATCATAATATCATCATTACCAACTAAATGCAGTGTAACTGCCATCGCTACAACCCTCATTATCATTAGCACTAATTGCAACATCATTATCTTCGCTACTATCAACATTGTGTATCGTCATTGTCATCGCTACTTTCATCCTCACGGTAGACAAGGAGAATTGCGATCGGTTTCTCACGAGCGCTGCTTGTAGTACGTTGTGTGTGTGTGTGTGTTTTTTTTTTTTTTTTATCGCACTCAAAATATATGATATCGCGCTCGGCTGGGAATCGGGGAATAGTGATTTAATACCAGGTGAAGGCCAATTTTTTTTATTTTTATGTGGCGGACGCACCCGGGTGACAGATCCAGCGGGCGGACACGATCGGCCCCATGAGCCTACAAAGGCTTTCGCCTCAATAAGTGAGATGACACTGGCATGTCCGTGCCACCAAATATTCAAAGTTTTCGTATTTCATGTTTTTCTTTTGCATTCTATGGAGAGCCCATTTTATTACTACGTTTCCTTCCTTCCTGCGAGAACGTTTCATTTTATCGATCAGTGTGTTTGTTAATTTGCTTTTTATTTAAGTTCTAAAGCATAGCGTTTTCGAGAGCGCAAAAGTTAGGAACTTTAAAATAATACAGCAGGAGTAGTGCAACGGCTTTAAAAGACTATGCAGGAAGTAACTGAGCAGTAAAGCGTAAAGCGAAGTGAGTTGATTATTCATCTTCATAGCTTTGCAGCAGCGTAAAGTACGAAAATATAAATGGTCAGCTCCTGCGTGAATTCCTATCTTAGTATTTGACGGTGGTACAAAGCTTCAAATAAGTAAGCAGGCGCGTCTCCAGTTACCTCGAACGTTAAAGCATGTCACTGACACCAAAGTGTTTGCTGTTTCTTTTGACCTCTCGTGAACATCATGTTTCTCTGTGCAATGTTGTGATATCAACAAAACGATCAGCAGTATAGATACTGCGACGTGCAGCGTTAGAGCTCTGACTAGTCATTTCCGCTACGCATGCTGCATGACCCAAGCAATCCTCCTCGTTGGCAAGTGATAGGCCGAATATTGCTGAAAAATGAAAATTAGGCTTCTCCAACGGAAATTGGGGAAAGGAGGGGGGGGGGGGGGCACTTGCGCTCCGCTTTTAAACTCTCGTGATACCCATGACGCGATAGCGTTAATATCTGCCGTCTGGGTCTCCCCTGCTGAGCCTCGTTATCATACATGCACTATGCTGCTCGCTTAATCACTAATTTCTTAGTTTCTGCTTTTGTTGTCTCACCCGTGCTCATTAGTACACAGTCGCCACCTACCGTAATATTTCAGAGAAAACTCGACTTGTACTCCGTTTCAGAAGCAGTTTGCAGCACTGCGGAAGGCAGGGACGACATACATAGCCCAATCAGAATCATGCTCACCCACTACAATAGACGTGCCTTTCGCCTACCGAATTACCGTGAGCGACAGAGGGAGCGCAGTTATCTATTGAAGTACGCATGATCCTTATTAGACCAAGTCACCCATGCTTTTCGCAGTGCTGCGCACAGCTTCCAAGACAGAGTACATGCCGATATGAAGCCCCGCTGCAACCAATCCGTCTGATCGTGGCCTACGAGTAGCGTGCCTTACTCGGGATGTAAGGGTCCTGGCTATTCTTCGCTATTCTTTGCTTAACAAGCAGCCTGATTTGGCAGCTCCGAACACGAAACCCACCACACAGCGCTAGATAACCCGCCTACCAATCAGTACCAAGCGATATCATCTGTCAACATACCGCTTGCAAAAGGCGTGACTTTTCGCTCGCTACACCGACAGCGCCGTGCTTTCTGGGGAACGAGGACTTTAACGTTGTCGCGTTAAAACGACGCGCGCAGACGAGGCAATTTGCGCTGATACTCGAGAGAATGAAAGAAGGGGGCCAGGTCAGAAGCTATTAGCAGTCGGCTGTTTTGTAGACCTGCGAGCGGTACGCGAGAGAAAGACCGATGAGAGCGCGTCGCAGGACGTCTGAATGCCAAGTGTGTCGTAAGCCTTGGTCATTGCTCTGCCACCGTTATTCGCTGACGACCGCAGATAGCGGCGAAGCCTGCAATAAGTGGCCGACCCATCCTAGGGGACGTATAGGGTCGCCTGAGCGCGCGGAGGAGCCCAGATGGGTGTCCTGCGAGGAATTGACCAGTGAAATTCGCGCGCCTATCGGGCCAAGAGAAAGCGGGAGGCAGTCGCACATCTTCTGGTTTACCCCCCCCCCCCCCCTCCCCCCTCCCTGGCTACCCCTTGCTCGGAGCCATGGCGTGTCGGCTCTTGCAAGGCGGCCGCTCCCAAAGCCGGTCGTTTGCCGGGTAATTAGGTGAGAATTCCGGCGCTCTGGGCGGGCCAACGCGCGCGTCCGTTGGGCGGCTTCGGCAGCGGGCCGAGCAGGCCTCCGCCCCGGCGGGCTCGGGAGTTGCACCCGACTTCATTATTCACCGTGCGGCCGACCGATTTTGAGCGCCTGTGGCTGCGCGCGAGCCTCCCTCCCTGCAGTTCGGTCGCCGTCCCATATGCGTGAGTGGCGCATATTTGGCGCCACTCACGACGACCGGCGTCGCTTGTTAAGCGTCACTCTTGTGAGATTGGAACCGCATCCTTGGCTCAGGGGAGGGCACCCGACCAACAGCCTCGGCCGTGATTTGTCGGAGAGAGCTCGCCAGAGGAACCCCTGTAAATAAGTGAAGAGCGTTAAGATAGGGTCCTCGTGATGGCGCCACGGCATACGGCGTTTTCCAGGGCCTGAAGGCGGCTTCTAGCTTCCTCAAGCCCTCAATGTGGGCTCGCTGAAAGTGAGCTCATACTCAAATGTTCCTGCCGTGTACCGAGAAGGTATACTTGGTTGCGTAGCGGGAACCATCGGGAGGAGAGGTTAGCAGCTCATGCTGTGTAAAGCGCGAATCAAACGTTCACAAGTAGCGGCATATTGGGCACACATTTACTGCAGAGTTATCTAGCTACTTCAGTTCAGTTCAGGCGTTCAGTCGTGTCCGACTCTTCGTGACCCTATGGACCATGTCACGCCACGCTTTCTTAGACTTGTGCTATTGACACAACAGCGGATAGCAACCCCCACATCTTATCATTTCAGGAGACTAATTTGCGTAAAAGGTCTGAAATATATATATATATATATATATATATATATATATATATATATATATATATATATATATATATATATATATATATATATATATATATATATATATATATATTACCCTGTACATTGCAAAATTTGTGCTATCAGCTCTACATTCAGGTTGAGTGAGAAACTTAGTAAAGCAGGCAAATCGGAAAACGATGCATACACAGGGCGAAATAACCCCCACCGACTGAGCTTACCGGTATGTGAAGAAATTTAGTTCTTATGTATAGATGCTTTTCTAGTTCTGAATGCACTTATCACAGGATACTGAGAACAAGTATAATGTACACGTGGGAAAGCTCTTCAGCGCAAATATGCTTGTCTCTGTATCTTCCTTGAAGCCTGTGAGCCACGCTGGCCGCTCCAAAAGCAAACTTCGCTAAAAAAAAAAAAACGTTTCTGAAAACAACTATAAATACACAATTTTGAGGACAGCGCTATTTTTTGCAAGGAAAAAAATAGGCGTGACAGTCTCAACATGAATTCAAATAACCCATAGATGCAAGAAGTGCTCACCAAGTTTACATGCAACGACTTTACAATTATATATGGCATTTGTATCTTGGTAAGAAGTCTTGTCTCTTGTGCTTGTTCCTGATGCGTATATCTTCATCATTTTTGCTTTTAGTGAATGATCAGTTTTAGAAGATCGCTGAAGGGTAGAGAGGTTACGTTCACCTAATGCCAACGATCGCGGTGAATGGAGACCTAGGCTGCTAGACAAATTCTGATGATAAAGGAGGTAGGGTTGTGGCAGGTTACATTTTGAACAAGCGTAAACTGGATTGGATTGGAGGCAGATAAGAGATTAAAAGATATCGGTCACTTCTGCTTTTTAAGGCGAAAGCCTGACTCGGCTGATGAGTGGTGTGTCCAGAAAGTGTGACCGCCAAGAGGTAACAAATGTCTTACCAGACTTTGTGTCAAAATTGGGACGTGACAGTTCGTTTCTCAGTGTTCAGGGGGGTGTCATACCATTTTCTTTTTCCCTTTAGCATCCATCTGCTGGTCTACTTGAAGGCTGCTTCGCGATAGGGATTCGAACGGACGACATATGTACTTCCAATTGTATAGTGTTGGTTGTAGGTGTAGGCGTTTACCAAGAAGCGAGACAGATAATGTGCCTTTCCTTTCTCCAAAAACTAAGCCAGCTGAAGACAGTTAACGTTTTGCCAAACTCTGTGCCAGTCTGTCAGTGCTAAACCGCCACGCGAAAACAAGCTAAACACTGCTTTCGTACGTCTTAATCGGTTTAAGCGCAGCTACATTACGATAATTTTGTTTTTTAAGTAGTTAGATACAGAAAAAAAAAAAATGTCATTGGCCATGCGCCGATTCGAGTCCAGATTTAGTTTAGTGTAGTATGAAATGCAAACTAATTACATTAAGGTAAGCTTAGAAAACGTATAGCATTTGTCAATCATGTGTAAAATATTAAACAGTCGTGCCGAAACAAACACGTTACTAAACACTAGTTTCAGCGGCCTCAAAGGCGTTTTTAGTGTAAGTCGCATGCAGTTTAGTTGGTGAAACCTCAACAGAACAACTAAGAAGCTAGCATAATTTTCATATCTTTTTAAAGCTTCTAGCGCTGTTATATTACGTATGTGTAATTAAACCTGCCATAGGATATATAGTAGTTTTTCATTTCAGTTGTTTGATGGCTCAACGAATTACTTCTAATGCGCGTATGTAACTCGTGAAACCCTGCGCCGAGGTATCAGCAGTGAAAATTGCAAGCTCTGAGGAATATAAATTAGTCGCGAACTATTTTAGATACGCTCATGGCTTCTCCTACTTCGTACAGTGCTGCAACAGATAAGCATGAATATAAATAATGCGTTAAAAATTTTTTTGTGTCGGAAAATTAGAAGCATATGAAGAGCCAGCAACTTCAGTCTTCCATATTCTTTCATCTAGCATTAAGTTGTCTTGGGTGATTGAGAGGTGCTTTCTTCAGTAGTCACACCAGTGATATAAAAAGAAATTAAAATATATTACAGCAGACCTTTTTTACCAATATTTTTACAGTTGTAAGGCAAACCCGGAAGCGTTGTCGCTTGTCTGAGGAATGGAGTAGTAAAAAAATAATGTAATAAATCACACACACAAAAAAGAAAATAGAGAGAAAAATACAGTACATTTTTATACAACCCGGTGACCAAAAAATTTATTATAAATTATCCATATTGTATAATGAAAGTCGAATTCCATTGGTGTAATAGCAATCGAACATTACAACCCTAAAGGGAATAAAATATTGCGAGGCAGGCTTCGGCATTTAAAATTTTTTACGCGTTCCGAAGAGACGATATGATGCTATCTTTAATGTATACATAATGGGCGTACAGGTATGTGTTAACATATGTAAAACCTGCTTCCCAATTTTCGCTAGATAAAGGGTGAGAAGAGCGTGATATCTGCCATGTAGCCTCACTTCCGCGTACATGCACATAGTAAGTGCATATATGTCCCCCTTTTTCGCCATTTATCCCTTCGTTGGTGAAAATAAAATGTGGGTGTGATAACGCCATCAGCTGCAGCACACCAGAGAGCTCATCACCGAATTCATAAGAAAGCGATCGGAATCACACACACTGACTATACGCATTGAAAAGCAGCACCACAGCTCAAGAGGAAAGACATTATAAGAGAGGCCAACATCAAGAACGCTAACTTCTAATTTTTTTTTTCTCAAGGAGCATATATGAATACTATACACTGCTTGAGCACGTCAGAACACGTAAGTCATAATATGACTACATGTTACACAGGGGCAAACGTGACCAAATGCTCTGTCACACAGAAACATAGCTAAATATGAATGGGGCGCAAGTGCACATGCATCATGCTTTATGTGCGTCACACTGTCACAACAGTGTCCAGCAAACGGCCGTTAAGTCAAACGCTATTTACTTTTAGATTTGGCTGGTGGCAGCAGACTCTCAACGTCGCAACCCTGCAAAGTCGGGAGAGGCTAGTACGCGCCCCACTTCTCTAACAGGGGTGTCGAAAGGAGCTGATATATGTCTTTTCCGCCATACGGAGGAGGGAAGGAGGCGGTCGTTATTGGATTGGCCAGATAATAATATTGTCTACAGCCCGATATAGCATAAAAAACAGCAGTTGCTATGTATAGGCAATAGTACACGGCGTTCTTCTTACTCCGCTGAAGAGTCAACGCGTATTTGGGCAATGTATTCATTTTCGCACTCTTTTACTTTTCCACTTCGTCGCAGAGCGATGTACGGCCGCTTGTTCGAGGCTGTTGCGGTACTGTTAAAAAATTCGCTAGTTGTACGTATTGTTTCGCCGTCAGTTATTTCTCTTGTTAGCCAGTTTTTCTCAAAACAGCTCAAGTTTCTGAGTATTAACCGTGTTTGCGTCTGTGATAATATGTAGTAAACTTCTGATGCGTGCTGATTCAGAGAAACAGGATATATTGAAAGTTAGCGCTCCTGTTGTTCGTCTCTGCTACTATGTATTTCGCTTTCTGCTGATATTTATTTTTTTTTTTTCTAACTCTGTACAAGCCCAAACAAATCACACTTCTGTCTTCGGAGACGAAAACCAGGCATATAATACAGATCGTTACAGAGGGATTCTTCCAGGTTACGTTCACATGCAAGGTGATCTCATATACAGAACAATTACTGACCCTCATAATACTAACGGTTTGCAATCAGATCTTAACAAAATCGCTAAGTGGTGCGAACAATGGCATATGGAAATAAACGTTTCAAAAACGAAAGCTGTAACATTTACAGCGACTAGAATTACTGAGTCCATCTCTAACGTGTTTATTGAAACTGTTCCTGAAATCAAATACCTAGATGTACATATTTCTTCAGATTCGACATGGCACAAACACATTGATTACATAACCACTAAAGCATCCAAAACCCTCGGTTTCATTGGGCGCCACTAGTACTTTGCTAATCAGGCAACCAAACTGTTAGCATACACAACTTTGGTAAGATCGCAGCTAGAATATGCCGGTTTCATCTGGAACCCACATCAAACCTATCTTGCAGAGAAAATAGAATCACTTCAAAATAAGGCAGCTAGGTTCATAACCAGGAAATACTCCCGATACGCAAGCATCACAGATATTAAATCATCGCTAAATATAAGCTCACTTGAAAAGCGAAGACTTATCAACCTGCTATGTCACTTTCACAGGCTTTATAACAATCCATCGCCGTTCACTGAATCTCATATCACGCCAGCACATCGTATTTTCCCCCGTTTAGACCACTGCTTTAAAGTGCAACCCAAGATTGCTCGCACCCAACTTATGCGGCATTCACCTATGTTCTTGGCGATTTACCATTGGAATAAACTACTAGCAGGTATTGTTTCTGAAAAAATTACGACGCATTTGTTACCATACTGAAGTGCTTACTCCATGCCGATATATAATAGATTGTTGTCAGGACTCAGAATTGTATTCTTTTATACTTTGCATTCAGTCTTGTGTTCCACGTGTGTATGTTATCATTTTTTTTTTTAGTTCAGTTATGTTCTTTGCTTCTGTCACCGCATGTGTCTTTATGGTTTGATATGTTACATTCCACTGTTATATAATATAACGAATTTATGTACTTTTCAGACCCCTATGTAATGTCCGTAAAGGGCCTTTAGGGTATGTGAATAAAAAAAAAGGGGGGGGGGGGGGGGCAAAAGAAGCTCTCCTATTCCTGTTTGAATGCTCAGAACACTTCCTGGAAAAGAAAGACAAAGCCATGGCTGGTACGTGCTCAGATGAGTGATGATATTAACAAGCGTGCTTGGAAGAGTTACCATGGCTGATGCAGGAGATGTCTAATTGGCGCTGAGAGATAGAGGCATCAGTTACACGGGATACTTAACCTGCCCAGTGATGGTTATCACAGCGATCATGGATTCCTTCCCAGAGAATGCACCATTTTCTTTGCTTTTCTGCTTTCGGTTTCCATGACATCTAGCTTCCCTCGTACGTATCTCTTAACGAGCCCCTTATGTTCCGTCTGCTCAATCATTCCTTTTAGGTATTCATTGATCAATTACGGCTCCATCAGTGAAGCAGTAAACCCTTTCCCGTCTCTGTTGGAGATGTTTGCCGGCCATAGGCTTGTCAGGGGTCTCCGGTATCTAACGACGAAGTAGGAAGTGATACGCCCGCCGCTGGATCATACAGAGGCCAGCATGTTCTCACGACATAAAGGGTTCGGTAGTCTCTCCAAGAAAGTGTAGACGCCCAGTCATCGTGTGTAACACAAAGGCCGCTGAAGCAGCTCTTGAAGGGCCGCTCAGGACAATGCTATAGAAAGTGTTCTCGGTAAACGTTGATTCATTAGCTCGTGCTGGGCATGATACTGGTTGTCTGGCAGCAAATAACGCATTTATGGTCAAGAAAATTGAATTTAAATAGTTTCTCTAATATCACATTCAATCTTGCGGTGTATACGTCGAGAACAACTCGTCGCCGCCGTCTTGAAGTGAATGAGAGTGGTGTTTCTTTTTTTTTTTTTTTTGTCGTGGCGGTAATCTATCAATGCAGGTTAACTTTAATTCGTCCTCTGTTGTTACACTTACAAGAACTCAATTGAAGTCGAATCGAGTTCACGTTTGGAGGGAAAAAAAGTTAAAAAAAAATCAAGAAATAGAGTAGAGGACTAATCACCCCTTTTCTTCTCAAACATCGCTATTTCCCTCGTTCATTATGGTCGACTGTCTTCCTGTCAGGCTCACGTATACAGACCAAGTGTTTCTTAAAGTAATTGAAGAAGAAATTGACTGCAACTCTCGTTCCTCATACATGGAAGTCAGACTGGCCCCATTTACTACACCTTACCAGATTTCGAAGAAAGAATTGGGAGGGAGAAGGGAGGGGTGACCTGTCATCGCAAAGTGGTATAATGGTAGCGAAGCAGATACCTTTAGGAAAAAGGCGGAGGGGGGGAGTGCGCCGCAAAAACCCTGGCCGTGTTACTTTATTGGAGTCGGTGTGTTACGCAAGAAAATATGTGGAACTGTTACGCTGTTATGTGGAACTTACTCACAGCGCTCCCCTATACATGCCCGCGTTACAGGCGTTCATTTGCGAATTCAAGCAGGCAGAGTCCAGTAATATTTAACTTCTTCAAATTCAGTCTTCTATTGATTGTCCTCTAGTTTCTATATCTTTGGCAGTGCCTCCGTGGTCGTCGTATTCGTCTACTGAGCACGATATCATGGCTTCGATCCCAAACACTGTGGTCGCTTTTGTTTCAGGCGAAATGTAAAAACGAAAAAAAAAAAAGCAACAGAAAACTGCTTCGAAGTAGCCGTGCACGCCAAAAAACCTCATGCAGTCGATATTCACCTCGAACAGTCCAATAAGGCACGTCTGAAAGCGCTCTTTCTTTAGCTCGTAAAGGCCCATGAAGCCATTATAATCTTGAGTACTAAAATGCACCGTACAATAAAGATCTAGGTATGCGTGACATTCCCACGACTACCTTATTAACAACGATAGTGTCGCTAAGGCCGGCCGATAGATATATCCTGTCGTCGTTTTTCAAACCGAACACTCTCCGGGTGAGGTGTCTAGCGGCTGCTCAGAATATCGCCCCCACGGGCGCAGAACAGCCGTCGTCTTAAGCGACCACGCCTTAATCTCGCTGCTTAGGAAAGCCACTCTGCCGAGGCTCCCGAAACGGAGTTCGCATCTGGCAGATGCCCGCCGCGCCATACGCATTATCGCTCGAAAATGGGCTGTTCTATGGCTACTTTTAGACGCCGAGCGGCAGAGAGGGCGTAATTGCCGTCAAGCTCCCGGTTTGCACGGATGTGTGCGTCACTTTTCGCATGAATGCCTTAAAGGGACGGCTGGGAGGGATTAGCGGCACTCAGTCCTTAACAAGCGCGCCCAAAAGTCATCCTGAAGCAGGCACACGAAGCTCGATACAGAACCCCAAGACGGAGCTGTCTGTCTGGATCTGTCTGCTGTTAGCGAAGCATCGAGCCTATCTTTGCTACGCGTCTCCGCGCAAGTAGTCAACGACGCGGAGCTGAGTTTTTCGCAGGCTCCGCGGTTTGTGAGCCGAGCTTAATTAAACGCATCGGCGCGAGTTGGTCGTATTTTGTGTGTGTGTGTCTGTTGCCCTTTCTCACGCTTCATTGAACGTAAGGAGGCCTGAAATAGCTTCCGAATCCTCCATCCTACAATGGCGTGCTTGCAGAAGAAAAGGTAAACAAAGAAAAGGCAGAAGAGGCTGGCGTTGGCGACGGCATATCATCGAAGGCAGAAACCAAAAGCGTGATTAAAAAGCAAAGGGGCAAGAAGAAGAAAGGGGCAAGACACACTGAGAGAAAGAGAGAGAAAACAGAAACAGGAAATGAAGGCTTAATATTTGGATCATACGATGTCAAAGGTCAACACGCGTCGTCTCGGATTTTAGGAAGTACAACTCTCGCATTTTGATTTAGAGCAGATTTAGACCTAGCGGTTATACTGTACGTATCTTGCGATTGAAGAACTTAGTGAACATTCCAATAACCACCCATCACTGGTAGCTATGCACAGAATATTGAGCACAATGGCATTAGGCTTAAGATGACAAATGTATGCCTTGCTAGTTTTTATATTTTAGTAATTTTCGTTATTAGATTTTTTGTTTTCAAATTTGCTAAGGGTCTACTGCTCAAGGATATCTTGTGTTGATGAAGTTTACCAATTATAATTCTTTCACTCATTCACAGCTTAGCAGATAACGTTATTTACTGTCCTTCGGAAGTCTATACTTTAATGCAGGTGGTTCTCATTCTCTACAAATAACCAGTTTTCCGAATTTTTCTGAATCATCACCAAACAGAAACAGGACGTTAGTCTTGAAAACGTACGTCAGACTTGTTCGTATTGTTAAAAAACACAATGTAGGCCTACATGCCAATGCCGAGGAAAGATACCGGTCCTCGACGTGTCGGAATTTTAATCACGTTATCAGACAGTAAGCTTCTCTGTATCTCAGCAGTAAAAACAATAATGACTATATGTGCCAAAGGTAAAGCCAAAGGTGAAACCTCGGCGGTGATGCAGGCATTGCGAAATCAGGGGGTAGACGAGCCGTACGTGAAAGTGCTGGAAGATATATATAGTGGCTGCACAGCAACCATAGTTCTGCATAAAGAAAGTAACAAAATTCCCATAAAGAAAGGTGTTAGGCAAGAAGACACAATCTCCCCAGTACTATTCACAGCTTCTTTAGAGGAAGTATTCAGAGACTTGGAATGGGAGCAGTTAGGGATAAGGGTAGATGGAGAATACCTCAGTAATCTGCGATTTGCTGATGACATTGCCTTGCTAAGCAACTCGGGTTATGAACTGCAAATAATGATTGATGACCTAGACAGGAAAAGTGGAAAGGTAGGCTTGAAAATCGATATGCGGAAGACTAAGGTAATGTTCAACAGCCTCGGGAAGGAACAGCTGTTTACATTAGGTAGCGAAATACTGGAAGTAGTAGGCGAATATGTCTACTTAGGACAGGTAGTAATCGCAGATCCGGACCATGAAAAGGAAATAACAAGAAGAATAAGATTGGGATGGAGCGCATATAGCAAGAACTCGCAGATTATGACTAGCAGCTTACCGGTATCGCTCAAGAGGAAAGTGTACAATAGTTGCATCTTACCTGTACTCACCTATGGGGCTGAAACGTACGTGGAGGCTAACCAAGAGAGTTCTACCTAAGTTGAGGACAACCCAGAGGGCTATGGAACGAAAAATGGTAGGAGTAACATTAAGAGATAGGAAGCGTGCAGAGTGGGTCAGAGAAATAACTGAAGTTACCGACATTCTAGTGGAAATAAAGAAGAAGAAATGGACATGGGCAGGACATGTTGTGCGAAGAGAGGATAACCGATGGTCGCTTAGGGTAACAAACTGGATTCCAAGGGAAGGAAAGCGTAGCAGGGGGCGGCAGAAAGTTAGGTGGGCGGATGAGATTAAGAAGTTCGCAGGGGTCAACTGGATGCAGCTAGCAGAGAACCGGGTTAACTGGAGAAATATGGGAGAGGCCTTTGCCCTGCAGTTGGTATAGTGAGGCTGATGATGATGATGATGCCAAAGGTATGGTGCAAAAGAAAATGGGTCTAATATTTGAAAATCTGCTCAGATGGTGCAAGGTCCACAAATGATTATAAAATACAAGGCACTGATTAATGAGTCATTGTACTGTGTTCAAGAATTACATATGCCAGCATCACAAAACTTGTACCACTACCGCAAAAAGTAGTAGAAAACGAACATGTGCTTATACTTTGCTTATTCTGAAATTGAAAGTACGAGGTGTTGAGATCTAATGCACTTTACTTGACCATCAACGCGGGAAAAAATAAAAACGCCTTTGGAGACACTTAACACTGGTTCCGTGTATGAACGCAAAAAAAAAAAAAAAAAAAAAAAAGGGAGAGAAATCTTAGGGCATTTAAGGCTGCTTACGTGCTGTGAATGTGAAAGCATGAATGCCTCATCAGGAGCTTTTATATATTTGGTTGGAATCCCTGTCATGGGATGGTCTCCAACTTGACTGGCAACTTGTATATGTATACAACCAGGAATCGAATGTCACCACCGGAAAGCTGTATGACGGACGGTGGCGTAACAGTGGTTTAGCATGAAACGTACATATGTCGCCGCTTGAAATCTATGTTGCAAGCTAGCCTGGAATAGGTCTAAGGGACGTATGGTACGTGTAACGCGAAAATGTTTGGCGTCACTCTGAAGGCTGTACGACCAGCGGTTGCATTGCAATCTTGATACAAAAGTCGAGTGTACGATGAGCGGTGGCGTCGCAATTGGAGGTACCTCGATTGGCTCGGGATAATTACGCTGCGTGACGCGGCGCTGTGCATGAGGTAGATAAGAACGAGGTCGAAGCGCGAGAACTATGGGTGTGACTAGCCACACTAGTACTGTTACCTGTTTTCATTTATTTCCCGGCCATCCTGTAAACATATGCATCACAGTCACAACTCGGTGGAGCGTGGGGGGTTGTCCTGGACCTTACAGAACCTCGACGGAGCAGACACTTTACCTGGCTCCCGTTTAACCTAACAGCCATGTCAAGCAACTCCGGAGGTCACTCTATGCGCACGACGGGAAAGGCTAGTAACTCAGGCGCACGACTGGAATGGTTAACCGAATAGCCATGAAGACGCTCACGACTAGAACGGCTCCCAACTAAGGCCGCGAACATCAGGTACCGGCCAATTACAGGCGGCATGAGCGTAAGTCCAAACCATTTCCCCGTTTAGACAATGGGTCTGTGGAACATTAGTTCGCGCACTACTAACATGTCAGCAATTATAATCGCTGAGACTCAGTCATGCAGCTCACCAATGTGGCTTTCTTTCCGGTCGGCACAGAGTTACTGTGGTTCGAGAACTAGTAAGATGTCCTCTGTACTTGGGATAAGTTCCTGGACGAGAAAGCTAAGTGCTTTGAAAAATCCACGTTTGAGCAACGCAAGGTGGATCAGATCCTTTTTCAACGAGCACAGTTGCCTGGAGAAACCTGCACGCATACACTGAGGAAGTCCTGAAGCTCTGACGCAATGTGCATAAACTCGTGCCCGAAGAGGACAAGGCTGCCCAGTGTTGAAAGGGGTTTGCTAAAGACAGCTACAATTTCCTTAACCCCAATGACACCCTCACCGTTACCTCGGTTGTCAGCCAGCACTGTCGCGCCTCTGAAACTTAAAAAATCTGGCGATTTTCGCCCAAAATTAGACGCCATTCCCTGGCTATACTGCTCATGACGATCTTGTCTCACTCATCCGCGTCAGGCTAGCAACAGCGCCAGCCCACGCGCATCGACCTCTTTCTCCTCTATCTCATGCGCAGCACCGAGCTACGCAGCGTAACAGGCGTAACGACATGTCGTCGGTTCAAATTCATAACGCAAACTATCCACCAACTTCACTTCCAGACAAATGCTTAATGAAAAGCGAAAATGTATGACCACGCCCTGAACGCTGCATAAAAGATAGTCGCGTCACAATTTTGACACGAGATCAGTTATGTTCTTAATTCCACTGCTCACACTTTCTGATCATGCCATTTATGAGGCAAGTGAAGCTTTCGCCTTAAAAAACATGGCAGTCTCGCTGGTGAAATGTTTGTGAGTTAGGCCTTCAATGTGTAATAAAGTTCTTTCTGATAGTACTATATTATTAGGAGTGCACGTATACATATATATATATATATATATATATATATATATATATATATATATATATATATATATATATATATATATATATATAACAGTCTCGGAGTGCAAAGAAAACTTTTTTTTGTTATTATTATTATTCATACTGTTGACATTTACAGGAAGGTTGTCTTGTGTTGATTTTTGGAATAAAGGGCATTAAATCCAAAGTGGAAGGAAAAACAACACGCCGATGGTGGGAGTCCAACCCACGACCTCCGAATGTCGCGTTCAGTGCTCTTCCAACTAAGCTACATCGACGGCTGTACCCCCTCCCCTTGCTTGGGCATATATGTTCACTAACCGGTTTAAACATGTGAGCGTGCACCTGAGCCATCCTCATCCCTAGCGGCGGATGTGAAACATCCAGTTATACCGCAAGCGTCACGTAGCACGTGATCATTAAGTAGGGCGGCAGCTGGGCTACAGCCCTCTTACGCTACCATTGCGAGCTCCAGACTGCCAGAACCGAGACCCTCGCAAGCTATTAAGCAGACAAATGAAAGGCAAATGAGGGGCTCGTTAATAAAGCATTTAAAGGAGCGAACAGTCTCGAAGCGCAAGGCAAACCTTTTTTTTTTAATTATTATTATTATTATTATTATTATTATTATTATTATTATTATTATTATTATTATTATTATTATTATTATTATTATTATTATTATTATTATTATTATTATTATTATTATTATTATTATTATTTATACTGTTGACATTTACAGGAATGTTGTCTTGTATTGATTATTGGAATAAAGGGCATTAAATACAAACCGTAAGGAAAAACAACGCACCGATGGTGGGAGTCGAACCCACGACCTGCGAATGTCGCGTTCAGTGCTCTTTCAATATATATATATATATATATATATATATATATATATATATATATATATATATATATATACAGGAATTTTGTCTTATGGTGATTATTGGAATAAAGAGCATTACATGCAAAGCGAAAGGAAAATAACGCGATCGGCGCGTTATTTTCCTTCCGCTTTGCATTTAATGCTCTTTATTCCAACAATCATCATAAGACACAATTCCTGTAAATGTCAACAGTATAAAAAAAAAAAAAGACGAATGTTTGCCTTGCACGCGTAGACTGTTCGCTCCTTAGTATGCTATATATATATATATATATATATATATATATATATATATATATATATATATATATATATAAGTAGCGAAGGCTCCGCCGGGGTGGCGCAGTGATTACGGCGCACTACTGTTCTAAGGACGCGGGATCGAATCCCGGCCTCGGCGGCCGCTTCTCGATGGAGCCGAAAAGCAAGGCACCCGTGTGCTGTGCGATGTCAGTGCACGTTAAAGAACTCCAGGTGGTCGAAATTTCTGGAGTCCTCCACTACGGCGTCTCTCATAGCCTGAATCGTTTTGGGACGTTAAACCCCGCAAGCCAAACCATAAGTAACGAAGATGATTAACACTCATTTATTCTTCGTCGACGTTTAGACCGGCGTCCGGTCTCTCTCAAAACTGGTTACATTGCTTGAGTTTTAGTTTTAAAGGTTTGAAAATTGTACAGGCGCAGAAAAGAAGGACCACTAAATAAAAAATACAAGAGGAGAAACACGGCCATGAGGGATCTGTTGAATGCGAGGAAAGAGGGAGAAGACAAAGCACGAGTACGGGCGGTCGACTAAACCAAGAAAATGCGGGAGAGTGAAGATTCCGAAGGCCGGGAAAGAGAGGGAAAGCAGATTAGCAGAAAAAAAGAAAAAAAGGGAAGGGGGGGGGAGAAAAACAAGAGGGGGGGTGGAATGAGGAGAAAATGGAGAAAACATTTTCGGTATGGTCTCAGGCGACGGCGCTGGCTGTGTCTCTTCGTGTGTGTAGACCGAAGAGGTGGCCTTGTGGTAGAGCATCCGCCTCGCATCCGGGAGGTACCGGGTTCGATCCCTGGCGCTGCCGGTTACCCACCGGTTTTTCAATGGGTACAAGCATTCCCCCGGCCTGGTGCTCGGCTCTTCTGGGGTGAAATGCTTGGGAAAGCGGGTCACGGTCCAAATAGTTGCGCCGATGTGGCACTGATCCGTTCCACCATCGGACAACAATAAGTCCGCCTCGTTCGGCAAAAGCCCAATATGTGGCCCTTTTTTTTTTTTTTTCTTGTTTTAGGACTGCTGCAGCTGAGGCTCTAAGGGAGCACTTCAGGTGAGGCTCAAAGGAAGTACCTTTGCAAGACAAACTGAACCACCTTTGCAAGCTGCGAGGTTCGAAACTGGGTTTGGGCCCATTGCGGAGGAGGGGCGCGCAGCGGGGTTTACGGAGCTTCTCCTAAAAGCGTCTGGGAGCCGTGTTCGCCGAAACTTTAGTTTGAAAGTTGCAATGAGAGATTGTAGGACACACCGTAATACCTAACGAGATACGGTGGCGTCACAATTGCACCACGAATGTAGGGGAGACTAGCGCTACATGGAGGTCAGCCAGGGGCGAGTACATCTGGATGAACGACGTTTATTGGACCGTATGAAGAGGCGGTTGCCTCGGTCGCAGATGCATTGTGGATTCTCGGCTTGCTTTATGCGTTATGCGGGCGTTTGATGACGTAACCTTTTTTTTTTATTCATGTCACTGCTAGAATTTTGAGACGAAAGCCTTTCTAGGCTGATAGAACTAAATCCCGTTCGCGAGAGCTGTGCACGAGATCTGTGTGCGAGATCTGGCATCTGTGCGAGAGTTTCAGCGAGATGTGTTCTCCATGTCTAGCGTTCCTGCCATCTGCAATCCCGCACTTGAACGCGCGCCAAGGAACGACACTCGACAAGAACGAGGGTGAACCGTCCAAACTCACTTTCTTGTAACCAAATTATAATTATATGTAGCACTGCAACGAACGAGGAAAACGATGAGAGGAAAATGATAGGAGAGAAAGGGTAGGCTTTCGATATTCTCCTCTTAAGAGACAACTAAGAGACCCTCTAATTTTTATGACCGTCTCACGAGTACGAACGACTGACACTGACGGCGTTTTTCGTAATGAGACAAATAAAATCTACTCATTGAAAGGGGATATGAATTGTGTGCATCACCTTGCCTGGTTATTTATTTCGTTAGATTCAAGAAGTAACTCTAAAGAATAATGCGATTGGTGTATCTGCATGTGGAAATACAGAAACATGTGCTAAAAGCAGCCGCTGTGGGCCGCTGGAAATCAGCGAACTCTGCGTTGCCACCCAGGACCTAAAATAGCGCTTGAAGTAAGTGGTTAGAGTAAATATTACACCAAACACTGCCTTTTATGTCCCAAAAATGAATTATGTTCAGGTCTGAAGCCCACGCGGTGAGTTTACTTTTTGTACAGGTATATATATTCGAACAGCTGTCAAACAAGGCTTCACAGTCACCTCGGTGAAATCCAAGAATACGGGTAGTAACGCTTCCGCAGTAAGAAACACCGAGCAATTAATATCGCGGAAGCACACGTGGGCGCCGCATATCGGCTCATGCTAAGTATAGTAGCAGAAGCCATGGAAGGAAGTGATTCACGGAAGACATTTATTGCGTATAATACTGCTGCTCCTTTCTGTTTATTTTTTTTTGTAAGGGGAAGTGAATCGCACGGACGAGGCAATAAAAAGAAACAAGTGGAGCTTTCATATGGACATTGGTTGTTTGGCTGGTTTATGTAGTTTAACGTCCCAAAGCGACCCAGGCTATGAGAGACGCTGCTGTGAAAGGCTCCGGAAAAATTCTAGAGGGCACATTGGACCCCATAAAGTGCGATGAGGCGCAAGCCATTATAGCGCGGTGGATCGTACCCCTCCAGTACGGCACCTCTATCTCCCTCTCTTCTTTCACTCCCATCTTCCTTCTTTCTTTTAAGGCCTGGTACATGCGTCCGCGTAGAATTGTGACAATTACTGTGCCTTTTCTTTCCTGTAAATCAATTTGAAACGCCTCTGATGCCTGCTGTACTAACGCCTCCTAGGCATCTGGGTCTGTTTCTGTTCGCTGTCTGGTGCGGTGTCCGAGGAAGCGCACAAATAGAAGGCGCCGCACAGACGCCTGGATCGGACGTTTGGATCGGACGCTCGGATCGGACGCCTGGATCGGACGCCCGGCGGGGTCAGCTTCGTATATGCATGAATCGCCTGGTGACGTCATGACCAGTCATGACGGTATATCGCGCGCCCCTTGTTGAACACAATCAGCATTCCATTGAACACGTCAAAGTTCACCGGCGTTCTATAATTCGTTTACAGGAAAGGCGCAGTATCTGTCATTCGCGGAATCCCGCTGTCATCCTCACGGTACACAATGGGAAATATGATGAGCGTTTCACAATCCGTGGCGTGGCGCCAAAAAGGGCTGTAGCGCCCTCTCAGTCTCCTCCTCGCTCTTTATCATCGTCTCTTGGACTGCCACAGTATATAGACGCCTACTATGTTAAAGTCGGCGAAGTTGCATCTGTCTCTGGCGAGACCTAAGACCCCGTACATTGAGAGTTGCAAGCACTATCTCTTCAGAGACCGCCATGGTGACAGCACAAAGTTATGCCTACAATTCAATTCACCTGTCGTCTTCCGAACCACCGCCAGGCCTCCTCGACCGCGAACGCTGGTACTTCCCTTTGTACTTCGACGCTCGACCGCGACGGCGATACTTGTTATATACCAGCTTGATCGTCCTCCTCACTGGATCTGGAGGCGCATGATGCACGGCGTTTCAAGACTGGCATATCGGCAGCAGCGAACCCGTCAACCACAGGCACCTGGCACTGGTCTGGACGTTGTTGCACAGCAACGGCCACAGGGGTCAAAACTTATCCGCGGAGACATTCGCTGGGTGTTCGGGAACGAGTGGTGACTCGTCGGTGGTTGGCTCCTTGTCAGAAGAAGCTTGACACGACATCTCGTCCAAGGTCTGAGACGCTGCGTTGTTCACATTATCCTCGGACGCATGAGCAGTATTTTCTTCCTCAGTAGCCTGTGGAGTGACACTTGAAGACTCAGCCACAACGGCGGCAGGAAGGTCGCCAGACGCATGCATTATCTCAGAGGTGTCCGTGATGTGCTCCCGTAATGCGTCGTCAGGAGGCCGGACTCGATGCCGAAGCTTGTATTCGTATGTAACCAAGCGCTCCTGCGCTGTGTAGCCGAAACGCCGGCAATCTTCGCAACGTGGCGTACGGCAGTGCGACGAATGTGTCATACACGATTGGAGCGGAAGCAGAGAGGTGGTCGGCCAGGTATCACAATGAGGCTCTGCACTCCACACACAGTTAGCTGATGAGGAACATCACCAAAGCTAATTTCTTCGGCAAGAGTCAGTCACATCCCGGCTGAGCGTCTTCATCGGTTTCATGTCGGAAACTTTCCAGTTTTCCCTCGAAATCAAGGTGACTTTGCCATAAGCTTGTAGAGCCTGACGTATAAAGGAGTCATCCAAGCGTTCAGGGAGCCACAGAAGTTTCATCTTTACCTCCTTCTTTTCCGGATCCACAATAACACAGCGACTGTTCGTAACCAATACATCTCCCCATGAGACTAGTTTTCCTTTAGACTACGCCGATCTGCATGTAACCATCCAGACATGCGACATTTGAAATTGTCCGATAGAGCTTATTTCTTCTAAATCCACCACGTCCCGAAGGGAGTCTCTGAAGTCTTGGGCACGGTAGGGGCGACCGGCGAGGTCAGCATGCAGAAAAACGGAGTCGACAACAAACTTACCAGTTGGGAAACGGGAAAGTACAACACGGTAATCATTACTGCTTGCATTAACCTGAGCAGTACCTCGGCCATGGTCCATAGGGTCACGAAGAGTCGGACACGACTGAACGCCTGAACTGAACTGACCTCGGCCAGAGGCCGAGTGAACCTTTTTTTTAACCTTTTTTTATCAAAACGAAAGTCCCTGCTGTCTCTTTGAAACCGAATTAACCGCCTGTACAACCTGCGGCTTTCTTGTTACGTTTCAAAATTTTAATAGTTACCCCCTGCGAGAGCTACAGATGCAGTTTGTATGGCCCAAAAATTTATTGTAAAGGCACTCATACTTCAGTGCCATTAGACTATCCCCAAAGCATTCTGGTTAGTACGAATGCTCCTCCTTCTGCTGTCCCTATTCGGCGGGAACCCGGTCGCGAGAACGGTCCTAAGAAACCCGGATAGCATTCGGCGATACGCTTCACCTGAAAGGCATCTCTGAATATTTAATGTGAGGTTGGAGCCTTAAAATTGAGCGCAGTAGCAAAGTATTTTCCCCTTTTGCTTGCTTGTATTGCCTTTTTTTTTTTATAAATTAATATATGGTATCCCTAAATCAAGTAAATCTAAGTGGTTGAGTTGTGTTGCTTATGCTAAGTATATTATTAATTATGTGTGTTTCACAGGACCCCATATCGGAATTCAGATTTCTGCGCACGTACGTAAAAGTGAAATCTGGTCCTCGCTCTTTTCAATGATTAACTCCATATACCAGTATTGCTTCCAGGAGCTATAGTTAGACAGCTTAGAAGCAAACCCCTTGGGCTGTATATTTTTGACAAAGACTGTACGTATATCTTTTAGGAGCACCGAAAGCTCAGGTTTTTCCTGCGCTGTCCAAAGTAAAATTTGTATAACAAAAAGTTGGATTATAGGTTATAGGTGCTATAGAAATACAGGTATTTCTTGCGCTATTCCTCAAGTGCAGGAATCTATATCTGGTACTACCGCCTGGGCTGTCGCGAACTGCGTATTTATAATAAAATGAATGAACGAAAACCAGCAATCATATCCTTTTTCTGCGTCACTTTACCCGAAGCTATAGCGTTGTCCTACCGTTTGAATCCGGCGTTCCGTCTCCTCCTGAAGATGCGGCAGGATGCCGCCTGTTGGTTCACATCACGAACACTAACTAGTCGTATCCGAGATCGATGACATCCAAGACCGTACGTCCGGGATTGAGCACTGTTTGCCGAGCCTTCGACGCGTGGCGGTCGACGCTAGCTGCGTGCTTCCCAGAGCACTAAGAAAGCGGAAACGCGCCCCAAAGTCGAGGGCTTCCGCGAGTGTTTCTTGAGCCGCACTTCAGGGTGTCCTGTCCATCCATGTTTAATGCCAAACCCTTCTCCCCTTCGCCAGACTGGCTGAGAGAAATCAGATACTGGGCACTCCGGAGACTGGCAGCTCTCCCGGCGCTGCAAGTTTGTTGGCACTCGAAAGTCGGAGCGTGCCCATGCCGAGAGCCCAGTCTTGTGGAACTTGGGAAACTGCGCGCACTGCGTTCGATTTATCGGGGCTCAAGAACTGGCTAGGTTTCCCTGCGCGCAGACGCCCTTCCTTATCCACCGATGGCCCCTAGCCCATTTTGCTTTTCAGCGCATTTCTCGGCTCTCCTGTCAATAGTCCTGACTAGTAGCTTCAACGGCAGCTCTTGTGAGGGATCCGCCCACTTTGTTCCAAGGGCGCGTAGGCAACCCCGTTTCAGATAAAATTATAGAAGACGTAGTAAGCTGAAAGATGTTTCGCGACTCTTTGTGAGTGCTTCTTGAAGATGTTTGATACGCTCTTCGTTTTGTTTTTCTCTTGCTCACCTTTTTTTAAGCAAGATGTCTTACATTTGTCGTTTTCGTCTTGTGCTAGACCATTGGTAGAGAGCGCCAAGGGTCGGCTTTCTACTGCCGATAACATATTTTCATGTTTTCCTGTGTGCGTGGAATTTTTTCTTAAGTTTCTGAGCAGCCTCGACGTCGCGCTTTTGCGGCGCAAAAGGACTGACCAGTCATAAGCGAGAAAGCTTGATTACGTTTCGTGTCGGAGGTTTTGCCGCCGTCCTCTGATGGGTGTCACGCACACTTCAAGCTTGAATTGAGGTCAGTTTATTCTATTTAAAATGCTATCTACTGTAGCGTTTCGCGTTGCACACAGCCCCATCTCAGTCGCTTACAGCAGCCAGCAGCGGGCCCGTTTTGCATTTTGGGTTTCTTATGCGCACGTCATTTCGTCTCTCAATTGCCCTGTTGGGAACAGGAAGCTGCCACATGTACAAAAAACATTCCCTCGTGAAGGTGGATCGATTCGGTGTGAGCAAGTGTAGTAGCGGGAACTTTGGAATCGCTTTCGTTTTTTTTTTTTTTTTTTTTTTTTCGTGCGCGTGCATTTCAGCGCTCGTTTTTCAGGAGTTCAGTTCAGGCCTCGCTTTATTGCTGCTGCAAGCGCGCTCCTAAACAGTTTCGGTGCCCGTTCCGAGGCGCCGAAACTGTTTAGAGCGCGCTTGCAGTTTCTAGGCGCCAACCGTTCCTTTGAGAACGACGAGGTGCGTCCGCAAGGTAAAAAAGCATAACAAAAAATGTAAAGAACGGTTAAAAACAAGCGACGCTGATGGGGGCGGGGGCACACAGCCGTCGGTTTTGTCGGCTGTCACGCGTCCACCGCTCCGCGACAGGGCCACGCGTGGCCGGCCCTCCACTGCTGAAAAGGACGCCGCAAAACCGCTCGCGGAGAAGCGGGGAAGTGGGCCACTGTTTGAGCTCTTGTGATGCCCAAACAGTAACGTTTGTAGATGGTATCGAGCCTTGTACGTGTCAAAACAGGTGCTTCCTCCGCTTCCAGCCGGGACGAGAGAGGTGTGGCGTCTGCAAAATATCTACAGCTTCGCAAACCTTGAAAAGAGAATTACAATAAACTGATTTTCCTGCGCCATGTTACTCACCCAAAACACGTGCCCTGACTTCTTTTCTTTTTTTTTTTTTAATTAGGCATTGCCCCCCTAGCTACGAAGAGCCTACAAACCACTTTTATCTTATATACTGAAGTATACGACCAAGCTCGCCGCATGCACTGTCACAAATGGCGCATTGATCAGCAAGGCCTTCTGAACTGAAAGACGAAGAGGAGCATCATTGTTCCAGCCTACAATTATGTCACTCGTTATAATAACACTGAAAAAGGAGGATAGAGTGCGAGGACCAGAATGCGCAATACATCAGTGTCTCACACAGTCCTATTGGAGTTGAAGTTTTCATGGGTTCCTAGATGGAAAATGTTTTACTAGTTCCATTCAAGCCACAACTAAAGGTATAATGCAGATTTCAGCTTTTTTTTTCTTTCCAGACACGCAGAAAACAGTGTCACAGCGAGACTTGAAACACAAAATTATCCTTGCAAACTGCTCGTATTGCGTTAAGTCTTCTGCTAGTAGTACAAAGGAATCGGTGAAGAAAATACAGAATATCGAGAAGAAAAAACGCAGTTCCTCATAATCCTTCCTAATAGCACGCGTTGCGCACATAGAGGAAAGAGATCTACTAATGAAAAGTGTCTAGACTGAAACCTCTTTCCCATAAAGGAAAATTACCAGGAACAAAAACTTGCAGTTGCGGGCTTGCAGTGTCGAGCAGATTACATAACTGTCCAAAAATATTATACTGCTCAAAATTCTGTTCCAGTGACCAAGAAGTTATAACAGCGTTAAATCACAAGTGCCCACGAAGCGTGACACATTCGAAGAATTGTCCACGGTGACTGCAAGTCAAGGTACAGAGCGAGAAGATACTCGCGATTTATCTTTGAGGAGACTCCTCTCTTGAATTCTGGTATACGAACCTCGGGAGCTGAAGTGAAAACCTCTTTCCGAGCGCACATTTTCTTCTATCAATGACGCTGGCAATGCAACGAGCTTCTTTAACACTGATAATTCTAACTGCATGACGTAGATTTTTAGGCCCTGTCACACTTCATGTGTGCGCACTTGTGAGCTCGTACTGGAAAGCTGCTGTTTTTTTTGTGTCCTTTTTCCATCGGTGTCAAAACGTGTGCATCCAACTTGGCATTACACTATCAATTTTTTTCCCCTCTGTTTTTTTTTTACAGCAATCATAAGCAGCGAATTTTCTAATTCTCTATGATTTCAGTGATAGAGCGCAGTGTTAACACAAAGCTAAAAGCTAACCCGCAATATTTATTGTGGTGAAGATAATCTAAGAATTAACAATAAGGAAATTGCTGTATTCGACTTGGGGCTGTTCTTTGCACCTGCCACCGGAATTCTAAGCGAGAGGAGCTCCAGCCTTTTATTTTAGCCCTGAGGGGAGCTACAGAATGCTCCTTCTCGCGAGGCTGCCTCTGCCTGCGTGCCGCCGCCAAACGCTCAGGAATCGGGACCTCGGCAAAAAGGCAGCGGGGAAAAGCAGGGGGAGCGGCTTTGATCTTTAGCTGATGCGCGAGACGTGCTCCGGCAGCCACTCAGAGCACGCATTTCCCTCGACAACTCAATACTCCGTTGAGTGGCCCTATTTACCTAAACGCTAGAACACGACCCATTCGTGTCAACGTGATGCAAGGCCCGCGGAAATAGCTCCTTGCGCGCAGACAAATCATGCCCAGGAATTTCAAATTTTTCGCTTTTAAACAAAAAAGGTTGCAAAGAATCGATGGTTTCTTTACGTCCTCAGACTCGTCAGTGGTCTATGATGGGAGGTGCACTGGAGAGAGTTTTAATTTCGGCTACCTCCACTTCATTTGCATCGAGCAAAACTTCGGAACACAAATTCCTTTAAACCTGTCTATCGCCGAGACGTGGCCGCGCATCGAAATCGTGGTCTGCTCATTTTGCAGCTGAGCGCAATAGCCGCTGTAGTGCTATGACAAAGCTTTGAGGGATGCGAATTTGCGATAAAGCCGGCGCTCATTCCAGCAACACGGAGGCGCATGTATCCTCATGCATCAGCTGTTTTCAGCTGACCACAGAGAAACGAATTGGTTAGCGCGGATCCGCATCCCACCAACTTTTGTCCACGAGTTGCAGCAGCTGAAAGCTGAAATCACACTTGGATTTGGGTCAGGGATTCTAAAGCAACGTCTCTGCCGAAGAAATAGCATCTTTAATTCTTTTTTCGTTGAGCTGTAGATGTTTTTTATTTGCTGGCGACGAAATGTTAGGTGATTTTGTAAACAATGTCGATATTTAGTTTGTTGTAGTTGGAGGCGTTTCTAGTATATATATATAAATAAATATATATATATACATAAATATATATATATATATATATATATATATATATATATATATATATATATATATATATATATATATATATATATATATATATATATATATATATATATATATATATATATAGGATGCGAGAACATTTAACGTACTTGGCCGCTTAAAAAATTATAGAGCGAAGGGTACGCTTCATTTAAAGAAACATTTTATTAGACTCGACGTTTCGACCAGAAGCTGGCCTTCATCCAGCTTCTGGTCGAAACGTCGAGTCTAATAAAATGTTTCTTTAAATGAAGCGTACCCTTCGCTATATATATATATATATATATATATATATATATATATATATATATGTATATATATATATATATATAAACGCCACCAACTATCTTTCAGACAGACCTTACGAGTTACAAAATTATCCAACAATCTGTGTTGAAAAACTGTGGTCAACACGTGGCATCATGTTCGAATGGAAGAAATTGAGTACACGGAACACGTCACGACTTGATTTGTGCGGCCTTTTCTCAAGTGATACCAGCAAGCTCGAGTGGCGAAACGTGTACAAAAGATCAGGAAATGGTAACGAAAGAGGAGACTCAGTGACAACACGATCCAAAATCTGTGCTGTCAGCAGTAACTGTAAAAGGGACAGCAGAGCTTTTACGGCAGCAGCCATTATTGCCAACGTATCGGGACTGTGTTCGCGTGACTCGCATCCGGGACTTCGTCCACTATCTCTCGTTGGTATTCTTTTGGTATTCTTGCTTTACGGCAATAGCCGTTAGGGATGAGAGAAGTGAAGGAGAAAAGGTTGATGCAAAAAGCGTGAGAGGAACACCGTAAGAGAGGAATGGCTGTCACTCCAGCTAGGATCAAGGAGTTATTAAATTTATCTAGAAGAAGAGTGAACTGTGTCCATCCATTTTCTGTGCGTGAGAAGCACGGTGCGTTTGCGTGTGCGCATCTCCGGAGCTGAAATAAACGGGCAGGTTTGATTACTCATGGCAGACCTTACCCTATATAAACGCGACAGCTTTAAGGCCTCCGTTCAGCGCGGGAAACCTAGTGCACCACCCGCTGGTGGCTTGTGTAGAAAATACAAATCGGTCGAAAAACATTGATGTAGCACGTGAAGCGACGGAATTGGCGAGCAATCGAACTGTGCTGAAATAAAAATTTGCGGTGATTGAGCTAGAGGGGGAATCAAACCTTAGGCATTTGGATTCTGAGTGACGCTATCCCTAGGTCATACAATTAGTGTAACGTTCGTAAGGCTAGGATAAATCTGGGATTTATACCCATGTCTTGTGGCCTTTCATATAACGGGGTAGGTTAGGACTTCATGCCCATGAGCATGGGTGGGATTAGAGTGGCACCCGCTACATAAGCCCTCGTTTAGCGATTAGAAAAGGGCATATGCACTTTTCTAATCGCTCACCCCTCACTGACATATGTCGGTGAGGGGTAAGTGCAGCCGAACGTGCATATATAAGCGGAGCTGCATATACAAGCGCTGCATATAACGGAGCTGCATATACAAACGCTGCATATAACGCCATAACTGTGAGGGCGGAGCTTAAGTGTTCCACAAGCATTTTCTTGCCTCGAAAGATTCTGATCATGACGAATTCGGATTAAACATTTGTCGTTGTTGTGTATCGTGTCGCATAAGCATGTTTCTGCAGTCAAAAACCAGAGCAGACAGATACAAAACATTCAAACCCAGCCCCTTTAAGATCATCGTTATTCAATATTGTTTATTTTATTTATTTATTTTTTGCAAGAGAAGGTCGTTTCATCCTCTGTTCTGAAGAAAGAGGCTCCCCCCAGCAGACCCAATATTATATACTAATCAAACCTGCATCCTTCAACAGTCAAATCATTTAATCCTCCAGCCAGCCTCGTACCCATCCCAAGCCGAGTCTTATGTAACCACACTTCATTTACCCACGGTGACCACAAGAATGAAGGCAAGCTTTTTCTACACAATCAGATAAAATTAAATATAGCTTCAACTGCACCTTCGCAGGATACGACGGGACAATTGCAGACTGAAGAAAAGAAAAGAGCAATCAGTATGCCCCCAATCTCCAGGCTGGTTCCCTTGGCTGTGGGCGGTGATGATGAAACCAGATTCCTTCAATACTGGTGAAACTAATATTCACCTCTCTCTTCCTTTCAATCTATTCCAACTCCACGGGGCCCATTTCAGTTGCTTTAATTTATCACTTAGCACTTTTTTGATACTATGCCATAATTTATTTTTGTTCTTTTTGTTGATTTCGTGATTGGGGTCTTCATCGTTTCGCGCGATAGTGTAGTGGTGCCTGATGGCGCCTTCTCTGTACTCTTCACCTTAGCATCACTCAGGACAGTACAGGCAGCCCCGCAGACGGCATGTAGCAGTCGTCACCTAAACGAGCTTTACATGTGGAGCCAGCAGGCGCTGTGAACGAAAGCAAACCGCGGCTGGCCAGAAAAACCGGCGAAAAGTGAACGAAGAGTAGCAGCTGGCCGAGATAATGAGACTGCGATGAGCTACCATTATTAACGCATATAGCAGGACAAGCGGACAGATCGCTGAATAACGCTGACACACGTGTTTGTATTCGGTGTCCGAAACGTATCTTCATAATATTCCCGGGTGTAGACACTCTAGTTTACGTAAGCCTGTACATGGGCTGTCCAAGAGCAAATTTTAAACTATACCCGAAGGAATCAACGCACAGTGATAGTGGGTGTACAGGCGTGCAGCGCAGCCCATATGAAACTTCGTCTTTCGATTCTGTTTCTTTTCGCAAGAGGGCAAGGGACGGAGGTTATTTAAAGTCAGAATTTTAATCTTATGTGAGCGGGAATTGCCATCAGCGTATAAGCTGTGCACTTGATTTTGCAGCAGAAAAGGAAGGCAATAAAGAGTAACAGTTGAGAATTCCCACCACGCAGAAAATTGTAAACATGCATCCACTTCAGCCGTTATCCTTGAGCTGCTGCCTTTTACTTTTTCATTTTCCATGTTTTGTCTGGGCACTCACGCAAATGGTTACTAATTACATTATGCAAAGTTATGTGCGTGAAAAACAGTCGAACACTCTTGCCCACCTGCGCAATCACCCTTCCATGATCAGACGCAGCCAGGATCGGGGAGATCCGTGCAAGCGAAGTAGAGATGTCCGTCACTAACTGCTTGATAGAGATCAGCCCGTACTTGAATAAAGTGGTCTTACGTAGGCTAAACCCTTTTGCCCTATTTCGCTTCGATCAATAATACTGTGAAATCAAGGAGAGCACGCTTTCACTGTGTTTAACTAAATGCTCCGTCATTATTTTTCCACGACCTTCGATGTCCTCCAGGGTGAACTATTCCTCATGATGTGCATTTCGACTTGTTATTCTGTGTGATGATCTCGTCCCCCTCTCCTGCCTTTGGCTGTACTTCAGCTTTTGAAACGTGTCTCTTCTGCTATCTTCAGATGATCCGGCACCGGACGAGGAGGCCGAGGCGCCTTCCTACGTGGGCCAGGAAGGCGGCCAGGTGGAGCTTCCGTGCTCCTCGCTCCACGCCGTCGGAGCCAGTCAGGCTTCACCCGTGCGTGTCGAGTGGCACCGACGCGGCGACGCGGACCCCGAGCCCGTGTACGCCGTTCACTTTTCGGGCCGCGTCAACCTGATGCAGGGCCGCCACCAGTCGCGTCATGATTGGGCACCCCGCGCCTACTTCGCCGTGCTAGGATCGCCCGCCGCGCTCAAGGTCAAAGCCCTGGGCCTCGCCGACGCGGGCCTTTACACCTGCAAAGTAACCCGCTCGGATGGCAGCAGCCAGGCGTCAACCGTACGCCTCTCTGTGCTGGGTGAGTGATGACGCATTTACACCATTCCTCGGTAGGGTTCCGCGTTGATGAGTGCATGTGCGAGTGACAGAGTGCGGCCGTCCAAGCAGTAGGCCCCTACAGTAGCATGGCTTCTCTAAGAGCTTCACTGGCATTAAGGGCACACCCACATATACTTCCATATGTTGCCCTCGATTTAGCAGCATGCAGCCTTAAAACCATCTTATATTTTTCTGGAAACGCTTTCAGGTGCATATGACGACCTTGCCCATGCTTCCACTTTATCGTCCTGGACGGCCGCGCATTCCTTTCCATCTTATTTATCGTTAAGCGAACTGAGAGGTTCGAAAAGTGAAACGTGTCTCAGGCATGCATGTTCAAGCTATTGGACCTGCATGGTTTAGATGCGTACGCGAACTGTATAGAAGCATGGGACGTTTCAGTTAACGTGTTCAACGCACTGTCACAGGGCGTTAAGAAAAAATAATGCTTTGAAAAATTACCATCGGCCAACTGAATTATGCAAAAACAGGACACTCGCATTGTCCCCTTCGTGATGCGTACCATATTGGGGCGCAGTTGCTGCGTTTCGATTCCATACATGTCCACAATGTTATAATGTTGTACCCCAGCTGCACACTCGATACGGAAACCATAGATCTACTCAAGTGTAAAATACGGAATGGCGCATAAGCGAGGTGCCATGATATGGCGAATAGCTTTTTCTACATTTGTTCTTGATTGTGTCACATTGTAGTACCAAAGAATGAACTCACCTCCATCCCTGGGATCATTTCCACTTGGTCTTTGACGTAGATTGAGTTTGGAAGAATAAAAGCATGCGTGCAGGAAAATAAAAGTCAGAAAATGGGACTTGCTTGGTCACGCAGAGAATATATCACAAAGAAAAAAATGGCAGCACTTCAGCAGAGCAGAAAGAAGCAGCGTACTATCTGGACGCTGGTGAGGGTGTCGTCGTTGAAAAATGCATAGGGTTTAAATTTCAAAGGCTCCAACGGCCGCTTTCAGCGGGCGCGTTTGTGAACTTCCAGGAAACTCAGGTAGCGAAAGCGAATGGGAAAGCGAGACCTGGAGCGCACGTTTCCAACATCGAAAACAATGGTGTGTTCTCTGTGCCTTGTCCAACGTTGTCCGCGCCTGCGTTCGTTGGTATGACTTCGTCTTCAAAAAAGCGTGAAAGGGATTCAAAACAGGGGCAGAACGGGCAAACTTCGCAAACCGAGTGCTTTCTCTCTTCCGAAGTAAGTATTGCCGGCTAAGCTTTATTTTCTTCTCTTCTCTTTTTTTTTTCTTTTTCTTCTTTTTTTTTGCGGCACAAAAGAAACTTTGAGATGCAAAGCGCCTTCAAACGTACTTGAGCAGGGACGGGGAGGGAGGAGTCTAGAAGAAAAAGAAGACTGTACAAAAGATTTGGCAGTTTGGGCGTGAGAATGGCCATCTTATCCGCGCTTCTTGTGTCGAGGAAAAATGTCTCTTGTCGGCCTTCAAGAAAAACCTCGCTTGGCGAGCGAGCGCTTATTCCTTTTGCTCCTTTGAGCATTTCTTTCCGGTTTTTTTTTTTTTTTCGCTCTTCCGGAACACACGCTCGACCCTACCAAACAGCGCAGCAACAGAAAAATGGTCTCATCTATCAAAAATGCGCGCCCTTTCTCTGCTGCGCTTCCGGCTTGGTCGGAAAGCCTTGTGAATGAAGAGAATAAAAATGTGCTGTTCGTTTCGACTCTCTGCTTTATTAATTCTCTGTCACAATCGGCCCGCTTTCCGTTAGACGATAATATTCTGTCTTTTTAAAACCAGGAACGGGTTATTATTAAGAACAATCAGTTCTCTGGGAAAGTCTTTCCGCTCCTGCTGGGCCGTGTTATTGAATGAATGTTTTTGCAAGACGCTGGAAATTATTCTGTCCGTGGCCATTTCCAGCTTAATAAACATTGCTCTCTCTCAAACCAGTGACTTAATTTTTACGTCACTCATAAATAATGCAGTTAAATGCTAAAGACCAAAAGGAAGCACGCGAGTTATTGTGCACGTACATTCTTCTCATAGATACAAAGGAAAGGAAAATTGAATGGGAGGCATAGGTACGGTTAACGCTGAACAGGATGAGAGATGGTGGTTCCCTAGAGAGGCAAAATGTACCTTTTTACCAAGAGCACTTATTTATAAACTCACTCAGAGAGGGGAAAAATAAAAGCAGCGAAGCAAAAAAAAAATTAATATTAGAGCCATAATTTAATTGGGAAAGGTTTCTTGAACTGAAGGTTTTGTGATAGTTGCAGCGACAGCACTGCGTGTTCTTACCCGCTGCAAACATTCGTAATGCAGTGAAATCTCCTAATGATAAATAATAGTTTCAGACGCTATTTAAATATTCCCTACTTGCGATATTCGCATTCGATTTTCGCTCGTGTTTTTAGCTTCGTTGCAGGAGCATTTGGTGCAGTCATTTGCAAATCTTTGCTGTATGATTGACGCGACGGCCAGATGAATAGAAGGAATAAAGAAGCACGCATATAGTAAAATTGAGTAATGGAACTATTTTTCTTTTTTCATGCATCGTCATCGCCGTATCAAACCAGATGAGAAGATCTGTAGAATGGCATGTTTTGTTTTGTTTTTTCGGCCTAAAGGTAGAGAATAAAAAACTGCCTTTTTGCTCACGGAGTCGTTTCGATCGGTCCCATGTCGCCATTCGATACAGTACCTGCAAAAACAAAACAAAAAGTTGAGTTCTCTGTGGCTTTGACAGCATATAGTACGTATGTTGTCGATAATGTATGCTCAAATAATCATGGTCACATTTTGAAAGCGTTTGAGTGCGCCCATGTCTTTACATATTGAGTCCTTGTATGACTTCAAAAAAAGGCACTTTTATGCACATATTCCACACAGGAAAATAAGGGCGGAAGTCTCGAATATAGGATGTATGCTTACACATATATAGGTCCACCGACGTGTTAAAAATACGTCTGCTTGATCTTCGTCTCCCCAAAGAAAAACAAATAAGAAAAAAAAAAAAACCTGAATCTGCAGAAGCATTTGCTGACAGAGTACTGAGTAAATGTTTGGACGTTCGAGGAATGCTTTCCGTTCATGTGTCTGTACAAACTGCGCTTTTGAACATTGACTGGAATGTTTCTGTATGGTAACGCCGATCCACCCACATCGAGCACGTTCCCCGCAGCTTTGCAAAGCCGCCAAGCCATACCGCAGCTTCAGCCGGATGCGTCAAAGATAACTGAAGTCGTTGGCATTGCGGCTGAGTTATAAAGTGGTTCTACCGCGTGATGCGCTCGATCGTAACGACGGATATAAACGCGGATATTGAAGTCTGAAGGCATCTCTCACAACGTCATAGAGAAATGGGCACTTTCATTACCCAATGGTCTGTGATGTCACCGGTGCGTGTGATAGTTGCATGTCTCTTCTTTCTCACTCTCGCGCTTTTGCTACGAGCAGGCCTCACCGCAACCGTTAAACTCGAGATGATCAAAAGCCCATAATTTCGCGCGACAACCAGCGCAGGTTGTCGACCAGCAGTGAACCAGGTAACGGACAAATATCCTGTCAACCAATGTATGTGCACAAACGAAACATTGCGCTGACTCTTGTTGCGTTTACAGGTCCTCGTTTTTTGTGCTCCTGCTTTATGAGCCAATTGCTTAGCTGCACGTCCGTGGAATGCCATTCGCGGAAGGCCTGCGGGCATGCAATGTACGCATGTAGCGGACGCTCGCTTGTTTTCAATCACCGACCGCGCGGGCCACACGCGGCACTTCCTGTTGCTTCTGAACACAATGAAAAGAAAAACAGTTCCGCTCAGCAAGAGTCACGGCACTGCAACGCCATCGTTTTCTTGTTTTGTTCTTTCTGGCTGTAAGAAAACATTACTTAAAACACTGTATTGCCTTTAACCAGCCGTCTCGATAACGTGTATGGTGAGAGCTGGGAATTCACACATCTTGATAGCATTGGAACAGCGCATGCGTCAATTGTCTCCCTTCACTCCACTCTGGTTTATAGGTTCGAAATTGAAAACACGCAGTATATCTCAATTATAGGTGGACACCTCGAACGCGCCTTCAGTGGGGACAAGTGTCGATTCAGAAATCGGACGATCTTGAGCACGGTACACCTTTAAGTCAGCGCTGCTATCTTGGGCATAATGCGCGCATTAGCACTGCGCAACCACCACTGTTCTTGACATCGCAGTCAGCGCGAACATAAACATGCTAGCGGGCCTTTTACCCACGAAACCCGCGTTTCCAACGTTGTCTCCGAGGTTCGGTTTGCAGCGCACAGGTACCCGTCAGTACGCGTAGGCATGTCGCTGCAGTGAAGCTGGTTCGAAAAGTCGCTGGGCGTCGAGCGTGGCAAATGACGTCATTGTGAGGAGTGGTGTCGGACGACAAGGCAGTCCCGTTATAGACACAGTTCATGCCCTTATATACTCTCGGTTATGGAGAAGCAGTGGTTTTTTGCAAATGCGAAAAGAAACAGGTTACTTAAGAATTAATGCAATGACCTTCTGAAATTAATCGCTAGGTAATGTCATTACTTACTGTGCGCAGCAACTGCTCACGTAAGTTACACTCTGGACATTCTCAATAAAATAAGTAGTAATGTAATTTATTTACTTCGCAGAATAAATTTTTTAACGCATGCTGTCAGAGGAAAGCCATCTAAAAAAAAAAAAGAAAGAAATGAGCTTTTTAGCCAGATTGAATCATTGGTTCAACGCAGATAATCTGTTGTCTTACAAACTGGATCTAACTGCCCCTGTGCTTTTGTTCAAAGCACAGTGGTCAAGGGGCTCCTTCATGGTCATTGCTTTGTGTCAGTGGCTTATTAAGCACCGCTGACGCACTGACGTCCTGACTCTCTTGAAAGTAGAGGGGTGGTATCTTCCTGAACCCTCAAAATTTTGCGCCTTCTGCAGGATGCTCCAAAGCCCCACCACAACGCAGCTCGCAAGCAAACCGCTTGAGCTATTTTTTGGTGAAAGTTAAGATGATCGTTCATTTTTTAATAAGTAGATGAATCCTGTTCCGTTGTTCCACTGCTTTTCCTCCACTTAAGCCCGACTATGCAGCTACTCAGTAAGTTTCTGTGCGACGGTTTCAGAGATACAGTCATGCATGGACACGCCACACGTCCTCGTTCCGTGCGAGTATCTGGAAGTTGTAGCGCTGCTCAGCGCCCCTAATGGGCGGTCTGCTGCGTGAATGCGGAAGCACGCGCACTGCGGCAGTTTTATACCCTCTGCCTTTTCTGCAGGGATGATAGAAGTTAGTTACCTCTGTGCTGCTTGCCTGCAGCAACGAGTAACATTCCACGCGTGTAAATTAACGCATGCCCAAATTCCTGGATATTCAGAAGCTATAGTTCCACTTGTTGGCCGCCAGCAGTGAACACCACGTAGCTCGATGTGGGAGTATTTTAAACTTGTGATTTTGAGAAAACGATAGCGAGTCACGCGAGATCGTGTGCTAACGTAGGGATTAACATGGCCCCCTCATCCCCTTCGCGGAACAATATAACCCATAAAATCCTTTTTGTGCTCACGCCAACTATTTCCAACTTGCGCGGGAAACCAGTGGGTTGTGCTGAGCATTCGTTAATTAGTTTCTGAGTTCCAGCGCTCAGAGCCACGCCGCAAGTGGTGGCAGCCGTGCGAACTTGTCCGCGGCCTACTACCTATCGGCAGACCTAGCTCGTCCAGAGTTCCATTGCTTCAACTTATTGCATCGTGGTTAGGGCTTAGTACACGCCACAAGCATGCAACTTAAGCGTATAGAGTGCGACGCTTCCAACAAAATAAACGCTTATTTTTATTTTCTTATTTACCACTAGTCTAATCATGAAGACAGGATTGCGAAATTGACTTCTGAGCCATTAGGGAAACGCTTAAGTTGCGCAAGAAAGTTATCGGCTTTATAAAACACCTAAATTCCGCTCTTTTTGCATACATCCATACATCATTTAAACCTAAAGATTTTCTTCCCTGTAGTCTGATAGCATCACCCAATTCCCTGAGAAAAACATTTTTTCGCATATAGGGATAGTTCTGCTACGAATAACCAAATACCGGAAATACAACTCAGATTGCCCCACAACTGTTAGCAATAGCCTCAAACTAATAGAAAATGGAACTATTGGAAGCATGCAGTGTGGCAACTGCTAGTATAGGGGCGCGCAGTCAGGAACGAAAAGTTCAAAACACAATCATTAGCTGTGAACACATTTTATTTCTGGAATTTCGTGACCATTTTGATTTGTTATCAAAAACAAAAGTATTTACTGAAAAAATAGAACAATCTTATCAAAAACTATTACTCCTCGCCATCTTACCTTGGAACTCAACTGGTTGAGTGAAATTTTTCACCCAAGTCCTATGACTTGAACAGCAGTTATTTACCTGTAAATATTTATTTCCATCAGCTGACATGCTCTAATTAACCTCCAAACACCGAATAGGAGCGGCCGGTGCCTCCTCCTGTTGGATTATGTATTTATTTCCCGTATTCCATAATCCAAAACAATGCATTTATACATCAGGCAGTGTTGTGTTGTTTTTTTTTTTCAATTCTACCCGCTATTATTTATTATACATTGATTAATTGCTTCCCAAATGTTTTATCAACTGTGATAAGACCGCTGATGTACCATTGCCAAAGTGGGGAGCTTGAGGCCTTGTCAAGCTGCCGTAAGGCAGCTTTTACTCCAGGCTCCCGCCATCATGTAAACGTTGATGGTAAATAAAGTTATTATTATTATTATTATTATTAAATATTTTTCCAGTTGTGTATGATAAGGACGTTCTTTCTTTTTTGTTTACTCTTGTTTTGCTTGTTTATGTTGTTCATTTTAAGATGGTATTTTCCTTTTCTCTTTCTCAACCTGCTAAACTCCCGAAATGCTATTTCACAGTATCTGTAAATTAAAAAAAAAAATAAACTAATGCCCTAGCCATCATTTTCACAGTGAGCAGCACATTTCAAGGTCCTTGGAGAGAGCTGTACATGTGCTCTTTTGCACCTTCATTAACTACCCAGAACAGCGCGGGGAGTGTAGCCAGTCTTCGAGCTTCTGCACCTCAGGATCTCAACAAGCTGGTGCTGCTTACGGGCGCCTATCTTTTACCGCTCGAGTGGGCCCTCGTGACACTTGTGACGCAAGTGCATGCATGGCGGGATGGGAGAGAAAAGACAGGTGCTCACAAAGCCGCGGTTATCTGGCGAGATGTCTGCCGAACATAAGCGGGAACGCGCGGTCGCATGTTGCCCCATCTTTGGAAAGGGATGCATTTACTAAAAGCTGCGCATGCGTCCGCTTTCCTGACGCGACTCGCGGGTGCCCTGTATGCTTCTGGCGGTCACTCGCCCTAATTACTGCGCGCTAGCGCCGCGCGACGGCCGTGGGAAACGCCTTTACCTTTTGTAATTCGGCAATGGATAGCGAGTGCCTTCGCGGCACGCCCCGACTATCTTTGCTTTTGAACATAATGTGGCGCGCGGCGAGCGCTCCCTTCGCGCCCTTTTGCTCTCCTTCCTCGTCCGCAGAATGGCTGCCTGTCACCTCGGGTCCACCGGACGTCTTCGGGGCCGCGGCTGTTCAGCTGCGGACCCACAGGTCCGCGAACTGCAGGCGCGCGCTGAGCACCGGGGCCTTGGGCGGTTGAACTTTTCCCCCTTTTCTTGTTGGTTCCTGGCTTCCTCCGTTTTCTTTCAATTTCTCTTTTTAAGGGCAGACAGGCGCGGTTTGGACCGTTTTCTCACCGCTGAGCGACGTGTAGCGAAATCGGGCGGAAAGTCTGTCGCCAGGACACCGCTCCTTCTGCGTTTCTTCACGAGTGGCTGAGCGTTTAGGTTTTGACCCACGGTTTCAGGGCCAGTTGACTCCAGCGACGGTCGAACGGGCAAGTGAAAGATTGCTTTTCTGTCGGCCACTCACGCTGAGGAGTACTTTTATTTCGCTTTCTGACGTTTTGTCCTTTCGCGACTGTTTATACCTGAAGGGGTAGCGAAGGCGACGGTGTCTCTTCGTTCGGCTGCTACCTGCAACCGCCTCTATCCTGACCCACTGCGTTGCGTTCGCGATTTCATCTTTTCCAGGTGCAGCCTAATCCGTTGCCTTCTGGCGCTGAAGTACATGGATAACTTTTTTTTTTCTTTTTGCGTCCCGTGTCTTTTCTTTTCTGTTTGACGCCTTCGGTGCAAGAGTTATTAGGAAACTAATCTTCGAGTGACTTGGTGGGAGATTAAATATATTCTTTCCCAAACCAGTCTCCAAGAGTACCTAACTTCAATGAATTCTCCGTGCGCCTATGTTGCAGCCATTCTTTTTTTTTTTTTCTAGACAGGACGTATGCAATATGGCATAAGTTTGGCTGGCCTCTGGAGATATGCAATATATATTATAGGAAACAGTTCTCAAGCTGGAACCCGGGAAGGCTCTGGCTCTTATCGTTTTGCTTTGCGGTACATCATCAATTAAGTGACTAGTTCAATGCAGTTGATTCACATGCAAGCCTTAATTTACGTCACAAGTACTGAATACTCCCGACAGAAGGAGCTTGCTTTAGTTTTCTTTTACTGTCTTACTGTCGTTCTTATTTAGATAGCTTTGAAGGCCTCGCTCTCCAAGTAATCTGGCGATGGCGTTGTCGATGTTGTCGGCGTTGTCAGGACCAGGATGGTAGCTGGAAGCTTCCATCTGACGGTTGAGGGGAATCGAACCCTCTTGCATTCCGCATCAAATATGCTATCCCTCGGCCATGCAGGTACGTTAGTACTTCTTGTTCTCAAGCGGGCCTTTATATCCTTGTCACATAATATGGTAGCTTACGACTGTATGCTAATGAGAATTTTTGAGATAATAACGCCACAGATTAATGAATTAGGCATTAAACGAGCGAAAAGTGTATGTATGGGGATGAGGACACGTTAGGAGAGCAGCGAATGTGAGCCATTAACGCTGTCGAATCATAACTTTAAACGCGCAGCCTAAGTGCCCCCCCCCCCCCCTCCCCGATTTCTATAGTCGTACTACAGCTCTAAAGACGAATTAAAAGTATCCAGTGAACTATGACAGGAAGCACCACCTGTCTGAAATCATCTGCGGACCACTTTCGATACAACGTTTTCGGTCTATAATAATTGTACAGTATGTTTGAATGTGGCCGGCAATGGGACGACCGCGACTGCATTAAACTTTGCGCCTCAAAGGTATAGAATTTGCCATGATGAATTAAACTCAACTTTCGGAGGTAGGGGAAGAAAATGGTTTGCCCAGCTTTTCTTTGGGCACATCATTGCTTTTCGCCGTCAGCTGCGCATCATTTCTTTGGATAACATACTAACACGAAACAGCTGTTGCAGATCATATTGATGGCGCTGGACATACCCCTGGAAAAAATAAGAGGTGAAAGAAGCTGCTGGAGTAGGATTTCATTAGGCATTAAATATCAAACCTGCGCAAATGACTGATTGTAGCGCAAAGGGTCCATTGATGTTGCTTTCGGGAAATGTTCTATTCTTTTTTTTTTTTTTGCCAAATTTTCGGAGTAAAAGGGACAAAAAAGAAATTGCTTTGCAGTTTCAGAGATTTCATTTCCCAAAATTTCCTCACTTTTCATAATTCCTAGTGCTTTCAAACCTATGCCGGTATAAATGGCCTCAAATAGGAATTCTTTTTTGCTTAACTGTGAGAATCTTTGTTTACACCTTTGAACATCAGTGATGGGACCGCAGGTTAAGTTTCGCGAATTGCGCCTACTGATTATCATTTTATCTCTTACTCATACACAGAATGTGTCGATTTTAACCAGCGTTGACTCTCGCTAGCTAACCGCGATTGCTTGCAAATAATAGTTTCAATATGCGGCTAGCGTATATATAAATTTAGCGCTAAAATTGTTTAAGAAGTAAAGGCTGTCAACACAAACGCTGAATCCAGTTTTTAAATTTCATTATTGGCAATAAAATAGACAAAGCGACGCCATTTTATAAATGGGTGTTGCTTTCCTTTAATGTGTACGGTGCGGTTGTTTGAAATAATTCACCTTGTTAATTCCTGTCCTGTTATATATCTGAAATAATCCTCTCCTTTTTATCGACAGTTCCATATATTTATCCTGGTATCATGCACTACAGTCGCTGTATTTAAGAAACGTCATTTCACACGCAGTGAGCTGAACGACAGGTGCCCAGCTCAAAACACACACATCTGTGTAAAGGTTGGGGCTTTTAGGGTGCTATAGGCAAATGAATACTTGGTGTGGAGGGGTGACCAATTGAAACAGCGTTTTGCTTAGACGAATCGATACTTTTGTCGCGACGGGGTGACGGGTTTCTTTGTATACATTGTTCCCGATGCACTTGATCTGCACCTCGCACTTTTCGAGTTAAACAATAGAGATGCGAAGGTAAAGAGACATGGCGCTGATCCTCAGCTCGTGGAGTTGGTTTTCTTTACAGAATACAAGGTATCGCGAGAAAAAAAAAAAAGAACTTACCCAGCTTTACGTATGTGTCTCAAGAGAATGACGACCCGAAGCACTGTTCTACATTCGAGCCAGATCAAAAGCAGAACAGGGTAGTGGAACTGATGAGCTGGTCCAGCTGGTTTGCTGAGATTATTTGAGATTTAATATCTTTGGATAGGCTTCGCGCGCCGTACGAAGAATGAAAAAAGCCACCAGCTCGGGGGAGAAATTCGACCAGCTGCTGTAAGAGTGAGGAAGCATAGACTTGACGATCGATGATAGATTCTTGTGCGCCATGCCCCGGCAATTTTAATCGTTGATCGACGAAAAAGGCTTGCGTACGAAGTAGTGACGATACTCCGCTTTTGTTGCGAGTAATGTTTAAAATCGATGCATCATTCTGCAATACAAACGTGTATCATTGCCGAACGCTGCACGAAGTGCAGAGAGCAGTTCTTCGGCAAATTTGCGGTGATAACAAATTGTTTCCTAATGTGGTAATAAGTACTGTTTAATATTGTACATTGCCGTTCTATCGAGATTGCGGGCGCGTTTTAGCGGGGCAAAAAGAAAAAGTTGATTATCTAAAGCTGATGCACCCTAGCATTGTTCGGTCTACTGTATTTAAAAAAAGCCTGCCTACATTTAAACAATATCACACATATGATGACGGTGATGACGCATTACAGAGAAGTGCAGCAGTGCTATAGGATAGGGGCCAGTTGGTTCGGCATGTTGGTTCTCAGCGCGCTAAGACACACAATCAATTGAACAAACGTAAAACAAGAAAAGAAGAAGCGTAAGCACGCCTTCCAAAGTTTTTTTCGGCAGTTCAGGGAAACAACAACCTAATATCCAGTAGCCTACGTCATTTTGAACCATCTGATATTCCACACCACTTCCGTTTTCTGTCTTCCATTTTTTTAGCATGCAGCTTATTAAAGCTAGTCTCATTTGTGCAGTGAGTCCTGCATATCTGTCATTAAACGCTGACCACGTATGGCCAAGCAATTTCGCATACTCATTGATTGGAAAGTTTCTCAATTCCACCTGCCACGAACTTAGCCTGTGGAGCGAAAGGGCTCCCTCTGAGCTGTGTACGGAAAGCGAAGAACGTGATAAAAAAGCATAATAACGCAAGCATAGCCATAATTGATGGTTTTTTGAAATTAAATAAAACATTTCCCGCTCCTAACCTAAAAAGCACACCAAGGCTGAAACGGCAACACGCTGAGCTTTTCTTGACTTGCCGCTACCACTTTGCGTTTGCTTTTCTCTCGTTAGCTTCTTGCAATTTCGAGCGCGGAACGCGCGCCGTCCTTTCTTGGTTCTTTTTTGGAACATTAGAGAACATTCTTGAGGACGAAAAGCACCGGCTGGGAGCAAAATAAATGGGGCAGCCTCTCGCGTACGCTACGAGTCTGGCGCTGACGTGAGCGCGGCTGAGAAGAGTTGCATAAGAAAACGCGCTCTGTGCGCCTGGAGGGGACTCAGCAACGCCGGACGAAAGAAGAGACGGAGTGACGGGCGTGTTATGAAGTGGAGGCAAAAAACAGAGAGGGGGAGAGAAAAAAGGAAGGATGCTGAGGAAGAAGTCCTAGGAGATCGCGCCAACTCAAAAGCCGCGAACAATTGGCGCCCACACTGCGAACACAATGGAACTGAAAATCTATCGCGACTTGCGGGTAAGACTCGTTGGCTTGCGCCTCTGCGAAAGACGCCGCCGTTGCGACTCCGCCGGGACCGAGCTTGCGTTTGACTATTGAAAAGAGCGGGAAGGGGGAAGCGGCGCTACGCCTGGGCCATTTCGCCCACTTTTAAGCTATTAAGAGCGCCGACAATCGCAGCGCTCTGTCTTTGTGAGCGCCCGCTATCCATCACTTGCAGCATGGCTGCCTGGAGCCCTTCACTTTGTGCCTCGCAGAAATTGAAGAAACGGAGCAAACTCCCACGACTGAGGGAGCTGCTCCAAGGAAGAGCGTCGAAGCAGGATGCGTGCCAGATTTTTTATTCTTTTTATTTTTTTGTTCTGCACCGTTAAAGAAGCCTGGTCCTCGCCGCTCTCTTCTTTATTCGCGTGCGCCGTTCTTTGGATTGGCGACGTATTTACTGCAGGCCTTGTCCAAAGCATTTTAAAAGAAAAAGACGTTATGTGCGCGGCACGCCGGAAGTAAAGCATCGAACAAAAGAATCGAAAGCCGCTACTAGCTAAAGGTTAGTTAGGCGTCGCATATGCTACTTTGGTCCGAGTAAAGGGTGGCTGCGTTACTTCCCGTAACTAGATACCGAGGCTGATGGCCGTAACTGGCTCGAAAGTATAAAAAAAAAAAAGGGGGGGGGGGGGGGGGGGGACTAGCAGCCTAAGCAATGCTACCCGAGGCTGATGCTGTTGCCCCTCGCAAACTGACAAATAATATACATACCTTCCCGCGCACCGCGCGCGTATATCGACCGGATGACTGTTCATAGCTTCTTGTGCAGCGTTAGCTGCTGGGGGTTCATGTTTTGGCTTCTCGGAGTACTGCGCATGTCCGCCCGCAATCACGTGGTGAACCCGTGGCTTGTGAAGCGTAGCCCTTACCTTGTGGCGTGTGGATCGTCGCTATACCGTGGGAGAGACGATGAATAATCCAAAGCAGTTCTCGCGAGAGGAAAGTCACCGAAATCGAACGCAAGGCATCACTGCATCAAGATCCGGAAATGCACTTACGCGAAGGGCGAAAACGGCAACCGTGTGTAGATCCTGATGTGCCAGCTAGCAGTGTCATAAGAATGAGACAATGGCCATACCCATATACTTGAAGCCGCCGAGCGGGCGAATAAGTAACCATCAACATCATCATTGTTATCGTTAGGACCAGGAAAATAAAACAAACCACGAATAGATCAACAAAAATATAATTGCTCGAAATGCATATCAAGACTGCCTTTGGAAACATTGAAAGCGTTCATCACGAAAGGTCGACCTTTGCACATAGCGCATTAGCAACAAGAAATACAGTAACAAGCTGATATGTTCACCCAACCGCTGTAACTTTCAATAGCCGTTTAAACAAAGCTCAGGGAGCCCTATCAGAATCTGGTCGTCGGTAAATCAGTCTTGCGGTAAACGTAAACAGAACAGGAGTTGAAGAGTCATCTTTAAAATTTATTTCCGGGTGATATGCCACAGACGCTGCATATGCTTTTAACAGTCACTTCACGCACGGTGCAGTGCTCTCATTGGATTAACGTCGAAGTAATGTTCGTTTCGCAACCTATTTTACGCTTCGGCGTTTTCACCCAGAATATCATCCAGTGAACTGCAGTGATTTATTCATGGCTTTAATCAAAATAAGCCTGACGATATGTTTGAGATTCCGGTCGCGATCTGTTACAAATAAACTGTCATGTAATGTCCTTGTGGCTAAAGCACTTTTGCCCAACAGATTTCTGCACAGAGGCTCAATCTCTGAGCTGCCGCAAGCAGCTGTCATTGGGTCGTTTTGAAGGGAGGGAAGAGAAACAAGTAGAGAAATATATATCCAATTTCCATCCTGCCCATCCTGGCAAAAATCCTGAGAAGTTTCTTGTGGAACACATGATCTATTTCTTTAACAGATTTAGATCCTATCGTATGCGCACTACGGTTTAGTTAAGAGTAGGGGTACAATCAATCCCCCTGGAGGAATTTTGCGACCAACTCTGCGAGGCGCTTGAATTGAATGTCTTTAGCTGCGCTCTCTTTAGATATATCTGGGGCTTTTTACTCATTCAACCGCAATGTATTAGCAAAAGATTATTTATTTTGGTTCAGAAGTCTCCTTCGTTCTGTTCCGTACATCACTACGAAACTACTTGTGCAAACGATGTCCAGGTGTTAGAGTAGGCTGTCAAGGTGTTAATTGTTAACCAGAAAATGGCTATAAGAGCTAGAGTGTGACAAGTCACAATACTTACTGCGTTACTATTTAATTTTGTCTTCAATGTCTTAGTGGCCACTGTTTTTAAAGGTTCGACTCTCAATATGCAGATGGCAATACCGTTATTAACGGCAATAATGATAATAAAACAGCGATTAACCTGCTAAAAAAAAATGCTCATCGGCTAACGGCACCGTTCTCAAGCAACGATATGTCAATGAAAGAAAAAACAAAACACGTTAACAAGTTCATGTGCTTTGAATATGCTTTAAAAACAACTTTAGTAGACCAACCTGTCTATCTGAATAATAAGCGACTGCCCAGTCGGAAAAAAATACAGAAAACATTCCGGTCTTACGACAAAATTTCTGTGCGGTTTTTGACAGAAAGCCTGTTGTGACTACAGAAGGGACAACAGAATTTTCTGTAGTAAAATCAAAATGTTCTGTAGTTACAATAGAAATGTACTACAGAACTACATACAACAGAAAACTACTAAAGAAAAAACTAAAGAAGCCCCAAAAAAGAACGATAGAAAAATCTGACGTTACGACAGAACATGATTTTTTAGTTGTTGTTTTTTTTTTGACTGGGTGGTGTCACTGTAAGTCAGTTGATTACGTTTTTTCAGAGAAGTATCTCGGCAAAACCTTTTATTGCGTTATTTATTGGAGTTTCCATATGACGCAAATATAGCAGTAGAATGTGGACGGCAACTGCTATTTTTAACAATTTGAAAAGTCTGGTTGCAGTCCTCGTAAAAACAAAAAGGCAATTGTATGCACTTTTTTGTTCTCGTAGGCGGAATCACAATATTAGGTTTCTGATCTCCGCCTTAGAAAGAACACATTAAGAAATCTCCGCACAATGTGATGCTAACTATCTCTTACAATTCAGCTATCATCGGAAGTCCTCTTTTGAACGCCAAGGTTTTCTTCTTTTCGCTATTTTTTTTTTTTCAGCGCCTGTTAAAAATATTTTTGGACATTGGAGCTTGAGGTTAAATATGCTGCTTTCTATACTTTTCTTATAGCCAGCGCAAGTTTCAGATGTCCAAGTCCAATATCAGATTTCGTCGAAATTGCAGTGCTTACATTCCCGAGTTTCTTTTTCGTGGTTACTAGAGTGAGTGCATTGAAACATTGCCAAGAACTTCCTGCTAAGATTTTAAGGCTTGTTCTTATTTCCCTGGTAAGTTGGAAGAGAGTGATATCTTATGCTCATTAATTTGTTAGGGCTCTAAAAATGTACATTATATAGTGTTATGGCCTGACGAGACATTTTTCAGCAGAGGCTTGTGCGCGTTTAAAAACGTGTAAGGTACAAGCAAACTTTTGGCGTTGCCAGGTATAGTTGTGCAAGCCCTTAAAAGTGGCTCAGTTTATCTAAATGCCATTTCTTGCGTTATTTGTTCCTTCTTTTGTCTAATATCTGAGTGTGCAAAGCTTATGTGTGCATTTTTTATTCTCATTTGTGCTGCAATACCAAGACCATATGGTTGTTTCTGCACACATTAAACAGATATTGATTGAATGACGATTATTATTATTATTATTATTATTATTATTATTATTATTATTATTATTATTATTATTATTATTATTATTATTATTATTATTATTATTATTATTATTATTATTATTATTATTATTATTATTATTATTATTATTATTATTATTATTATTATTATTATTCCTTCCACCTGCGCCTAGCTCCGTTCTCTTTAATGAGAATTTGATACGTGTGAGCCTTCAGCACCTGAAACCACCTTTGACCCCTGGAGCTGATGGCATTCCTGCTGCCATCATAAAAGCCTTCAGCAGTATCTTCGTATCCGTTTTAAATAAAATATTTAATAACAGTTTGACAAATAATTGGCAGCGGCTTAACTCAGCAAAGTCAGGATATACAACGCGAAAGCCGTAGTAGTCGTAGATGAGGCCGAATCGTTTCTCTGTTGTTCTTGTCACACTTTATTCTCCGCAGCCTTGCTTTGTCACTTCTCAAGTCTCTCTTCTCGCTCTTCGGTAGTTTCTATCGCTCATTTAGCTCTCCCAGCTTCATTTTTCCTACGTGCCGTTTCTTCACGGTGAGCTATCTTGGCCGAATGAGTAGATTCGTCTTGTAGGCAAGCGTAGCGAGCGCTTGCACCAACTTCTTGCCTCATCCATGATATATCACTACAGACTCGCCGCGGTTCTCAGCGTATATATCCGCCTTCGAAAGCGAGCGGCTGCTCCACGGTTTAAAACCCCGCTGCGTCGCAGCATCGCAGCATCCTAAAAGCACCGCGCATGCGCAGTAGGGCGCATAGAAAAGTGATAACGTCACGCGCGACGCTCAGCAGAGGTCGGCTATGTACCGGTACGAATGAAGTATGCCAGGTGTGTGAAGAAGAAGAAGCAGGTGTGCGATATAGAAGAATCGAAGCAGCAGTGGACGGAGAATACATCATACAGTCTCAGTCGACATCATGAATTCTATTCTTGCACCTGTAATGAACGCTGGCCAATAACCCACGATATTGTAACGGTCCGATATTGTATTGATCCCCGTACGAGAGGTACGGGAATAGATACCCAGCACCTCCACCAGACTGCAACGGGTATTGAGCCAAACGTTCAGGCAGCGACCTGAGCCTAGAAGACTGCCGAAGTCCGAGAGCGGTCCGAGCAGCGGTCTGAGCGCGGTTCCAGGCAACCAACTTCGTCCTCTACGCCAACCAGCAAACACTTCATCGTCTACACCAACTAGCCACTGATTGTCTCCGCTTCGTCGTCGACTATAGCTTGTATCACTATGAACCGAGAAAAAAGAAGAAAAAGAGTTGAGCGCCGCCGGCTCCATGCATCACACGTGCGCAGAAGAAGCGGAGTGGAGAGAAGGCTGGGCGGCGCTCAACACGCGGCTAAGGGTCTGCTGAAAGTCAAACTCCAGCGTGCGCGAAACGCACCGCCGCTTGCCCATGTGAAGCTTTCACTTCAAAATTGAGCATTTTTACACTTGTAGAAAATGACACGTGTTTTTATTTCTTCAAACCAGGAAACAAATATCATGCTCTTAATTTTTGTCCCATTTCTCACCTGCGTGCAACATCTAAGCTTCTTGAATTAGCCCTGCACTATGCACTTTCCTTTCATCTCAAACATGTCATCATACCTAATCAGCGTGGCTTTTTATCGGGTCGTTCACCTACACTAACCTAGTCACGTTTATGAAGTATACTTCTGCTGCAGTCCTTCAGAGAGGACAGGTTGACGATGTGTACTGTGATCTGAGCAAAGTTTTCGACGTTGTCACCCACTCATTACTTCTCGAAAAGCTTATGCTTTCTGGAATAGAAGTCTCATTTTTAGCCCTATGATGTAGCTATCTCTTTGATCACTCCTGCTTTGTCAGAGTCAATGCACAGACCTCATTTATTCACACTGCAACCAGTGGAGTTGCTGAAGGTTCTGTATTAGGTACGTTTCTGTTTTCTGTTTTTATTAATGGCGTTTCCTCCATGGTCAAGAACTCCTTGTTTCTCTTTTATGCTTGTATATAAAAATATTCAGGGTAATACATTTTTTTCAAGATTGCTTTTCATTGCAATCGGACATATCTGCTTTTTCAGATTGGTGCAAAAGAATGGGCTTACTCCCAATTCTTTCAAAACTAGGGCTGTCTCATTTACTAGCAAAAATCACAGTTTTCTCTACCCTTATTCTGTGAATCCTATTCTGTTGAACAGCATTGATGAAATTAATGACCTTGGTGTACTTTTTGACTGTACCTTCAGCTTCTCCTCTGCGCACATTATGCGCACATTCGGTTTTATCTGCAGACTTTCTAGGGAGTTCCTTGCCCCACTTCCTTCTTAAAGCTGTATTTTTCTATATGCTTAGCGCTTTTGGAGTACGCGTTTCTTTGGAATTGCACTTGCAAATTGAACTGTGACAAGGTCGACAGAGTACAGCAGACGTTTTTGCGAATGTTTCATGGAGCTTTCCTAGCGCAACTTCCTGCTCTCGTTCCACACTGAGCGACTCGCTGCATCTTTCTTCTCTTAACTGCGTCGTGTCAAGGCAGATATAATTTTATTCTACAAGCTCCTTCATGGCCACGTTCTCTGTCCTCAACTCAGAGAGTAGCACGACGGAATTCAGACCGTTTCAAGTTTCTCCGCGTTTGCATTCCCACTCCCCTCTGGATAGAATGCAGAGGTCAATTCTCTTTGTCGTCACCAGACAGCTTCCGAAACTCGCTCGCTTCGTTTATACTGGACGTTTGTAATCTTGTATTCTAACATTCTATTTTATCACGTATAACTTCGACTTTCTAGCCTATTGTATTTTTATTTAGACCCAAATATTGCCGACACAGTAGCAATATTGGGCCATGGTTTGTCCTTGTGATTTTTCTCCTGTTTAATGCTGCCTCTTTCCTTAACTGTTTTTACTCGTTTCTTAACATTATAACTCTGAAGTGGTACGTTCGAATCTGATTGTACTGTGGTCAATAGTATTTATTTATTGATTTCACTAAGTTTTTAGCTTTTGTTTTAGGTGCTACATATTTGTTGTACCTGGAATGGTTGTTTATTTTCTGTATATTTCTTTATTGTCATAGTCATCGACCGTTCCTTTGTTCTTTTTCTCTGTTTATCGTTTTTGAGATGTGTTCTGCAAGAGATGTTCGTCATTGATTTCATTCTCTACATTAATCATATTATTTAAATTTCATTCCATTTCTTGTTTGTTTCTTTCTTTGTCTTCTATCTGTACACTTGAAGCCAGCATGCGCATTTTCCATTACTAATTATGCTGCAGTACCAAGACCAAAGGATTGTTGCTGCATACGTCAAAATAAAGAATAAAGTAGTAATAATAATAATAATAATAATAATAATAATAATAATAATAATAATAATAATAATAATAATAATAATAATAATAATAATAATAATAATAAATCTTTATCAATGAATAAATCTTTATTTAATGTGCGCAGGAACAACCATGTGGTCTTCGTGCTGCAGCGCAAAAAAAAAAAAATGAAAATGCACAAACATGTTTACACACACAGAGAGAACATAAAAGAAGAAATAAATAATACATGAAATGAAATTGAGACGAAAAGTATCACGGAAAGTAAGCAATCAATGAGTAGCATCACTTATATACACAGTGAGAGAATTTTTGAGCACACCAGGAAAGAAAAAAAAAAGAACGGTAGATAGAAGAGAAAAAAAAACAACAACAACAACAACAAATATTGATTATAGTAATATAGAAATATACATAAAATAAACAACCATTCCAGGCGCAACAAGTGCATGGTACTTAAAACACAGGCTAGAAATGCAGAATAATACAATAAAGAAGTAAAACTGAACAAGGGACAGTAAGATTCGAATATAAAGTTTAAAGTTAAAATATAAGTAAGAAACAGATAAAAAGTAGTTCAAGATACAGACAGCATTGAGCAGGAGAAAAATCAAAATGTGAAGTAAATACAATATTAAGGCTAGAAAGTGGAAGTTATATGTAATAAAGTACTATTCAGGATACAACGCTACGAACATTCAATGTAAATGAACAGAGCGAGTTTTGGAAGATGTCAAGGTGATGACAAAAAGAGTTAAATAACCACTGCATCCTGTCCAGAGGGGAGTGGGAATGAAGAGGAGAAACCTGAAATGGTCTGAATTCCCTCATGCTCTTTCGCGGAACGCGCAGTAGGATCTACTCTAAGAGCTGAGGGCACATAATGTGGCCATGAAGGAGTTTGTACAGAAAAATTATATCAAGTCTGATACGACGGCAGTGAAGAGAAGGAAGATTCAGTTGGGCGCTCCTGGTGGAGCGAGAGGGGGAAGTTGCGCAAGAAAAGCGATAATGAAAAATCCGTAAAAAAAAAAAATTTGTACTCTGTCAACCTTGTCCATGTTCGATATGCAAGTGCCATTCCAAACAACCGACGCGTACTCCAAGAGCGGCAAGCATATGGACAGGTACAGTTTTAGGAACGGAAGTGGAGTATGGAACTCTCTCGAAAGTCTGCAAACGAATCCGAGTGTGCGCATAGCCCGCAGAGCAATGCGTTTAGTGTGAGAGGAGAAGCTGGGAGGGTGCGGTCAAAAAGTACACCAAGGTCATTAATTTCATCAACCCTGTCCAACAGCACATAATTCACAGAATAATGGTAGGGAAAGCTATGTGTTTTACGAGTAGAGGACACAACCCTAGTTTTGGAAGAATTGAGGGTAAGTAGATTCTTCGCATACCAATCAGAAAACGCAGATATGTCCGATTGCAACAACAATCAATCTTAAAAATAGTGCATTAACTTGAATATTTTTATATCATCAGCATAAAGAAGAAACGAGGAGTTCTTTATCGCCGAGGAAACATCATTAATAAAAACGGAGAAGAGAAGCGGGCCTAGTACTGAACCTTGAGGAACTCCACTCGTTGCAGGTTAAACGAAAGAAGTCTGTCCATTGACACTGACAAAGCAGAAGCGATCAAGGAGATAGTTGCGTAGGAGGGCTACGAGTGAGACTTCAACGCCAGAGAGTAGAAGTTTTTCAAGAAGTAGTGAGTGAGTAACAACGTCGAAAGCTTTGCTCATATCACAGTGCACAGCGTCAACCTGACCCCTCTGAAGGACTGCTGCAGAGGCATACGTCATAAACGTGACTAGGTTGGTAGAAGTAGAGCGACCCGACATGAAGCCATGTTGATTCGGTACTATGATATGTTTGAGATGGAAGGAAAGTACGTTGTGCAAAGCTAATTCGAAAAGCTTAGAGGGTGCACGTAGAAGAGAAATCGGACGGTAATTGGAAACATCAGATTTGTTTCCAGACTTGAAGACAGGAAACACGCGTGCCATTTTCCACACGCGAGGAAAGGCAGCATTTTTTAAACAGTTATTAAATATGGCAGTCAGTACTGGTGCAAAGATATAACTGAAGGCTTTTATTATGGCGGCTGGAATGTCATCAGGTCCAGGAGACAAAGATGGTCTCAGACGCTTAAGACTCTCAGTTATCCACTCCTCGTCAAAGAGAACGGAATTAGATAGTGCACCAGATGGGAGGCAAACGGAATCACAATGTGGATGTTTGTAAATGGAGGAAAAATGTTGGGCAAAACTGTCGACAACATCCAGAATTTTCGAACCCTGAGAGTCAACTAAGCTGATACTCAAATCTGATTTAATGGAACGCTTGCGAACGTAACGCCAGAACTGACTAGGACAATTTGAGGCACTCCTCTCTAAAGACTCAACATAGGAGTCGTAGTCCCGCTTGTATAAGCGTTTGCAAAGAGAACGCACACGGCAAAACTCATCTGCCCAATTGTGAAACCCAGGGCGTTTCGCTTTACGATGGGCCCGTTCCATGAGTTTTAACGCCGTTATTACTTTCCTTGAAAACCAGGAAGGGAACTTCCTACGCGTAGGAGTATGCAAAGGTATGTACCGACGCATACCATCAAGAAATATTTCTGTAAAGCGACTGACTTGTCCATCTGAATGATTAATGTCATTTAAAAGGGACCAGTCGACGGAAGAGAAGAAATTGAAAAGACCGACATAATCACCACGTGCATACGCCAAACGGGGCGAATTCCTCACTCGATCTGAATTAGTAGAAGGTGAGGCAGAGACAGCAGTAGTAAGTAGAAGCGGAGGGTGAAATTTGTCACAGCGAGTCAGCGGTATGTCTGAACTCGAGACTCGAACACTTTCAAAATTCGATAGAAAGATTTCAAGAATATTGCCACAGCAGTTTTCAATTAAATTGTGTTGCCTATGATGATGTTCTGCTCTCACTCGAACATGTTATAACCCGTCATAGCAAGCACAAACTTCTTATTTTAGGCGATTTTAAGACTCCTGGTATCAACTGGAACTCATTTATTTCTTCTCACAACAATCATTACATATTAAGTAAGTGTAACGCTCTACTTGATTGTATAGCCTTTAACTCTCTGCATCAACACAATTTCACTGAAAACTGCTGTGGTAATATTCTTGACATCTATCTATCGAATTTTGAAAGTGTTCGAGTCTCGAGTTCAGACATACCGCTGACTTGCTGTGACAAATTTCACCCTCCGCTTCTAGTTACTACGGCTGTCTCTGCCTCACCTTCTACTAATTCAGATCGGGTGAGGAATCCGCCCCGTTTCGCGTATGCCCGTGGTGATTATGCCGGTCTTTTCAATTTCTTCTCTTCCGTCGACTGGTCCCTTTTAAATGACATTAATCATTCAGATGGACAAGTCAGTCGCTTTACAGACATAGTTCTTGATGGTATGCGTCGGTACATACCTTTGCATACTCCTACGCGTAGGAAGTTCCCTTCCTGGTTTTCAAGGAAACTAATAACGGCGTTAAAACTCATGGAACGGGCCCATCGTAAAGCGAAACGCCCTGGGTTTCACAATTGGGCAGATGAGTTTTGCCGTGTGCGTTCTCTTTGCAAACGCTCATACAAGCGGGACTACGACTCCTATGTTGAGTCTTTAGAGAGGAGTGCCTCAAATCGTCCTAGTCAGTTCTGGCGTTACGTTCGCAAGCGTTCCATTAAATCAGATTTGAGTATCAGCTTAGTTGACTCTCAGGGTTCGAAAATTCGGGATGTTGCCGACAGTTTTGCCCAACATTTTTCCTCCATTTACAAACATCCACATTGTGATTCCGTTTGCCTCCCATCTGGTGCACTATCTAATTCCATTCTCTTTGACGAGGTGTTGATAACTGAGAGTCTTAAGCGTCTGAAACCATCTTTGTCTCCTGGACCTGATGGCATTCCAGCCGCCATAATAAAAGCCTTCAGTTATATCTTTGCACCAGTACTGACTGCCATATTTAATAACTGTTTAAAAAATGCTGCCTTTCCTCGCGTGTGGAAAATGGCACGCGTGTTTCCTGTCTTCAAGTCTGGAAACAAATCTGATGTTTCCAATTACCGTCCGATTTCTCTTCTACGTGCACCCTCTAAGCTTTTCGAATTAGCTTTGCACAACGTACTTTCCTTCCATCTCAAACATATCATAGTACCGAATCAACATGGCTTCATGTCGGGTCGCTCTACTTCTACCAACCTAGTCACGTTTATGACGTATGCCTCTGCAGCAGTCCTTCAGAGGGGTCAGGTTGACACTGTGCACTGTGATATGAGCAAAGCTTTCGACGTTGTTACTCACTCACTACTTCTTGAAAAACTTCTACTCTCTGGCGTTGAAGTCTCACTCGTAGCCCTCCTACGCAACTATCTTCTTGATCGCTTCTGCTTTGTCAGTGTCAATGGACAGACTTCTTTCGTTTAACCTGCAACGAGTGGAGTTCCTCAAGGTTCAGTACTAGGCCCGCTTCTCTTCTCCGTTTTTATTAATGATGTTTCCTCGGCGATAAAGAACTCCTCGTTTCTTCTTTATGCTGATGATATAAAAATATTGAAGTTAATACACTATTTTTAAGATTGATTGTTGTTGCAATCGGACATATCTTCTTTTTCTGATTGGTGTGCGAAGAATCGACTTACCCTCAATTCTTTCAAAACTAGGGTTGTGTCATCTACTCGTAAAACACATAGCTTTCTCTACCATTATTCTGTGAATTATGTGCTGTTGGACAGGGTTGATGAAATTAATGACCTTGGTGTACTTTTTGACCGCACCCTCAGCTTTTCCTCTCACACTAAACGCATTGCTCAGCGGGCTATGCGCACACTCGGATTCGTTTGCAGACTTTCGAGAGAGTTCCATACTCCACTTCCGTTCCTAAAACTGTACCTGTCCATATGCTTGCGGCTCTTGGAGTATGCGTCGGTTGTTTGGAATGGCGCTTGCAAATCCAACTTGGACAAGGTTGACAGAGTAAAAAAAAAAACGTTTTACGGATATTTCATTATCGCTTTCCTTGCGCAACTTCCCCCTCTCGCTCTACCAGGAGCGCCCAACTGAATCTTCCTTCCCTTCACTGCCGTCGTATCAGACTTGATATCATATTTCTGTACAAACTCCTTCATGGCCACATTATGTGCCCTCAGCTCTTAGAGTGCATCCTACTGCGCGTTCCGCGAAACAGCATGAGGGAATTCAGACCATTTCAGGTTTCTCCTCTTCATTCCCACTCCCCTCTGGACAGGATGCAGTGGTTATTTAACTCTTTTTGTCCTCACCTTGACATCCTCCAAAATTCGCTGTGTTCATTTACATTGGATGTTCGTAGCGTTGTATTCTAAATAGTACTTTATCACATATAACTCCCATTTTCTAGCCTTAATATTGTATTTACTTCGCTTTTTGCTTTTTCTCCTGTTCAGTGTTGTCTGTTTCTTGAACTACTTTTTATCCGTTTCTTACTTATACTTCAACTTTAAACTTTATATTCAAATCTTACTGTCCCTTGTTCAATTCTACTTCTTTGTTGTATTATTCTGTATTTCTAGCCTGTGTTTTAAGTACCATGCACTTGTTGCGCCTGGAATGGTTGTTTATTTTATGTATATTTCTATATTACTATAATCAATATTTGTTGTTGTTGTTGTTGTTTTTTTTCTCTTCTATCTACCGTTCTTTTTTTTTTTTTCTTTCCTGGTGTGCTCAAAAATTCTCTCACTGTGTATATAAGTGATGCTACTCATTGATTGCTTACTTTCCGTGATACTTTTCGTCGCAGTTTCATTTCATGTATTATTTATTTCTTTTTTTGTGTTCTCTGTGTGTGTGTAAACATGTTAGTGCTTTTTCATTTTTTTTTTTATTTGTGCTGCAGCACAAAGACCACATGGTTGTTCCTGCGCACATTAAATAAAGATTGATTGATTGATTGGTGATTATTATTATTATTATTATTATTGGCCATCTTTCCAAGATGGCGCCCAGTAAGGACGCATGTGCGCTGTGCTCCCGCCCGTTTTTTGGCAAGCAGCAGTTTTTACGATGTGCCGACTGTGCGAAACGTGTTCACACGAAGTGCGTCACCTGGGCGGATGACGAGCTGCAACTTCTGAAGTCCGGCTCTCGGCCATTCTTGTGTAATTTGTGTGCGTCGTCGTCGCCTGACGGTGTTAGGCTTAGCGACGGTGGTGCTAGAGTCCCTGGTGACCCGCTCCTGCCCAGCCACCCGACCGGTTTTCCCCCTTCAGCCGCGACCGGCGAACATGGCGGTGAGTTTGCCTCGCTACGGGCTCTCCTCCTCGACGCGCTTGAGGGAATCTCTTTTCTGAGCGATGAGGTTGCCCAGCTACGGGAAGAGAACGAGCGCCTTCGTGTAGAGAACTCGCGGGCTTTCGTACAACAAGCCGAGGTTATCGCCTCTCTACGTTCCGATGTTCACGGCCTACGCCAGGAGCTTGTGCGGTGCGCTGCTTCGCAGTGTGAGCGTCCTCTCGTCGAGCGTCCTCTCGTTGTCTCCGTGGGCAATCCTACCCGTGAGGAGCAGCCATCTGTGGACTACTCCGCCGCTCTTCATCGAGGGATGACTCCTGGAGATATTACCTGTTCATCTTCTGCCTCTGCTCCTCGCCGTGCGGTTGACTTACCCAGTGCGATGAAGAAGCACCGAAGTCGAGCCATTACTGGCGCATCGAGCACATCTGTCCTGAACGTTGCCATTTACCAAAAGAAGCGTCCGAAGACTATTTTCGTCTCTAAACTCAGTCCCGATACTACATCGGTAGACCTTACCAACCATCTAAAATCAGTGAATATTACTCCCATTTCCTGCCGGCAGCTGAAAACAAGGTACGACTCCTACTCGTCCTTCCATATTGAAATTGATGAAGAATCCTACAGTAAGCTTGTTGAGCCTTCGATGTGGCCGATGGGCTGCATATACAAGGACTTTCGTGGGAAGCTTTACGACGATATGCTTCATCCCTCTGAACTGACGCAAAATTGCAGTGGCCCCTAATTTGGATATCTATTATCAAAACGCCCGAGGTCTTCGGACTAAGGGATCAGAATTTTTTTCTAGCGTCTTGTCCTCTTGTTATACCGCTGTTGTGGTTACCGAAACCTGGCTGTCAAGTGATATTCCTTCCAATGATTTCTTTCCAAATAATTACTCTGTTTTTCGTAGCGACCGCCCTGAAACAGGTCCCAAATCAAGAGGAGGTGGAGTGCTCATTGCTATTGACAGTTTTGTGAAGTGTGTTCGACGTTCCGATCTGGAAACTGTTGAAGAATGTGTGTGGCTCGAGCTCACTTTAAATCGATATGAAAAACTTTTACTTGCAGCTTTCTACATTCCTCCGAATCTACCTCCTTCAGCCTATGATGATGTTCTGCTCTCAATCGAACATGTTATAACCCGTCATAGCAAACACAAACTTCTTATTTTAGGTGATTTTAATACTCCTGGTATCAACTGGAACTCACTTATTTCTTCTCACAACAATCATTACATATTAAGTAAGTGTAACGCTCTACTTGATTTTATAGCCTTTAACTCTTTGCAGCAACACAATTTCATTGCAAACTGTTGCGGTAATATTCTTGACATCTGTCTATCGAATTTTGAAAGTGTTCGAGTCTCGAGTTCAGACATACCGCTGACTCGCTGTGACAAATTTCACCCTCCGCTTCTAGTTACTACTGCTCTCTCTGCCTCACCTTCTACTAATTCAGATCGGGTGTGGAATTCGCCCCGTTTCGCGTATGCACGTGGTGATTATGTCGGTCTTTTCAATTTCTTCTCTTCCGTCGACTGGTCCCTTTTAAATGACATTAATGATTCAGATGGACAAGTCAGTCGCTTTACAGAAATAGTTCTTGATGGTATGCGTCGGTACATCCCTTTGCATACTCCTACGCGTAGGAAGTTCCCTTCCTGGTTTTCAAGGGAACTAATAACGGCGTTAAAGCTCAAGGAACGGGCCCATCGTAAGGCGAAACGCCCTGGGTTTCACAATTGGGCAGATGAGTTTCGCCGTGTGCGTTCTCTTTGCAAACGCTTATACAAGCGGGACTACGATTCATATCTTGAGTCTTTAGAGAGGAATGCCTCAAATCGTCCTAGTCAGTTCTGGCGTTACGTTCGCAAGCGTTCCATTAAATCAGATTTAAGTATCAGCTTAGTTGACTCTCAGGGTTCGGAAATTCGGGATGTTGCCGACAGTTTTGCACAACATTTTTCCTCCGTTTACAAACATCCACATTGTGATTCCGTTTGCCTCCCATCTGGTGCACTATTTAATTCCATTCTCTTTGACGAGGAGTTGATAAGTGAGAGTCTTAAGCGTCTGAGACCTTCTTTGTCTCCTGGACCTGATGGCATTCCAGCTGCCATAATAAAAGCCTTCAGTTATATCTTCGTACCAGTACTGACTGCCATATTTAATAACTGTTTAAAAAATGCTGCCTTTCCTCGCGTGTGGAAAATGGCACGCGTGTTTCCTGTCTTCAAGTCTGGAAACAAATCTGATGTTTCCAATTATCGTCCGATTTCTCTTCTATATGCAACCTCTAAGCTTTTCGAATTAGCTTTGCACAGCGTACTTTCCTTCCATCTCAAACATATCATAGTACCGAATCAACATGGCTTCATGTCGGGTCGCTCTACTTCTACCAACCTAGTCACGTTTATGACGTATGCCTCTGCAGCAGTCCTTCAGAGGGGTCAGGTTGACACTGTGTACTGTGATATGAGCAAAGCTTTCGACGTTGTTACTCACTCACTACTTCTTGAAAAACTTTTACTCTCTGGCGTTGAAGTCTCACTCGTAGCCCTCCTACGCAACTATCTCCTTGATCGCTTCTGCTTTGTCAGTGTCAATGGACAGACTTCTTTCGTTTACCCTGCAACGAGTGGAGTTCCTCAAGGTTCAGTACTAGGCCCGCTTCTCTTCTCCGTTTTTATTAATGATGTTTCCTCGGCGATAAAGAACTCCTCGTTTCTTCTTTATGCTGATGATATAAAAATATTCAAGGTAATACATTCTTTTCAAGATTGCGTGTTGTTGCAATCGGACATATCTGCTTTTTCTGATTGGTGTGCGATGAATCGACTTACCCTCAATTCTTCCAAAACTAGGGTTGTGTCCTTTACTCGTAAAACACATAGCTTTCTCTACCATTATTCTGTGAATTCTGTGCTGTTGGATAGGGTTGATGAAATTAATGACCTTGGTGTACTTTTTGACCGCACCCTCAGCTTCTCCTCTCACACTAACCGCATTGCTCAGCGGGCTATGCGCACACTCGGATTCGTTTGCAGACTTTCGAGAGAGTTCCATACTCCACTTCCGTTCCTAAAACTGTACCTGTCCATATGCCTGCCGGTCTTGGAGTATGCGTCGGTTGTTTGGAATGGCACTTGCAAATCGAACTTGGACAAGGTTGACAGAGTACAAAAAAAATTTTTACGGATATTTCATTATCGCTTTCCTTGCGCAACTTCCCCCTCTCGCTCCACCAGGAGCACCCAACTGAATCTTCCTTCCCTTCACTGCCGTCGTATCAGACTTGATATCATATTTCTGTACAAACTCCTTCATGGCCACATTATGTGCCCTCAGCTCTTAGAGTACATCCTACTGCGCGTTCCGCGAAAGAGCATGAGGGAATTCAGACCATTTCAGGTTTCTCCTCTTCATTCCCACTCCCCTCTGGACAGGATGCAGTGGTTATTTAACTCTTTTTGTCCTCACCTTGACATCTTCCAAAACTCGCTCTGTTCATTTACATTGGATGTTCGTAGCGTTGTATTCTAAATAGTACTTTATCACTTAAAACTCCCACTTTCTAGCCTTAAATTGTATTTACTTCACTTTTTGCTTTTTCTCATGTTCAATGCTGTCTGTATCGTGAACTACTTTTTATCCGTTTCCTACTTATATTTCAACTTTAAACTTTATATTCGAATCTTACTGCCCCTTGTTCAATTTTACTTCTTTATTGTATTATTCTGTATTTCTAGCCTGTGTTTTAAGTACCATGCACTTGTTGCGCCTGGAAGGGTTGTTTATTTTATGTATATTTCTATATTACTATAATCAATGTCAGTTATTTTTTTTTTCTTCTATCTACCGTTCTTTTTTTTTTTTCTTTATTTCCTGGTGTGCTAAAAAATTCTCTCACTGTGTATATAAGTGATGCTACTCATTGTTTGCTTACTTTCCGTGATACTTTTCGTCTGTCATTTCATGTATTATTTATTTCTTTTTTTGTGTTCTCTCTGTGTGTGTAAACATGTTTGTGCTTTTTCATTTTTGTTTCTTTTTTTTTTATTTGTGCTGCAGCACAAAGACCACATGGTTGTTCCTGCGCACATTAAATAAAGATTGATTGATTATTATTATTATTATTATTATTATTATTATTATTATTATTATTATTATTATTATTATTATTATTATTATTATTATTATTATTATTATTATTATTATTATTATTATTATTATTATTATTATTATTATTATTATTATGCTGGCGGTGGTCGTGGTGGGTGGTGTTGTGTGATTTTTGTGTCTTTCTTAATACTCTGTTTACGATGCTTCCTGCCATTCAGTACCTTTTGTTCTCCTACAGTCCTCGTTATTGAATTTTCTGCATTTAACTTCTTTATTTTTGCCGATAAGGGTGGCTCCTTGTCCTTTACTGCTTGTGACCAAATTAATTTGCAACACCTTTTCTATATAATGTTTTTTTTTTTCTCATTTTTGTCATTTCTGGAATGCAAGTCTAATTATTTTTGTCTCTGCTGTTTTTCACCACGTTTTTTCGCCGATTTTGCTGGGCCTAGCTTCCTCAAGCCACGTTTGGGTCGTACCAGCCCATAGCTGACAATGTAATACGGAAGCTGTACGTCTAGGGTATCACGTGTTGCACAGTTACCTATATGCATCCTGTAAAATGCTTCTCCCAGTCAAATCGTTCAGATCCTAAAGCTCAAAGTTTGAATGGAAATAGCATTTTGATATCAGCATTTTATTATTGAATTTTTTTTTTTAGTACTTGCCTGATTCATGAAAAGTCGGATAATCGCATGGTCTGCGGCGACGGCAAAGAGACAAACAAAAAAAAAAAAATAAGACGGGCCGTCGTCCCAGCGATGGCTTGGGTGGTGACATCTCTTTGCGTTCCAAGCACGCAAAGGAATAATGCGATACAGAAACAAGACTTCAGATTTAGTGCAGTTTTGGCCAAGCTAAATGTGGGAGGAGGAGGTCATTATTGATAAGACGGTTAATAAAGCTCTTGAAATCTTCGAGGAAACTACATCGCCGGGGCACCTTCCGCCTAGTCTATGACAGTGGTGCTATAAGCAAATCGAGATGGCGCCACCAGCGGCGTCGCTTGGACAGTATCATTTTTTGCTTCGCCGTCGCTGCAGATGCTGCGATTATCCTAATTCTTTAATTGAATCAGGCAAGTGCCTAAGCAAACTTGCTATAAAAAATACTGCCGGCTTAATACCATTTCTTCGCAAAATTTAAGCTCTGAGGATTCAATGGTTTAGCTGGGAAAAGATAAATCTACTACTACGTATTGTGCGGTATTGCGCAATGTGCCGCTTTTATTTTATATTTGCTATTTTTATTATTCTTCCAGCCCCCCCAGAGCCTTCGCGTCTAAACTGCTCCCGACTCCTGCAAACACCGGAGTTATGCCTAAGCGGCTTGAAATTGTGTCTCAATTTTCGTGCTCACATTAATTTCATCGCAATGACAACTCCGCAGCGGTGCACGCTCTCGCGAGGACACGATACGCCAGACCGGCCATGCAGGATGCGCGTCAAGCGGCTTTATGGACGAGTGGCCGCCGACAGCGCGCGCGCAGCTTCCTTACTGCCTCCTGCCTTCCCCCGCGCGTGGTGCTGACCGGGCGTTGTGTTCCTGGGAGGCGCGCGGCTGATGTATGATCGCGGTGTCGCGCACGCGCTTCAGGGGCGCCTGGCGCAGCTGTGCTCGATGCCAGCAGTTATGTACAGTGCGATGGGGTTGTTCGGCCCCGCCTGCTAAATAAGGGACAGCACGTTTGGTCACGAAAGCGATTTCGATGGCTGCGCGCGAGCACCTTCTCGAGGGCCTTGAGTCCCTTGAGCCGATCGGAAGTTCTGGCATAAGTGCATGCGTGCCTCCGTCTAAAAGCGACTTCCGGGCGAGGGAGCTCAGGAGGCAACTTCAACAGCAAACCTGTCGAAGGGTTGCGCTTACATTTGCGAAACCGCTCATTGCTAGGTCTCGGCGTCTTATACGTCTCTGTAGGAGGCCGGGTGCAGGATATGCGTCCACAGAGAAGACACAACCGGACTTCTCCACGACCAAAATCCTGTAGCTGCTTCGTTTCGCACTATGTGGAAGGTGCAGCAGCAGCGCCCTCGAGCTGTCCGCACTGGACAGTCAGAGGAAGTAGCGTTGCTTAGGGCGTCCTTGAATGCCTGCTTTGTCGCCGGGCTGGCCCCATGCAGCGCTGCACTCAACTGGTGCTCAGGAGCCTGGCCGTCCGCCTGGGGTGCCCGCATGGCTGCACAATCTCGAGCGGCTCTCCTCCTGGAGCCCACGCTTTCCATGGCCGGCCCGCCAGGCAGCCGTGCCTGAGACAACGGTATTCAACACGGTCGCCTTATTTGCGCTCGCCCCGTGAAGCGGCGACATCTGACAGGATTTGTTTCAATAGGACAGGGAAGCGAACAAAAAAAAAATAAATAAACAAAAGAGGGATTGAGTGTGAGCACCTCGTGGTGCATCCTTTGTGAGCAGACTCGCGTTTCGGATGCGACACAATGTCTGAGTACAAGTGTTCGTGATTTTGTACTCTCGAGACTGTTAGTCTCTTTTTTGTTCTTTTCTTCTTCTTCGCCCTACTCCTCAAAACTATGATGTAAACTCGCTGGACGCTTACCAGCGAGTCAATTTTTATGCATGCAGAGCGGAAGGGCGAGAACTCACCAACTTTAATGCAAAAAAAAATGAAAGGCTACATGCTTCCTCACGCATGCACACAATACAAGGCAGATATCTGCGACGTGAGCAAGCTTCTATTATGTCGCGAAAAAAATTCGACCGCATGTACTTCAAGTTTGGTATACGGTTTGAATTAACTGATGGCACTTTGCCCGGAGAAATGTTGCGGCCCTTGTGTATATATAAGAACAGCTTTAAAAAAGAATAAACACAAAGAAGCATATTTCACTGTAAGGTGAGGGTGAAACTTGCTCGATATGGTTAAGTGTCTTCGTGCACAAATAAAAACGTCTTGATTTCTAATGAACCGTGTGACATAGGAGCCCTTCTGCCTTTCTGGGGCTAAGCTCTACTCTGACTTGCAATAACATTTCTTTATTGAAAGCTGATTTTTTTTTTTTTTACGCAATACAAGAAAGAAATACGTGGAACGTTCAAAACGATTTTTGCGAGAAATTGAGATTCGATTGCATTCCCAAAGAATGCCTGAAAACAAAACTACTCACTCAGAAACTGCGGAATGATGTGTTTCATTATAATTCATGACGCTATTTAATTTTATACTCGCACGTTCTTCTACTAGGTTAAAACATTATTCCGTTGCTCTTACCGTCTCAAAAACACACACACACACACACACAAAAAAAAAACAACAACAAAAGAGCATGATAAGACGACATCTCACAATGTAACTAGTCTCATACCAGCGAATCTCATGAGTTTTGAAAAAAAGATCTTGACCGGAGTTACAAAGAACACTATGCATATCAAGCTCTATTTATGGTCATAAATACCTGAAGTATATATTATTTATGTCAGCGCGAAAGCACGTATCCAACCATCCCTTTCCTCAAGTGTTTTTTTTTTTTTTATTGTATGATGCTTCCATGTCTGGTTGCCATAGCAACTGTGACGGCAACTGCTTTGCTGGTTGGCACAAGTGTGACGCCAGCTGTGGTCGAGTGACCGAAGTTGTGAGTGGGGCAGTTGCATGCGCAACATTTACCTTTGTATCAGGGCCTCCTTCCCTACTGCTCATTGCGCGCAACTTGATGGCATGGCATCACTAACGGGCCTTCATCGGGCGCCAGATTTCCGCTCATTAACATTAGAAAACTGTGACGCAACGATGCATGCGCTTCCAATTGTATATGCCGTGAATAAGGCGTTAACAGTTTGCCAAATTTAGGTTTGGCAAAGTAGCAAAATGCGTCAAGCAGACTCAATGAATCCTGAAGATATGGCCAAGCTACGAGGAGAACTCGGCAGAAAACGCGAGAGGTAGAAGATGGTGCGAGCTGCTGAAACGCAACGAATCGAAAGCATGTTAAACGCGCTGTCCAACCCCACTCCTTCAGCTCACTCCTTCTTAAACCCATTCCTGCAATATAGCCCCAGCAGGGGCTGCGCTACAAATAAATAAATAAATAAATAAATAAATAAATAAATAAATAAATAAATAAATAAATAAATAAATAAATAAATAAATAAATAAATAAATAAATAAACATCATGGTCATTAGTTTACATGGGCTTAAACTTCGCTAACTTTTGAGCTTAGAGTATACAGCTGGTTCGGTCGAGAAAGCATCCCTGCCGCCGTAACCCAGTATTGAAAAAAATATTTACAAGAAAACTACGCAATTCAATAAAACAAATTTGTTACCATTTCGTCCACTACACGCAAGGTAGGAGCGCATAGGCCTCAAAATGTTTGCTATATATGGTATTTATTACACATGGTAATGTACAAAGGAATATCAGACTATATTATAAAGCGCTGTGCCGTTGCTAAGCTGCGCTGTGTCAATTTGGTACCCGGCGTGTTAAAGAGATGCCTAGTGAAAGCGTTGTGGTTTACCGACGCGCATTGCGACATGTACTGACGTTGCAATATTAATAATAACTTTAAAAGTTATAATAATTTAAACAAGAATGTTTTTTTTTTCTCAATAAAGCTGAACTGAAAGGCCATGATAAAAGGCTATTTCGAGTTTACTCTTACGGCGAGGCTCAAGCGTCCTCCAGTTGTTTTATTTCTTTTTCTGAGAGAATAGAGATATGAAGCTCGAATTTTTAACCTAGAGCAGTCTCTGCGTGCAAGGTCGATTTACATCGCAGCAGTAGAGCTCAAACATAAGCCACGCGGGCATGGCCTGTTTCCAGGAAGGTGTGACTAATACTTTGCGGGGTTGTCGTTCCGAAGAAGTTATTTCATATAAGCCTTGTGGATAAAAGGCTGACTGCGTGGAGCTACTTTGTAATGAGATTTCATTCCGCACAAATGGCTGCAATGCGGGTCAATAAAGGCTCGCTTTCTTTCAAAATGCTCTCGTTCGAAGTTTGCCCACTTAACACGGTGAGCACTGCTATCCACAAAGCATTCTGCAAGTATTCTCTTTTTTGGAGCAAAAAGAGTAAAAAGGAGGGGGGGGGGGGGGGGGGGGAATGCGCATATTAGCTGCAATTTCAGGTTTTCATTCATCTTTTACGCTGTCTCCAATACGATGTCTTTCAAATAAGGTATTACGTTTTTAACCGCCACAAGGCACACCGATGCTTAACTTTGCTTTACGAGGGCTCGCGCCATCAAGTGATGTCATGTTTCGCCAAAACGTTCAAAGAGAGGTGAGATGACCGCGAAGGCACTTCGCAGTCGAACCGCCTACGCTAACTCAATCTATCACTTAATCTAGTCTCAGCGTCCATTCTATTGGCGAAAATAAGAATGAGAATGATGATCAAAGCTACTCACTCAACTACCTACAATCACGCAGGGACAAAGAAGCCGAGCCACAGATGATGGAAACATTGCATCTGGCCGGATTGGCTCTCCAGGCAAACTTGTAATCTTTTCATCTGGGTAGTGCATACGCTCATGCACACATAATTGTTCTTTTTTTTTTTTTTTTGCTGGCTATAAGCATAATTTTTATAAACTAAATAAAATGAAACCACTTTTTTTAGGTATTAGTAAAAAGTTCCATTTTTATATTCACACTTTGCGATTTATCGATTTTTTAAACTTGTACAGTCAAGCACTGTAACTAATAGGCACACAGCCGCCGATGGCAGCTGAATTCATATTTACTTAATTTCTGGCAACACATTACACGGGGCAGAAATTAATTCTTCAAAGAAATCCTTAGTTCGCAGGACAAAGACAAGTGAAAATAAAGAAAATGCAAATTAATATGTGTTAGCTTAAAGAAATCTTTGCACACAATAAATTGAGTTTTCAGCTGTTTTGACTGCCAGTTCTCCAAAAATTCACATATTTAAGCGTCATTTCATTTCAAGTATTGACCATAAATATTGAGCTTTCAGCAGAAATTGAAATTCACTCTGCTAGCCTTTGTGATGTTACCGGCTGGTGTAGCAAATAGATCGATTGAAAGGAGATAATTTGGACAGAAATATTTCAGTGCTTCAAAAGGTTAACGACTCGGATAGAGCATAAAAGGAAGTACCTTGGATGTGTACAGATTTTTTTACACGGTAGTTTATACAGCCAGTTCTGTCGAAAAGGCATAGCCATTGACGCAACCCAGGATTGACAAAAACGTGTCGGAAAAAACATGCACGCGATTTTGCGCCGAAATTGTCACGCGCTGTTCTTTGTGAATTGTTCAGGGTGGTGTCGCACATCATTTCGCTTCCCATTTAGCATCCACCTGCTAGTCAAGTTAGAGGCTAGTTTGCGATAGAGATTCAAACTAGTGACATATGCACCTCTTATTTTATGCCTTTCGTGGTAAGTGTCTACCCAAGAAGGGAGGCATATAGTGATTCATCCTTCCCTCAGAAAGTAAATGAACTTAACACGTTTGACACTTCGCCGAACTCTGTGCCGCTATCCCAGTGGCGGGATGAAAAGGCGGCGTCAAAGGCGCTACCATCTATTCTTAAGGCGAAGTTTGGGCGTTATCTTATATATATTTTTAAATAATAATTTCTTCGCAAGATTTTCATAATAATAAATGAAGTAATCACAAAATCCTGTCAGTGGCAAGGTACAGTAAATGATTTTGATACGCACATATTAGAGTGCGCCTGGTTTTCAAGAGCGCAAAACAAACGACGGCATGAACACGTTGACCGTATTCAGCAAAGAGCCAACTTCAGGTTTTGCATGGCATTGCTTGCTCTAATTTTATTCTATACGTAGTGTTTTAGTGCATGTAACATCTTCAGAGTTTCATGAAAAGTATGACTCTTTACTCCGAGAATTATTTAAATGAAATTCAATTTGTGTTCCTAGCGTTAGAAGACTTGACTAATGATTATTTCCAGCAGCACTCCGCTCCCGTTTGCTCTGCCTACCCAATTTATAGGCCACCGTCTTTCATGCGTCATAACGCACTCAGGCGTGTTTCTTTTTCGCAACCTACCACAGCGTGAATAATTAGTAGTTTAGTTTCTTCATCGCTTGTCTTCTCACTCCTGTAACTTGGTATCTGGGACCTAAAATTCTAGCTTCCTGAAATATTAGTAATGTGCGAAAGTGCAGCGGCGGATGAAAAGGTAATCAGGCAAATAATTTATGATCCTCTTTGTTGAAAAGCAGCTCTGTAAGAGCAGGTGTAAAACGCAGAAGTGTGATTATTAGAAGAACTATTATTAACTAGACAACTTAATTCCCTGAATATTAATGCATTAGGGTACACGTAGGTTCCTATTCTGCTTTTCAACTTGAGCACCAGTTTATTTAGCGAAAGCGTAATATGTCTTAACTCAAAGCTTGCTAGCTGAACAGCAAACTGTTGCTGTTACAGGTCCCTAAAATGGGCTTGAGAATAGTCGACGCACGTTTTCGAAACACACTACTAATTATCCTTTTTTTTTTTATTGCAGGACAATTATCTCAAAGTTATTTTCTAGCAAAGGTTAAACCTTTGAACTGTTCGATGTAATCTATTTTAAACAACCCCCAGATTAGGTACCCTTGACGTCGATGGAAGACAAAAGAAAATGTTTCTGCGGCGTGGATTATGGTTTAGGCTTTAAATAATTCTGTTAGGGTACAGTGCAGCAAGGTTTGCGTTGCATACTGAAGAAGCTTCCTAAATGTCGTTCCAGCAGTAATTTACCAAATGCTTTTCCCACAAGTCGATTCACCAAGAACTGAAAATCGCACTTCATCTTTTCGCATCCTCTAATTCTCCTCTCTACATTTTTTATAAGCTGCACATCATCTGCTCGTTATTTTGGAAACCGTTTGCTACCTCACGTTCGGGAGCCGCCTGTAGGTATGTGACGAATCGCCTTTCTGTATTTATGCAAGAGGATACGTCTTTACACGAAAATGGAATGTGTTTTAAAAATTACACTCTAGTCCGCGCTGTACCTAGGTAAAACTCATTGCAGGAATGCATGCGTGCTTTCAAAGTTAACCGCAGGCATACGTATGCAGGGAGCAGCACAAAGAAGGCTGTCACTGAAAAAAAAAAAACTTTCCGCACTCTTTTCATTATACGCTCCGGTAAGAAGCAACGTGGCAGCGGCGATGACGTAGCGTATACGACATAGAAGCCTTGCTTTTTATCCGTGTCTGAGGCCGAGCGTTCGTTTTTTTTTTTTTTTTTTTTTTTTTTTTTCATTTCTTATAGCGTTCGCTCTACGAGCTTTTGCATTGCGAGTTTCGCGTTATTAATTCGTTCATACACCTCATGCACCTCACCACATGCACCTCATGCGTTCCACAGATGGCGCCACGTGCTTGTGCGCCGCATGTTGTTTCATCTCGTGCTATGCAGCAAATACAGTTGTGTTCATATCGAGTTGTGCAGCAAGCATCGTCGTCTTCATCAAGTTACAACTTCAGAACACTCTCGCGCTTTGCATTGAACATAGTCGTCTTCATGAAGTTCCATCTGCGCCACTCCTAGCCTAGGTAAATACGCCATACGCATGCGCCATAGGGGACTGCAGCCGTGCCAGACAGGCCGCTGAGATTATCGAACATAACTGTTTCTTCCTTCATGCCGAGAAGCCAGAGTAGCCCGTTGCCGTGAAGCCTACCAAGCGCTAAAGCGAGCCAAGATAGAAGCGGCAGCAGCGGCTGTGGATGCAGCCGATGGCTAACAATCGTGAAACTTGGTTCAAGGATGTGTTAACCTCTGCAATTTTTTGCAATCTATTTATATCACGTGGTCTATAGATGAGGTAGGTCTGATGATGGAAGTATCGACGACACTACAGCAATGTTAACTATAGCACAGCGTTGGCACAGGCACATGTATGGAGATTTTGTGCATACAGAACGTTCTCGCGGATGGGCGAATTTGAACTCCGCCTTTAAGAACATCACGCGAGAGCGTTAGCAACATCCGTCCGCGGCTTTTCTCGCGTATCCTCGTTCTCGTACGCGCACTTTACCACTCGCCTAATCACTACTCTCTTAATTTTTAACTTTATTATTTTGAAAAATATTCTTTCGCACACAGTCGTAAGCTACGTTACTGTATGAAAGACCAGCAGACATAGAAAGCCTCGCTTTAATCAAGCCGTATACGAACGTGCCTGCGTGGCATACAGGATCCAAGGGTCCCAATGGGTTCGATTCGCATCACAGAAGTGCTCCCAAGTTGTCCGCTCCTACCCGCCCGGACATGTCATGCGGTCTCGTGACGTCACACACCCCGCCGGACAATCAGCGCTCGGCGAGGCCACCTGTCAACTACCACCTGCCAGGGGCATGCGAATCATGAGAAGGACCGGACAGACAACTAGACAACAGCTTTTCAGCGGAGTGAAAGCCTCCAGTGCTAGTGCACTAAAAACTACCTGCCAATTTACGCTACACATTGACATACGCATGTTTCAGTTTGTAATCTTAATGATTCCCATCAGTGCCACTCAGGCTGGGACTAACTCCTCAGCGCACTCATCTTGTTTTCGGACATTAAGGGGTCGGCTTAGCGCAGCCTTCAGTAGTGCAAACAAAATGGCTATAGACGTATTTGTACACCTCACAGCCAACAATCTGCATTGCATATTCTCACGCAGACAAACGTGACGAAAAGAAAAAAAAAACAGCAATCGGACTGTCTGTCTTCGCTAGCTCCTCTCGTTTGAATTCCCCTTCTCCTTTTGTCCACTTTCTCAGCCTTTTCAAATATCTGACTCCTTTTCTTTCTTCCTTTGCCTGCGGAGGAACGCTCTTTTCCCGGAGTCTCAAGGATTGTAGAATAGCTGCTCGAGAAATTCGCCATATTTCGAGCTGCCTCTTGGCTCCGCACTCTCCCCCAGCACAGTGCGCGCGCTCTTATCGTGGCGCGTCCTTTAAACCCCATATTCGGCGGGGCCGGCCCAGGGCCCCGCTTCCGGCAGAAGGCGGCAGCCGCTGCTCTGTTTGCTTTGCGCTCCCCGCAAAGCGATCGCTGCTGACTGGCGAAAAGAAGCGCGCCGGCCGAGAGCGGTCGGACTTTGCGGCTCTTGCTACCGCGCCGCCAGTGTCGCCACCATCTCACTTTCTCGCCAACACATCTATTCTTCCGGTCGCTGGGTAGCAGGCTATCTAGCAGAAACGGCGCGACCGTTCTTCAGCTCCGCGGACTCGAAAAACAATGATAGCTCCCATGAAAAAAAAAAAAAAAAAGGCAAAAAGAAACAAATAAGAAAGCCGAGCCTGAGGAAGAGCTGCCTTATGTCCCCCTCTCCGTACAACGTTGTTGTCTTGGTTTTTTTTTTTTTTAACTGTTCCCCTCAAAGAAAAGTACGAACATTGCTGCCAGCCTGGTTCGCAAGACCCCAAAAAACTCGGCGCCTCTGTGCGTTCGTGTCGCGGTCCTGCAGCAGGCGGAATTTCTCTTTGTGTCTCTTGCGCCCGTGCCGCTCTGCGTTTCCGCCTCGTTCCTTCTTTTCTTCGCTTCCCGGTTTACTGCTAAGTCCACGAGCGGGAATTGAGTATTGATCGCGGCGTTGAATACCTTTTGAATTTGGACGCGCGAGCCGGCCTCCTCCTGCCTGACCGCATTTCACAGAAATGAGCGGCTTCTTTACGCTGCCTTGTTTCTCCCGCTGGAGAAATTCCGACGACGACGGTACGGACGTGTGACTGCTCCGTGTTGCATAATGCTTAATATCGATCCGTTCACGGTTTCATCCAGATGGATAGGGCTGTGTCCTGAACTAGAAAAAAAAAATAGAATTGGATTCAGACGTATCGGCACCATTCGTAACAGTTCGAGAGATGTTCTCGACAAAAGTTTGAAAATAAAAAAAAAAAGAAAGAAAAATCAATCTCAGAATTATCCCATCCTCGCATGACGGTTACTATGTTGAAGTGTCCGGCGTGTCATTGTTCACAGAGATTCCTGAAGGTAAAAGAAAAGACTTCTTATGAAGTGACTGCAAAACAACTTTTAAGAATTTGACATAGAGAAAAAAGCACTATACCATCACAATGCAGAAAAAAAAAAATTGAGAAAAATTGCTCTCGGCTAGGGACTCCTTCTCAATATCTATTGACCTTCGGATACAATGTTCCCATCTGACTTTGGGAGAAGAAAATGGGCAGCACCAAATAGAGACGAAGAAAAAAATTACTCGGCAATTTGCGTGAAGATCAGTTTCGTTCCTGACCGTCTTGCGATAACGGCTCGAATGGCACGCAGTCCAAAGGAATGTACTAAAAGAAAAGTCCCTCCGAGAAACCAGAAGCTCATTTAATAGTGGCTGGTAATTACGTTTTCTGTTTCCTTGCTTTCTCTTCACTGTGCTTCAAGCTACCCGCATGCATCATGACCGATCAATGATGCCTCCACCATCTTCACCCCTAGCCTTTGTTTTGTGTCATTTGAATAACAAAGCCGCTTTTTTTTTTTTTTTTTGCTTTCGACTGCTTATCAGGGCACTTGTTTTAGCCATTTGCCATCAAGGCGATTGCGAAACTCTGTCTTCGCAATTTGTTCCCCTTTTACGCAACGTCGATCGAGAGCTTTCTGCGGACAAGGCACAGAGAACATCTAGGACTGTAGACAGCGACAGTGGCGCAAGGTTAAAGAAAAAAAAAAAAGTCTGCGCACACCCTCTACACACCGGCGTAAAGAGAGCACGCGAAAGGAGGGAGACACCGGTGAGATACGTACAGCAGGGGGTGAAGTTAGTGCTTGGGAGGGGGGCGCAGCATGGGCCCGGCCCACAAGGAGCGATCGCTCATTCACAGGTAGGCCGGCGGTGCCGAAGCACGCGGCCCCGCGCACGTCGGGCACCGAGTCGTCTTCATTGCTCCACCGAGTGCGGGGCGTGCCCCTCCGTGCGCCCTTCAACAGCGGCCCACACTTGAGCCATTCACATAATGGGTCATACTTGGCCGGTAGAGCGCGAGCTCTTCGCTCAGGCCGAACAATGAGCCGTCGACGCGCTCTGCGCAGCTGGTTGCGCGGCCTCGCGGCGTTGACCTCACTCTGGGTCACCCTCGCGCAATCGAGTGACCGAAATTACGCGCGGCCCCCGACTGGTAGGGGTGAAATTTTTCGGTAACTAAAGAGCCGTGCTCGGAGATATCTATTTTTCCTCGCGCTTGTCGCTTCTATTTGCTGCGGGCCCTGCCGAGCGAACAAGGACGTAATCTTTGCGCCGGTCTCGGCTGCGTGCCACCGAGCTTGCCCTGTGAATTTGCGAAATTGGTTGGTAGCGACGTGATTGGCCGAACAATAACAAGTGTTATCACGAAATACCGTCACGCTTAGTTCCTCGCCGAAATCGTCTCGTCCAAGCCATTCATGAAGCTTTCTGGAAGTTGTCCCTGGAGTGAGCTATTTACACGCAAATCTGTAAAAGTGGTTCGCCGTTGGCTGGCAGTGGTGAGCTGGCCAGTCACGAGAGTAAAAAATATTATACCTAGACGCGAGAGCTATTGCTGAGTGTGCACCGCATGCATTGTATGCGAGACCTCTGGTTAGTTGACGCTAAAGGCCCTGCTTTCCCAACGCTCCGCTTTTTTCGTGAAGCAATGATTAATGTCAATGACGTCACAAAATCTCACAGATACACTTGCGCATTTGTTATAGCCTTGCGATCGGCCACTTCACGTAGTTGAGGCAGAAAGCAGAATGCGCACTGGTTCAGTTTTTTTTTTTTTTTGTTTAGGGTTTAACGTCCCAAAGCGACTCAAGCAGTAGCAGACGCCGTAGTAGAAGACTGCGGATATTTCGACTACCTGCACTCACATCGCACAGCACACGAACGCCTTGCGTTTCACCTCCATCAAAAAGCGGCCGCTACATCCGGGATTTGATCCCGCATCCTTGGGGTTAATGGGGGAGCACCCTAACCACTGAGCCACCCAGATGAGTTACAAACGCGTACTGTTCTGCCCTTCTCGCTCATTATTGTTCGTGTGTATAATGTGTTCATTACAAGAAGATTCGGCCTTGTGATGCAGCTCAGTGTATATAGTTAGGATTAGTTAGGATAATACCGCATGTTTTTCAGAAGTCTTTCAAAAATCTTTAAAAAATAGCAGTTGAAAACAAAAATAATTCTATATTCAGAAGTAACTTTCGTCCACGGCAAGACGATAAAACGGGCCCTAATGTGCTGTATATTGACTAAAATTCACTAATTAACTGTTTAATTGACCCAGCTGAATGGTTAGTGCTAATGGAGAGGCTGAAGTCAAGGACAAGACAATACCATATCAGTTTCTTAACGGAGACAAATTCATTTCGCTAAACCATTGCAGCGCGAGAAAATCCTGCGCTTTTTCTCCACGGCTCGAAAAACGCGTATAGGCGCTAAGCGCAGAACTGGGTTAATTGATAGAACATCAGCAAGATTTTGTTGCTATCTATTAGTAATTAAAAGAATATTTGCCGTTAACTACGCCCGCTGTGCCTGCCATTTCTTTGCTGAAAGCATGCTTTTCCAATTTCGAACACCCTATATTCGGGATTTTCTTTGTCTTTGCTGAAACTCTCGATATAGATCTTTTTTACTTTTTTGGCTTACTTCATTTTTATCGCGCTTCCTGATATCGGTCTAATCGCAAATAAAGATGGCACACCTTTCACAGGGTAGCCTCACTTGCGTGGAGATAGAGGATCTGCGGTTCAACTTGACGGCAAATCGATTAATGCCTTGAGCGCGGTAACTTGTTTACCATGTCATTCCTGTGAAGTCACGACACACTCCAGAATGAAGCGAAGTACTCCTTTATAAAACCTCGTTCCGGTCCATGGAAAAGGGTATTTTGCGTCTTCACGAAACATTTTTCCCTGCCGCAGCTTGCGATCGAGGTTCTATAATTCATTGCGAACGAGCCTCAGAGCGTAATGCGCACTACCTCATTTGGGCTTCGTATGCGCCAGAAAAGATTAAGGGACACGCGGAAAGCGCTCGCTCAGCGCTTTCTTGCGCGCCCGTGTTCAAAGAAATGCTGGCCGCTTGCTCGCCTATGAAGCTTCTGGGACAAATAGAGAAAGATATAGGCCGCCATGATGATGGAGGCTGCAGAAGAGTGCACTCTCTTTCTCCTTCCCGAGTGCTCCAGCCGGGGCGGAAGAGCAGCAGCGCCATCTGCATTGCTCCTCGCTGGCTAATGAGCTGCGTCTCTTTCTTCCAAATCTACGAGGATCAAAGGTTGATCGCGATCCAATTTGGTAAAGCAGGCAAAGACTGGTTGGCGAGCTCTGCTTGGTCTCGGAACAAGGATTGGGCCAAGAATGCTCACATCAGACTCCTGAGCAAACTTCGCTGAACGAGCAGCAGGCTACCAAGAAAGGGCCTGCGAGCATTTCGAGAGCGTAACCTACTACGAGCCTCTCTCATTGTGACTACTGTAGCTAGGCTACTTGGCTTTCTTTTGCGTTCTGAACACCTTCTTTCCGTATCGCATTCGGCTGCGTTTTTCATCCCGTCACCACGTTGCCTTATTAAACCGGGGTTCAGTTCTTTGAAACAGCAACTTCGAGAGTGCGCGCGACTCGAGAACAACGCGCCTGATGGGTTATTTTAGCGTTTCTAGAAAGTAAAGCAGAAGACAGAGGCAAATTCGCCGCAGGAAGTACGAGCACATTCGCCTTGTTTTTATTTTGGCAGGGAAAACACCGAATTATCAGCGTCGAAATATAACAAGCTTTGCATAATTACTTCTATGTTTGTTCCTTCCGTGGCCGGAGTTCTTTCCTTAGGTTGCATTACAATCCCCGGATATTGAGTGTTAAAGTGACTTGGTGCGTGTGTGTGTGTGTGTGTGTGTGTGTGTGTGTGTGTGTGTGTGTGTGTGTGTGTGTGTGTGTGTGTGTGTGTGTGTGTGTGTGTGTGTGTGTGTGTGCGTGTGCGTGTGCGTGCGTGTGCGTGTGCGTGTGTGTGTGCGTGTGCGTGTGTGCGTGTGCGTGTGTGTGTGTGTGTGTGTGTGTGTGTGTGTGTGTGTGTGTGTGTGTGTGTGTGTGTGTGTGTGTGTGTGTGTGTGTGTGTGTGTGTGTGTGTGTGTGTGTGTGTGTGTGTGTGTGTGTGTGTGTGTGTGTGTGTGTGTGTGTGTGTGTGTGTTATGAAGCCATTGTACCCGGAGGCCCATACAAAAGCGGCGCCATAAATACTGGATATGGTTTGTGTTGTTAGGCTTCCTTACATATTTTTTTCTATTTCTTATCATGCAAAACTCCGATGGAAGAAAAAAGGCGTATGTAGGCTTTCTTACCATAAACAAAGCAAGTGAGGTTCATATAATTTCCGAAATTGGTGAATGAGCTTTCCCGTGATTAAATGAAATTCAGACCGTTTACAGAAGCAACTATAAAATATCTTGCACATTATGCACAAAAGAGCTAGCATAAACTAATAAGGAATGCCGTTAATTATTTGTATACACGATGTTCTGTGGTTGGCGCAGCCTGCATATTCTGCCTGATCCGGAAGGCCTGAGCGAGGCCCACGCTGAGCGAGGCCCACACTGGGACAGATTTTCGCTTAGGGTGGCTGGCTGTCGTCGTCACGATGAAAGCCTAGAGCGTTCCGCTATGCCCAGCCAACACTGGCGGAACACACATTCTCTGTTTGAATTCAGTTCAATTTTCCTGCAAATTGCTGTCTTCGGGACGACACAGAAGTTACTTCAATGAGCCTACACTGCAAGGACAGTCTTTTACGTGAATATTAGCTGCATTTAAAGATGTAGATGCTTGTTAACAGCGAATTTGCATCTGTGTTTGGCGCGTGAGAACCTTAATTGCTTATGCGCCATAAAACCTAGCATAACACAACACACAACATATGATATTCGAGGAAGCATTTGAGGAGTGCCTCAAGCTGGTATTTAAAAGCTGTATGGCAGTGACGATGGCACTTGCTTTAAGGGGACGCCCACACGCACACACACAGGGCCCCGTATCGAAGCGCTCTGCATAGCTGCCCCCTGTACGCAAGAAAACGAAAATAAAGCAGAAAAAGAGAGCAAGAGAGGAAAGAATGTGTGAGCTTTCTACTATCCCGTGACAGAGCCCCTGTCCGATCAAGTTGCTGCTCGTGCTCGGCTGCATCGGCGATCAGGCCGGGCGCTCTTATATGGATGGAACGTGCGGGGCGCATTTTGATTCCGCCTGGGGAACGGGCTGCCCGTCAAGCCCCCCCCTCTTTTGCGGCCGCCTAAAACAAACGCGCCTCGGCGCCGATGAGGGAAGGGACCGCTGGGAACGCATGGCCGGCCTCTGCTCGTAATGGGGGTGCGCCGGCCGACGAAGCAGCGTCGTTGGTATTCTGTGCGAGCAATCACCCGGGCTTCCGTGGCCATGCACGGAAAGGTGTAACTATACATAGACTCTCCTCTAGCGGTAAGAGCGCTTACGAGGACAGAATGATGTCCGCCTCTATTACGACGCTTTCTGTAGCGCGCCAACGGCTTCATTCGCTGTCCCGAAATGAGCCTCTCCCGGGGGATCAGGCACGCGACTGTCTTCGTTTCTTCTTCTTCTCTATATACGCGCCGCTTTCGCACTTTACTTGTCGGTGGCGCATACGCAAAGCATCTGTTTTAGCAGAGACTCGCTGTCGCACCACGATGCCCGGAAAATGGAGGCGCCCTGAAAAACAGCCAGCCCAACCTCGCCAAGTCCTGGCCGCAAATGCATCCCGCTGAGATCGCCTGCGCCCCTAATGAATGGCGCTCCCTCCACGGCCAACTCGGCCTATCTGGCCACGGTGCGTCAGACAAAAGCCTTCTTTGCCTACGTGCTATTCTCCCGAGAGCCGGCGCCTTCCTGTTTTCGTCCACACTCGGCTACAGAACGAGCCAGCCATAATCTCACATTTAGTTGTCACGGTACAAAATTAGGCTTACTCGATTCCAGCCAGTGGCGAGGACGCGATGGGTCTGTCTGCTCCTGTGTGTCCGAGTTTCATACAAACACTGGTAACCAGGACTGGAGGTTTCCATTCTAGTGGCAAAGCTTTAATCAGGACAAGCCGCACTCCCGCTACCCCAGCATCTTGTTCATATCTCGATGCACGAAGTACACTCAGCTGAAGCATCACGCAGCGTGTGTCTCCGTATAGCTAGCTGCCCGTGTCAAGTGCACCAAAACAAGGATCGCTATAAAACAGGCGCGCGTCTTTCGAAGTTTCGAACGTTCGAACGTGGTCTCACCTTTTCTCGACCCACGTGGTTGCCAGCGATATAGTTTTCAATGACGCAGAGGAGCAAACGGAGCATTGCCAGTGCAGCGCATGATCCCTGTTACTGCTTGGCGCTGCAAGGATCTGTGAGTTACTGATGGTATGTCATGACCATTAAGACATAAAAAAGCACTGCCCCCTAAAAGAGAGAAGAAAAACGTAATAAATGCCCCCCCCCCCCCTCTCCCTCTTAGATATATTTGGTGCATGCAACATTTTTCGATACATTGCGGATCCGGTTTCATGTACATGCACTTTGATACTCGCGTACTCACTGATCCCTTTATTTCCTCCATTATAACACATACTCGTTAGCATATACTTGTAAGCTTCAACGCTTTGTGAAAGACCACCCCACATAGGCATAAAGCCGTGTCTTAACCAAGCCGTACGAAATTGCCTGCACGGCCCTTCAGGAGTAGCGTGGCCGACTCGGAATCCTCGGAGGATTCGATTTCCATCTCAGAGGGAACGCCTGAGTCGACCATGTCATGTGATCTCGTGACGTCACACAACCTGCCTACCAATCAGTGCGCGGTCATGCCACTTGCCTGCGCTCGTGAAACTTGGTTCAAGGGTAGTTGAACCTCTACCATTCTTTTCTTTTTTTTTTTTTTTTTTTACTCACAACGCTAGATTTTGGAGGGAACGGCGCTTTTGAAGCTATCGCGTTATAATTTGCCATGATTCGTGTACCAGGCAAGCAGTAGTTGCAGCGGCGTGCTTTGAGTCAAGGTCTTGTGTCGAGAGCAGCCATATTGTCTCCTTGAGCGCATCCTTCATATCTCCTTAGCTTTCTGCCTATACCGAAATATTGTCTGCCGCATATTGCTTGGGTGAGTGTCGCCCTCTCCGAGGGGCAACTTTTTGCAAAGGTTTCCATATACACGCGAGACTCCCTCATTTATGAGCAGCGCATTTGGAACCTGGTTTATTAAGCCTCTATTGTCCCTGTCGCCATCCATATATATTGCCCCGAAACGAGTTCTGCTTGCAATTACCCTCATACTCCCGGCTGCAGAGGTGTTTATTATCGCAAGCTGCCTGTTTTGCGACTTTCTTTTCTCGGCGACTGTGGGGATCAAATCTGGGCTCATCACGCACCCACGCAGGCATAGACACACGTACGTATATAGGCTATGTACACAGTCTGCCGCGTGAATATGTGAGTTCTGGGGTTGTTTATCCGTGCAAAAGCATAATACTGATTCAGAGCAAACGACCACTCTCGTCCCAGTGGTCGACTGTGGAGGATCGATGCATACATAACCCACTGTTGCAGAGTACGTTGCTTTCTTTAAACCCCGATGGTCACCAAAAGCATGCTTTCCTGCGCACATCTTTACAAAATAGACTACGCACAGAAGCCGCCCTGCGTAATGAATCCCAGCGTCTATTCTGGAAATACTCTAGAAGCAGAGTTTCCATGTGGGCACAAGTAAGCATACCTGCAGGCGCTTGTATAACGTCAAGAGTGTACCCATCATTATGCAGACAAGTTTGCAGCTGCAGCTTTAACGAAATATGTTCGACCTCTTTACACAGTAGCTCTTCTGAATTCCCAATCTTTTTACCTGCTTCATTCGACCAAGAGGTTCAACTACTTACACATAGGATACAACTATGTTCTAGCAAGAGCTGTTGTCGAGCTAGTTGGTGAAGGTCTGCGGAAGCGATGGCAAAATTGCGCTAAAAAAACACGACACGCTGAAGAACACGACATGTGTCCTTCTTTTGTGTCGAGTTTTTAGCGCAATTTTACCATGGCTTCCGCAGGATACAACTAATTCGCTTAAACTTCGGTGGCATTCGCAAAAAGGTGATTCTATGCCAAACGAAAATCAAAGCGCTTAGGACTAAAGGCACGTAATAATGCGAGTCAAGACAAGCATTCATCATATGTCTGTCTTAACCTTCGGAAGCAGTTGTAATGCCATATTTTTCTTTAGTCTGCGTGTGCTTGTTGAATGCTTTCTTGCAAGTATGAAGTTCAGTTTTACCTATCGGTAGCCTCCTGTCTGTAGTTTAGCTATAAAATTCAATTTGAGCTATAGGTTGGTCTTACTTTCGTTATTTACGTTTTTAAATTTGTTACAAGAACTAGTTGCCATGTAAGATGAATCTACATCCCTGAGATCTAGGTTATATGGCTGTTTTTCTTTTGCTAGATTTTATATTTCCCGTATCGGTGAGACCTCCGGTTACGAGCGGCTCAAGATTGTGTGCAAAATTTCGAATAATATTCATGGTACCTTTGTTTACCAGATTACACAGGAGGGAAGAGTTTGGTACCAAATTAGTTATAATACCCCAGTAAAACAGCAGCAGATTGCTACGCAGCATTGTAATCTCTATTTGTTCTAGCCTACAACCGCTGGCATGCAGCCTTATCGCTTTGCATGTGGCACGCAGAACAACCTTATCTCTGTTTGTTTACGCTCTGTGTCGTCATGACGCGAGTTTATCACTTCTTTTGCAGGGAGAGATGCACCGAGCTTTGTCTCCAATGATTACAGCCACTCGGGTCTGCTTCCGCATTGCTCCCAATCTGTCTAGTTACCTTCGTTGGCTTATGTTTCTTCGTCGACTTTAAATTGAGCGTATTCTCAGTTCGACGAACAGCGAGCCCTTCTACTGCTATCGCCGACGCCGAGTTGCTTACTTCTTTGCGGGCGAAAATCGACCACAAAGAGCTGTTTTCGGTGTTCCACGTGTCTGCATGCTTGTTACCTATGATATTATCACAAACACGACACAATATATCAACAGTGGAGTCAATTCAAGGACGAGGTCAAGAGAAAGAACGAAATCTCTCTCTCTCACTTTTTTTTTTTCTGTGCCACAGGACTCAAGTATAGGGAAATGACGTTACTGATCAGCTAGCGCAGGGAAAAAAGTTTCGAATATTGATAACGTAATGTAACCTTCGCCGTAAAAGACGAGTGCAACCCCTATGTTAGGCTAATCTTCACACAGCAGCTATAACGTTTTATTGATGTAAACTGTTCGTTATTGGTCTCGTAAGGTGGCGGAGCTATATATATTGCCAGATTTTGGCATTTTGAAGCACATGTGTATTCTTAACTGGCATGTCCTCTGTTTCATCGGCAAAAAACGTAAAGAAAAAGAACGTTACCAAGGTACTCTTCCTATACGCTGAAAAAAAAAAAAATGTTACGAACTCATTCAGAATTCCGCTTATGGTCAATGGCTTATGCGTTCAAATGTACAAGCAGCATTGTATCTAGACATGATTTTTGTCCTTATGAGCGTGCCTTGCTGGCTGATACACTCCGCCGCTTGGACTCTAGCGCTCTTAGTGTAGCTAAAATTCTGGGCCCTTGGATGGCTCCTTCATCACAGAGGAAATCAGTGAAGGCGCTCCTTAAGTTCTTAAAGGAGTCGGGGTTGATTTCAAGACTTTCAGTTTACGCTCTTATAGATCGCAAGACATGTGATAGTCTCCTTTACTTAGCGCTCTTTCTTTCCTTTTCCTCCCTTTGTTCCCTTTCTCACGTGTACGGTAGCCTACTGGGCATCGCCATGGTTAACCTCCCTGCCTTTCTATTCCATTTTCTCTCTCTGCCTTACGAATAACTGTTGAAATTTCTGGGCGCGGTATGAAAGTTACCCGAAGTGGTGATGATATCGCGTAATAAGCTACTCACTTAAGGCGAAACGCTCTGAAGTACTCTGAGAGAGCTGGACCCCCTGTCCGGAGCGCCACTTCACTGTACATGTCCATTGTGACGAAACGGCAGAGTGATCGTTTCAATCACGGGAACTTTCAGAGCAGGCAATCGTTACTTTCAAAGTCATGCTCGAAAAAATGTTTAGCCACCCGTTTCAAAGGCGACATCCGTTCGCGAACTTTGCAATCTGCCGCTAATATCCGATGTGCGCCGAGGTATACCTTCGAGGTTTGTGTTGTCGGCAGCGTGAATCGTAATAGGCGTTGCTTCGCATGGTCATTAGCGACGGCTCATTAAATCATTCACGTCGGCATTACCCGGGTCCCCCCGCGCGTGGAGAGATAGCATAAAGGGGGGAGACAACGGGTCCATTCAACGGCGCGCAGCATGCGGCTGCCACATTATACGCGTGGGTCGCTCGGATTGCTTCTCGCTGCTGCTATCCTACACTGCGCTGTAGTGACAGCTCGGTTGCCATGACTACAGACATTTACACATGGTAAAAAAAAATAGGAGCAATAAGCAAAAGGTGAAACAAAAGCTTTTTGCTGGGGCTATATGAGTGGTCTGCGGCTGAGAGAAAACTGCGCAGTGACGCTTCTTCCGACATGGGATTTCTATGTTTTCTCCATTATAGAACCGCTTGTGTCTGGGGACGCTCGCTTAGCTTAAGTGAGGGAAGAGGCATGGCCGTACTGTCACCGATCGACACAAAGCTAGTAGGTGCGAAGCTTTCATTACCTCTGTTTTACTTCGCAGTAGGCGTCGCTGTGTGCATTACTAAAACCCCCGGAGAAAATGGCATTGATAGATAAACCCAAACATGTACGGCGCGCATGCATGTCAAACACCTCATCTCATATTTACCGCGCGCGTGCTAAAATATTAAATCTGTGTGTACACAAACAGTTCTGACCATTTGAACCTGGGCCTACCACACTAAGAAAAAGAAATGAGAGCCGTTCCTTCTTGTTCGCTTGGTGGAACCCGTACGCTAATACGAAAAATCCCCTTGTTATAAGGTTCAGTTTTGTCTTAAATATTTTGTATAATAACCTAAGAGCACCACCCCCTGACAATGGAACACACCACAGCTGAAAAAGCTTAAAAATATACTTTGCCTGGCGCTGTATATCGTAATTCCTGAGCATCAGCGTCCCCTATTTCAGACTTTTCGTGGCTGCTCAGAATGCAGCAAAGTTCAGCTTTTTGCACATTGATTATTTTCAAGATATCTTAACTTTAAAGAGTGATACCCCAAAAAAGCAAGCTGTACAGGAAAAAAAAATACAGTTTACATACGTTTGTAACAGGAAATTACACATGTACTGTGTATTAAGGGTGCCGCGTCTAAAGGTAATTCACATCGGGACCATACGTTTTGCCATCCCCGAAAAGGAAATGAAAGTGTTAGTGTCATTAAGCACTCTTCACATTGTTGAAACGAGATGCGTGTAAGCTTCTCAAAAGCAGACTGTTTCGGCAAAATTATTTCTTGCTTAATGGAAAAAGACGGCCTTGATCTCCTTTGATTCGTTTTATGCACAGCGTTCGTGTGATCGCCGGAGGAAATATATAGTTGAAGAAGTCACGTAGAGAGCTGCGGTCGAATTCTTTTCGCAATCAAAACGCTTTATTTGTCTTCTTTGAGTTGTGTACTTCGGTGGAGCCAGAGCATGATACCACTTTGCAATTGTGGGGGGTTCTCAGCTGCTCTCTTCATTCCTCTTGAGTTGCTGTTTATTCATTGATGAAATATTGATCGTTTTTTTTTTGTTGTTTATTTGATTAGTTCAAAGTGAATGGCATTATAGAGTAGAGTATTTAGAACGCAATAAAACCGAACAAAACTTCTGTGGCGCTCGCATTCGGCGACTCGACAGTAATACGCGACGAGGAGTCGTTGTGCTTTGCTTGGGTTACTATTCACTCAAAAAGAGACATTTCGGGTGCTCTGATCTGACTTTTTATTTTTTGTGCCTTCGTCAGGTGATTCAGATAGTTCTTCTGCTGTTCTGCTCGCATCCGCCTTTTCAGCTTGTCAGATGATGCATCTTTTTTTCGGTGTTAGTATGACCCACCTTCGACAATAAGATGCTGTCCAGATGCACAACGGGAAATCATGAAACTTGCTGAAGCATCTGCTCGACGAAACCAAGACTAAGTCACACCAAAGGGACCGACTGGAGAAACTCATCCATCGAGAAGTCACTAAACACGGCGCCGATAAGGTGACGAAACGCATCAGCGACAGATACCTGCCGACTACGCCCACGGAGTGCCATGGGCCGTACGGGGGGCTGCCCAACGCCCGTCTCGACAGAGATATAGACGTAGAAGAAGTTCGCACGGCACTGCAGGACCTCAACAGCAGGTCGGCGGCCGGGCTGGACCGCATCACCAACAAGGCGCTTAAGAACCTCGACGACAAATCCATAGAAAGCCTCACGAGCTATTACAACAAATGCTGAAAACGGGAACGCTGCCGACGCAGTGGAAGCAGGCCAAGATCATCCTGATCCCCAAGCCGGGCAATGCCATCCGACACGGATAAACTCCGGCCCATATCGCTCACATCACATCTTGCGTGGGTAAGGTGTTGGAGCACGTCCTGCTCAACAGGTGGCAAGAATACCTCGAGAAAGAAGATCGCTACCCGGAAACGATCATTGGCTTCAGGCAGCATCTAACTACCCAAGACGCCATGATACAACTCAAGCACCAGATCATCGACGGCAACACTGGCGACAACAAGGCAGTACTGGGACTCGACTTGCAGAGCGCCTTCGACAAGGTGAAGCACTCAGCGATCCTATCCCAAGTCTCGAAACTCAACATGGGAGAGAGATCATACAATTACATCAAAGACTTCCTCACGGACAGAACGGCCGAGCTCAGAGCGGGGGACCTCCAAGCACAGGAGAAGAAGCTGGGAAGCACAGGCACACCTCAGGGATTGGTCATCTCGCCGGTGCTTTTCAATCTCGTGATGATAGGAGTGGCCGAAAGGCTCAGGAGCATCAAGGAAGTCCGACATACGATATACGCGGACGACATAACGCTGTGGGTGGAAGGGGGCAGCGATGCCCACATCGAATTCACCCTACAGGCGGCCGTTGATGCGATCGAAGACCAACTCGACGGAACGGGGCTCAGATGCTCGCCGAGCAAGTCGGAGCTCATCGTCTACCCGCCCGTCAAGCACCGCAAACCCAAGAGCAGCCCGAGAGAGTACGAGGCAATCAAAGTCAAGACCAGAGAGGGAAACGCGATCCCAAGAGTCAACAAGATCAGAGCGTTGGGGATGACGATCGAGACGCACGGCAGAAACGGCGAGACCGTCACCGGGCTCATTGCGAAAGCGGCGAACGCCACGAGACTACTCAAACGAGTCACGAACAAGAAAAGTGGAATGAGGGAAGAGAGCCTGATCAGACTGATCCACTCGTTCGTCATATGTCACGTAGCGTACGTGGCGGCCTACCACAAGTGGAACAAGAGCGAGAGAAACAAGATAGATATACTCATCCGCAGAGCCTACAAGACGGCACTGGGACTGTTCGAAACAACGAGCACCAAACGCCTCCTGCAGCTAGGGGTGCACAACACGCTGGAGGAGATAGCGGAGGCCCAACGTGCCGAACAGCTCGAAAGACTGTCTTCGACCAAGGCCGGCCGGAAAATCCTGGACAACCTGGGAATTGGATATCAAGGCAGGGAGCAGACGCAGCTCCCCGTCCCCGATGAGATCAGGCGCAACATCAGAGTGGACTCGGTACCGAAGAACATGCCCCCGGTGTATAACAAAGGGCGGAGAGCAGCGAGAGCCAAGGCGCTGATAGACCAGCACGCGGCCGACACACACGCACGCTACGTTGACGCGGCTGAGTATGTCAAGATACACGGGTTCACGACGGTTGTCGTCGACGCGACCGGCACCGTTCGCACGACCGCCAGCACGAAATGCACCAAGGCAGAGCAAGCGGAGGAGGTGGCCATCGCCCTGGACATCGCCGACCGCGACTGTGCTATGCGACTCGAGGCAGGCGGTGAGAAATTACGCCAAAGGCAGGATAGCGAAAGAAGCTGTGCGCATACTGCAGGCAACCAAAAACGACGATGGCAGCAGACAAGTGAGAATCAAGTGGTTCCCGGCGCACGCGGGCGAGGCGTCAGACCGCACCGCCAACCACGAGACGGCACACGCCGAGGCGCGCGCACTAACGGACCGCGCCTCGGTCGACTGGCCGCTGTGGTTCAGCGCCAAAGACCGAATGACCGACTACAACGAAATAACCAAGGTGTCCCGCCTAGCTCGCAGAACTCTTCCACCCCCTTGCTCAGGGCTCAGTCGAGAGCAAGCCGTTTTATTCAGACAGCTACAGACGGGCTCACTCCCCAGTTCGTCGCTGATGCATAGAATGTATCCCGAGACGCACCCGACAGACAAATGCAGAGTCTGCCGAACGGAGACGGCCGGCTTCGCACACATGCTGTGGAATTGTACCAAGTACCAGGAAGAAGCTAAGTCTGGGAGGATCCCGCCGCGACTGGAAGCAGCCGCAGGGAGCGACAGTCAAGAGGAGCAATTCTGGGCCGTCCAGCAGGTCATCAAGGCGCTGGCCTGGCAGGGAACCAGTGAGCCAGCCACGGCAAGCGGGGACCCAGGCCGCGCGGCCGGTGCCCAGAGGACGACATAGGCCCCGTCCGGAGCGCGCGCGCGCGAGCGCGCGTTCTACTGCAGGCCCCGAATAAACGTTTTACCGATCCAAATGTCATCCAAAACAAGCCATGCCTCCGTCGCTGTATCTAAGTCCGGTTCTGACTCCATTGAGCAGCAGACTGCGCGTAGTGCTGCAACACTGGATTCTGCTCCCCGAATGCCATTGGCGGACATCAGAAAACAAAAAACAAAAAAAAAACAAAAAAAAAAAAGCTTGGTGATGTCAACTAGTAAGCTGAATAACTAATTTTTGACTATTGACTTTTTTGCGCCTGGTTGCAATTGGGCACTTGTAGCGTGCTTTGGGAATTGTTGCATTGCTAGGGAAAGGTCGCGTTGCTATGGCTTCACCCCGCGCGTACTCATTACCGTATACGGTTTGCGCGGAATGTACCCCTGGAGGAACGCTGATGCGTTAAAAAATGTCCGGCTTTCAGAATAATGAGTTCATGTGCCTAGTGTAACAGCAAATACAGTATTAAATCAGACAGCAAGCAAAGCAGAAAAGCGCTTTTATGACTCTAGGCGATATTCTTTCTTATGTGTGACTTGGAGGTTCTCCGTATCTGGGAGGAAGATTCCTTTTCAGAGTGCATGGAGTGGAAAGTGGAGTCATTAGTATTCGTAGAAAAAGAAAACAAGATGGTTAACTTGGCACACGTCAGATTGCCACGCTGCACATTATGAAGGGCGCCGAAAGTTGACAGTTTATTTTACAATTTAGTGTTTGTATTTCAAGCGCTACGTTTGCCACAGGGGCCAGTAAACGCAAAATGGTTTATGGCGTGTAGATGGTCACGCAATCCACTTTCTAGTATGGTGGGATCGATTTCTCGGCTAATGGAAGGAATTTCTTGATTACGTTAGCAAAATCAAACTCAGGGTTAACGAAGCCAGAAAACTACTATCAGACACATAATTAAATATGACAAAACTACTGTGTTTTGATATAGTGCGCTTACGATGTTGCACAGCCTTCGGATTTTTCCAGCAAAAAAAAATATATATATTATAACCACTCACTGAATGCAATATCAGCCCCCCCCCCCCCCCCCCCCCGTTCCAGCTCCAATAAAATATCTCATCTCGTTTTTGTTTTTGTTTTTTAATAAAGCATGCAATAGCATTGTGCTGCCAGCAGTAATAGGTGTTTTCTCTCCGGGTCCAGCTGCATAAACCTTGGTGTTAGGACAAAAAAGCCTAGTGAATTATGAGAGTTAAGAAACGCGAGAAATGTATCTCAGCTTGTTGCAGAGGGAGCTCGAATCATAGCTACAAATATTATTCAGGACATGTAAATATTATCAAAAGCAGGTTCCTTCTGAGCGCGCGAATCTTTGAGCTGCGCACTTCCCTTGGTGGCCGCTTTTTGGGAGCATAAATGGTTTAGAATTATGATCGCATTATTCGTCACCCGTACCGTACGCGCATGGACAAGCTTCTTATTTTAGAAGCAAAGCTTGTGAAAGCAAATTAACTTCAAATAATTTGGTTCGGATTATTCCCTTGCCTTCAAGCGCGTGCAACCTATAACAACAACGTCAACGTGAAGCCGAGACGGGGATAATTACGGGCAAGCTCACTACGTTCAGCCTGCACTAAGGAGAACGCTAACGAAAGTACGACGCTGACAAATCAGGGCCAGTATTAACAGGTCACGACCTGGCTGCAATTATAGCAGGTCTTAGCCTTGCTTCTCCAGACAACAAAAAAAAAAAAATATTTTTTCACGCTACAATAAACAGGCCAAGTCTGAACTTCAATCAGACAAGCAGATATAAACTAATCCGGCGAATTCAGTATTAGATATATTCAACCATGCGTTGGTTAAGCGGGCTCAAATGCAGCCGTCATCTGATCTGATCTGATCTCGTTCGCTTGCAGCCAGTTCATCACGATCTGCGCCTGCCTGCTGATTACGTGATGACTGCCACACGGGTTATTTTTTTACGAAGCTTTAACTTAATGCAGCAAAATACATCTTGCTAGAGAACTTTCAAGAACGTAAGGCTGTCAACGCCAAATGTATTAAAATACAGTGCTTCTCTTTGGTACATTTAATGCACCTAAATATGTAGTTGTACATCAGTAAAAAAAAAAAAAAATCATTATTTGGGGATATATGATGCACTGAATGCATACAGCAGCGTCTCAGCAACACTTACCCATATAAATAAAGAGGATATTTTAGTCAGAGATTCAGTAAGTCGGTCGTATTGTCTATCGGCCCGTTGTTTGCTAGTCAATCTCTCAGAACAGCGCTTGAACGAAATGTACAAATTTAGTGGCCAATTTTCAAATTTTATTTCTCTCTATTCATTTATTTAATTCACGTACATGGTACAGGTGGAAGAGCGTAAGAAAAGGCTCGATATAGGTAGACGCAGAACTGTACCAAGGACGCATTGCCTAATAGCGTGTTGCTCATTCTGTTTACAAATTACAGAAATAGAGAAAATGAACTCTAGTGTTTTCTTTCTTTTTTTGCGAGCTATGAAACACTTCTCATCAAGTTTCCTATTTCTTCTTCTCTGAGGTTTATGCTGTAATCTTTGCATTATCAGTGTACAGGAAGCTACATGGGCAATGCAAAGCGTAGTACTAGGCGAACTACGATGTCAAAGTACTGCTGACATCCTTCCCGTATGCCATTTTTCACTAACACTCACTGCAGTAATGTGGCAAATGTGCGGCAGCCAGGGGCACTAAAATCTAATCCTTGAAGTCAAATATCACCTGGCTCCTTTCTCCGCTACTAGAGCGGACCCTTTCGTGCTCCCTTTTTAGCGTTTTATTCCTCCGTCTACCTTACAAGTGGTGTCTAATTTGGTTGCGCGTAAACAAGTTGAGTGATTGGCTCGTCAGGTAATCTATACAGGATGTAATAGTACGGGTAGTGGCTGAAAGCCCGGTTGTTTAAAAGATATGTGTCCTTCTTTTCATTAGTGGAACTGCAACATCTACAGCCGAAAACCTAAAGATAATGTTTTCGTTCTTACAACTGGCAACTTTATAATCACCGTGCCACCGAATAAAGTCAAGGGAATCACTATCAGTGCGGCATGATACTAATAATGCGAGGAAAACGCAACAAATTAAGTGTGCTAGGCCGTCGATATTACCGTGCTACACGACAGCTAACGTCAGCATATGGTGCACATAATGACCAAATTACATGCGCCATCGGCCAAAAAGAGACGTGCATAAGGCAGCGTCGCGATCTTGGTTCCTTTTTTTTTTTTTTTCCTTGCGGCTGCAAGAGGCGAGTTAAGCGAGCGTGCCGGATCGCATAGCATTTTGCACTTTGGGAGATTTTCCAGAAGAAGCAAAGAAGAGCTACAGTCCCTCACTGGCTCCAGGGGACGGCAGAGTCCGTGAAATGTTTGTGTAGTTGACAAATTGTCCGCGCCGTGCTGAACCTTGTATGCCTAAATTATTCTACGTTACATCTGCCTTTCAGCCTGCGATTGTCACTCTCCATCCATGCAACTGTCCTGTAAATATTCTCGTGCGTTGTAAGCACGCAGCCAGTACAGAGATAGGTGAGATGTTTTAATCAGCGGGAGGTCGAGAACGCCATATCTCGACATTACATTTCAATTTTTAGACAAGATTGCAAGGGACCTCGTGGAATTTCTATGTGGTCCTTTGATCACTCCTTCATATCAGCGACATGATTAGTGCTGTTATTGAGCACACGGCAGTTTGAGGCTATGATAAGAATATTAGGTGCTTTTTTTATACAATCTAGTAAGATAAAGTTTTTAGGAGGCGCGTGTCAGGCAATGAGTGAAGTAGGCTTTCCCAGTTTAGACAAATCCAATTTGGGTTGTTAGCATGCTTTGGGCAGGCTAAAAACTTTGTTTCATTTTCTTTTTTTGGCTTCCTAGTAGATTCATTTTACTATAATTTATTAGCATGATAATTCAACAAAACGGGCATAAATGATAAATAGTGATCATTTATCTTCGATAGCCCCATACAATTCAAAAGGTAGACGAGGACACGCAAGAAAAAAATCTTCAGTTGCTAGCCGTCACGGGCTCCTTATTTATTTTTACTTATTCCACGTTGTTCTACTGAATATGAAATAATTATTGATCAAGCTATAATATATCGTTGGCGGCCAATTAGCGGCTCGCGTTCCGGCCATGGCTCTTTTTGGGTCCATCATCATCATCAGCAACTACAGCCGCAGCAGTAGCAGCAGCAGCCGGACTATACCCCCTGCATGGCCAAGACCTCCATATTCCCCTAAATCATCCGGACTTGTGTTAGTTGCATCCACTTGACCCCTGCGGACTTCTTAACCTCATCCGCCCGTACACCTAACTTTCTGCCGCCCCCTGCTACGCTTTCTTTCCCTTGGAATACAGTTTGTTACCCTAAGCGACCATCGGTTATCCTCTCTTCGCACTACATGTGCAGCCCAATCCCATTTCTTTTTCTTGATTTCCACTAGAGTCTCAGTAACTAAAGTTATTTCTCTGACCCACTCTGCACGCTTTCTATCTCTTAATGTTACCCCTACCATTTTTCGTTCCATAGCCCTCTGCGTTGCCTCAACTTAAGTAGAACCCTCTTGGTTAGCTTCCAAGTTTCAGCCCCATAGGTGAGTACAGGCAAGATGCAACTGTTGTATAGTTTAATCTTGAGTGACACCAGTAAGCTGCTAGTCATAATCTGTGAGTGCTTGCCAAATGCGCTCCATCCCAATCTTATTCTTCTAGTTACTGCCTTTTCATGGTCCGGATCTGCGGTTACTACTTGTCCTAAGTAGACATATTCGCCTATACTACTTCCAGTACTTCGCTACCTAATGTAAACTGCTGTTCCTTCCCGAGGCTGTTGAACATTACCTTAGTCTTCTGTATATCGATTTTCAAGCCTAGCTTTCTACTTTTTCTGTCTAGGTCATCAATCATTATTTGCAGTTCATCCCCCGAGTTGCTTAGCAAGGTAATGTCATCAGCAAATCGCAGATTACTGAGGTATTCTCCATCTACCCTTATCCCTAACTGCTCCCATTCCAAGTCTCTGAATACTCCCTCTAAGCAAGCTGTGAATAGTACTGGGGAGATCGTGTCTCCTTGCCTAACACCTTTCTTTATGGGAATTTTGTTACTTTCTTTATGCAGAACTATGGTTGCTGTGCAGCCACTATATATATCTTCCAGCACTTTCACGTACGGCTCGTCTAACTGATTTCGCAATGCCTGCATCACCGATGGGGTTTCTACTGAGTCAAATGCTTTTTTGTAATCAATGAATGCTATGTATAAGGGCTGGTTATATTCCGAACATTTTTCTATCACCTGGTTGATGGTTATATATATGATCGATAGTAGAGTACCCTTTCCGAAAACCTGCTTGATCTTTTGCTTCATTGACGTCTAAGATTGTCCTGATTCTGTTAGCAATTACCTTAGTAAACACCTTATATATTACAGATTAATTTTTTAAATCCTTAGCATACCCTTTCTTATGAATTAAGGTGTTAGCGTTCTTCAATGATTCCGGTACCGACTATGACATCAGGCACTGCGTATACAGGGTGGCCAGTTTTCCTAGCACAATATTACCCTCCCCCCCCCCCCCCCCCCTCGTCTTTCAACAAATCTGTAGTTACCTGATCGTCCCCAGCTGCTTTCCTCCTCTTTATAGTTTCTAACGCTTTCTTAACCTCGTCCTTCGTCACTGGCGAAACATCTGACTGGTCTTCACTACTTGCAATCTCATTATTGTCCTGACTATTCGGCTACTGTATAGATCAGTATAGATTTCCTCGGCTACTTTGACTATCTTGTCCATATTCGTGATGATATTGCCTGCTTTGTCCTTTAGCGCATGTATGATTTTTGCATATGCCCACTTTCTTCTTCACCGCTTTAAGGCTGCCCGCTTTCTTTACTGCGTGCTCAATGTTTCCCATGTTATACTTCCTGATGTCGGCCACTTTACGCTTACTGATTAGCTTTGATATCTCTGCCAATTCTATCTGATCGGTTGGATTGGAAGCTTTCATGTTTTGGCGTTTCTTAATCAAATTTTTCGTCTCCTTAGACAGCTTACCGGTATCCTATCTAACTATCCTACCGCCTACTTCTACAGCGCACTCATTAATGACATCTCTGAAATTATTGTTCATCGCTTGTACGCTAAGGTCATCATCCTCGGTTAAAGTTGAATATCTATTCTGTAGCGAGATCGGAAATTCTTCGGCCCTTCCCATCACTGCTAATTTGTTGATGTACTTCCTTCTTAGCAATCTGTTCCGTTCCCTCTTCAGGTCTAGACTAATTCGACACCATCTATACTGTGGTCCCTGCATTGCACCTTTCCACTTATCTCTACATCCTGCAAAATGCCGGGGTTATAACACTGTATGAAGTCAATTTCATTTTGACTCCCCGTTAGGGCTTTTTCATGTCCACTTCCGGTCCTTCCGTTTGCTGAAGAAGGTATTCATGATGCTTAAATTATTGCATTCTGCAAACTCAACTAGTAACTCCCCCCTGCTATTCCTAGAACCAATTCCATAGTCAACTACTGCCTGGTCTCCAGTTTGCTTTTTCCCTACCTTGGCTTTGAAGTCACCCATTATTAAAGTGTACTGAGTCTTTACTTTCCTCATTGCCAATTCTACATCTTCGCAGAATCTTTCGACTGCCTGGTCATCATGACTGCATGTAGGTGCATAGGCCTGTACAATATTTCTTTTATGCCATTTATTAAGCTTAATTTCAATTCCTGCCACTCTCATTAAGGCTATAGAATTCATCTATATTACCAGCTGTATCCTTATTGAGGAGGAACCCTACTCCTATAGTTCTCGTCCCTGCAGTAAACCTTAATAACAGAAGACATGCCCGCCCTTCAGTATAGTATATGACTCATTTAGTCTAACCTGACTAAGCCCTATGATATCCCATTTCATGCCCGCTAGTTCCTCGAAAAGCACTGCTAAACTAGCCTCACTAGCTAGGGTTCTAGCGCTAAACATGCAGGGCAAATTTAAAATGGCGGACTGTCCGAAGCCAGAGATTCTCAGTATACCCTTTTCTGCTTTGCAGGTCTGACCGCCACCGTGGTCAGTTGCTTCGAAGCCGCAAAGGACTGAGGTCCGGAGATTTGTAGAGTATTCATAGGAGGTTGCGGCCAATTACTACACCAGGGCAGCCAAATCCTGCTCTGGTGAGGGAGTGTGCTTCCGGAGGTATTCACCGGCATCAGGGCGCTCCCCAAGCCTGTTTATACAGTTCCATCGCCGTGCAGTTTTTTTTTTTCTTTTTTTTTTTTTAAGCAGAAGCTTCACTGCGGCGGTAGTTCGAGCCTTCAGCGTAGCGCCGGTTTTTCACCTTCAAGTGACTTTGATGGATACTGCGCCTTTCCTTTCTTCTAAACTAATTCACCGTTGAAGCTAAATGTTCATTACGCTAAGTACAGCCGGTCTTTGCGTGGCACTCAGTTTGACCTTCAAGTGACCTTGCCCTCGAGTCAAGTGCGGCTCAACACACCCCCCTTTAAAGCAGCTAGCCCCTAGACTGTAACGTCATTCGAGCCAAGTTCAAAAATGCTCCCTTCATGAATGGGGCAGCACAATGCAGAGGCGCAGTGATCAATCGCTGCACTGGATGATAACATTGGGCCGTATAGGCAAATGAGTATTACTCAGCAGATGTCGACATAGCTAGCGAGAAAAGAAATGTATATTTCTTTATTGTGTTCCTCGTGTTCGCAAAGAGCAAAAGTATGCTTCCTGCATATTGTTTGGACGCACTCGGTATCATGGCTACGCTGCCTACACGCTGCCTAAGCGTCTAAGCCGTAAGAATAAGCTACGGCACCGCTCTTTCCCTCAAACAATCTGCGTGGTGGTGAACTCAGCACCTTTTATGAAACCTTCGTCAGTCCACGTGGAAAAAGAAATTTCAAAGCAACTGTTTGAAGGCGCGCGGGTTGAGTGAGCGCTGGATACTTTATGAAGAGGCTTTTTCCTGCCTCTAATGAACATGGGGCGGCCAAACATAGCAGTGCAGAAATGCAAACATAAGCAAAAGCGCGTCAAGAAACACAGGAAAGATGCGCAGTTCCTGCCGTGACGCATCAGGACAGCTACAAACGACTACCTCGGCTCGTCTGCCAATACGGCACGCCACGCATGCGATCGGCGCAAACCAAGCACGTGGCCGCCGGAGCTTGATGGTCGCTAGCGCCGAGCGCCTCGTCCACCGGAGCACGCAAACGCAATTTGGCTGCGCACGTTGGTCAAGCTTACGCACCAGGACGCGGAAGCGAATGCGAAAAGTGAGTTCTTCGTGTACGGGATGTTTCTTTCGCGCTTTTTCTGGGCGTAGATTTATTTTGCTGCATGTGTTCCTCGACTCGTTTGCCAGGAAAGAGCAGCGATGGGGGGATGCGGTGCGTGTTAAATTCTAACCGTGAGGGAGGACCCACAAAGCGCTAACTATATACATGGCCGCCCATGAGTGCTCCAGGCATTACTGTATAAGGGAGCATTGACCGAGCTCTTTGGTCCTTTTGGAACTACAACGTAATGCGCTCTGCCCAAGTAATTGTTGTTAACGCCCAACTGAGAAGCTTCCAGGAGCATTGCAAAGTGAAACCGTCAGGGTGTTTTTTTTTTTTTTTTCTTCTTTTAAGTCGATATTTATTGCCTCAGGGCATCAGTAGGGTATGAGATGAAGGATGAATGAATGATTAAATGAATGGAAAAAGGTTGGGTGATTTTATGAAGTCCAGAAGTGAGCGATGATGAGGTCCCTGCGTCCAAGTGACGTATGAGGCAGGATTGGTTGCTGATAGGCCAGCTATGCTCAGGTGCTTTTTCTTCCTTTCCTTAATTCTGAAGGCTGCTTACACCGCTGTTATCAAGAGGTGAAAGGTATAGTTGGTGCAAGTCATGCAGGCTCAACGTTTTGCTCCTGCTACGAAAGAGGGCAAAGCAACAGTAGCAAGAGGGAGCTTTAAAAATAGAGGTGGGAGAACACCCACATTAAATAAAGAGAGAGTACGGAAGGCGTGCGCGCAGTGAATAGCACAGCTGAGGAGCCACGTAAACGCATCCATGATCTTTTCCTCCTAGAAGGTCCAAAGATCGCTTGCCCTGACAATGCCCGCCCATTTTCACACTTTAGTTCGCAAGGAAATTAATAACATCTGTAGCATTAAAAATGGCTCTCATGGCAGCGTAACTAATCAGCCATGCAAAAAAAAAAAAAAAACTGCTAAAAGTGACACGCAGGATTCAGATGCGGAAACAAAATCCTAAGCTCATCCAAATGGAAGTTGCTGAGAAAAAACAGCACATCTCTGTTTCCTATCGGCACGAATCGTTTTGTTTTTTCCAGTCCCAATTTGATCGGCTTTCCAGAGGTTTTCCTTTTGTAAAATAGCACAGGAGGAACTACAATCAGGAAAAGAAACTCTGGGATATGAGAACGAGGAAAAAAAATAAAAGCATGCACAGTTGGGTACGAAAACGCTGTCTCCCTCGCACGTGCTGGAGCCTATATGCGAAGGGGAGAAATACACAGAGGTATTGCCGACGGGTTCGTGCCGAATCTTCGTTCTTCTTCCGCTCGCACGCGCAGATGGCAAGCATTACGAATAAATAAAGGCGGATTAGCCGAGGTGTGGTCCAAACACGGGCTGCCGGATTGGCTGCAGGCAGCGCATTGCTCACAACTGCTTTCCTTCTGCTCCAGCACGAGAACGCCAAGTTTTCCTTCCTGAATACACTCAGATGGGTCGGTACTTCAGGTGGCGCGAAGTCAGTTTAAACGCGAGCAACTCGGCAGAAAAATGAACTCGGCGCGCGGTAAGGGGGGCGCTAAGCCCGGCCTGCGCTCGTGCCGAGGAAGCGGCCGCCAGTGGCGTGACGAGCGCAGCAGCAGAATCAGCGATGGGACAGAGGGCGACGGGAAAGCTTTTGTCCGCGCATCTTCCGCCGAGAGTGCGGGATTAGACGCCCAACGTGTCACAGTGGCAAGGAAGACGGGTGGCTCGCGCGAAGAACTGGCAGCCAACAAATTATTGAGCGAACGACCCCCGTATTTGCCGGGGGCTTAGGATCGCCATTAAGGGGGCGCGCGGAGGGGCAAGGAGCAGTTCCTCAGGGCAGCTTTGCACGTTTGCTCCGATACGGTAAATTTATACGCGGGGATTCTCACGGTCTGCTCTTCTCTGGGCTCTCGTTCGGACCCCTTCGCGTGCTTTCCGCCCACGCACTCGCTCCGCCTCCTTTCCACTGTCCCCCCGAGAGGAGAGACAAGTACGAGATCGGCTGCAGGCACACGCGCCGCACCATGTGTGTCGCCGGGCTAAAACGGGCAGGCCGATCGAGGGGGTATGAGTATCTGGACTTGCCAGGAGGCTAGAGCTTTCTCGCGAGTACGGAACGCAGCGAGATTATTCGAGCTCATGTAAGAGCACCAAGCGTGCTACTGCATTCTGACTGAAATGCGCCTTCCCAACAGGCAGAGCGGCGTTGACATGCAGGTTGGTGTAATAAAAGGTACTGCTATACCGAGCATATAGGTATATGCTTACTTAACGACGCTGGTGTTCTGCATATTTCTTTTAAGTGATAATATATAAACTTCAAAATTATATTCGTTGATTATGCGGCAGTTATGATCGTAAGACTTTAGTAAAACTAAAGTCCCAAAAGAGCCGGAGATTTAAGCAGCAGATGGATAAATTAGCCGCCCGAGTGCCCCCGAAATTAGAAATGCTGCCGTCGTGCGGTCTGGTTCACTGAGTCGTACCGCAGCAGGCATCTGTGAGCACCCGCTTTCCGGCACGATTATTCTTGTTCACCCCATCAAGTGTGGTTCAAAAACGTTCGCACGACGACGCGGTTTTCGAAACCTTGACACAAAGCCCTGTAACGATGACAGATTGGTCTTTGATTACAGTTCTTATTCTGTACATTGCTGGTTAATGAGGCATACTTCTTTCTAGCCCTTACTTAACTAGCATGCGTTCTAAATAGCTCGCCAATATTGCTACTGATGTCCGATTCCTCGCCAGTGTCTTGCTCCCTTTTTAAACATTCCATAAGGTAAACGCCTCTCGTAATTTGGTTACCATTATAAGAATTCTATTAACTACATTGAGTTCATTTCATGCTTGTTTTACTACTTCAACGATATAAGCCCAAATGATAGCCCCCGCCTTGTGTTCATACGCAAACAATCTAGATCCTTATTGAGAGGACATTGATCCTTTAAAAAAAATGAAGGGATATTTTGAATGCATCCATTTGACTACAACATATGCTTTCCGAGCGTGCGATCACAACACCTACACATTCTGGGACATCAACGCATCATTCCAGCCACAAAACTTATCTCGTGCGATAAAAACGCAAAAGTGAAGCGGAATTAGAAAATATTACGTTTGCCTTGTGGCTTGGTTTAATGGGTTTAACGTCCCAAGGCGACTCACGCTATGAACGACGCCGCAGTGGAGGGCTCCGGAAATTTCGACCACCTGGGGTTCTCTAACGTGCACTGACATCGCACAGCACACGGACGCCTTGCTTTTCGCCTCCATCGAAGAGCGGCAGCCGTGATAGAAAATGCGATATTCGTAAGATCGTAAGAGTGCTTTATTGCTGTGACATGATGTCTTGGCTTGAAAGAAATATATATATATATATATATATATATATATATATATATATATATATATTGTGAGCCTTCCGTGGATGTTCTTTAATTTGTTCATTCCATGATCTTCCTCTTTCATTTGTACATACCATCATCATCGTCCCGCGGCGCCGGCTCCGGCGCGCGCCTGGGCTTTGTCATCGGAGTAAAACGCCAGACTCGGCATCCCTTGCTTTGCCGTCTCGACCTTGCCGTCTCGACCTGGCCTTTTTCCAGAATATATATATATATATATATATATATATATATATATATATATCGAAATTTCCAACGCCGTAGAGTTCACACTTCAGTACATCTGCTCTTTTCTTCCATGTTACTCTGAAATAAATTATTTTATTGACATATTTTTTATGTATGTGTGGACCTAGATGCATCTGTGAGTGGCAGAAAATCCAGTTTATTATAATCTCTAACCGATAAATCCCAGCGGAATATGCTTACAATAACAGGTTGGACCAGAAATAGCTGGTGTGAAGCTTCTGTTTAGCATATTCTGGGCTTTGTGGCACAGTTTGTAACCATTGATGATTAACAAATGCCCACTATAATGCTTCATCGTACGATAGCGACGTGTGCCACGTGTTGCGGACGTAGTGAAGGTTTATGTGCGCGCAGGCTTGCTCGTGGAGGATGGCCTCCGCTGAAACAGTGAATTGGACTGAAATAATTGAGCACAAGACAGGCGTTATGTAAACTTTCTTTACGAATGATTTCATGAACTTGGACTATATTTCTTTTCGTAACTTTATGACCTAGACGCCATCCTCCTCTGTTATGTTCATTGACCAGTTCTTGAAATAAAAAATACGGTTGAAGATAGCAAGCCGGTTTTGGAGCAAATTGTCATGTAAGTGGGCACCAAAGTTGCCGAATATTTTTATTTTACTTGCTGTCTTACTTAGGCTGTTATAATCCCAAACACTCCTAATAATACCTTGTACCATGGCACAGGAATGACAACCTATGACGCTCGTCATGTCAGTGAATATGCGAACTACCTACCTCACGTTAGTACACCAGAGCCAATGTACAGCCAGGCTAGTAATTGTGACAGCACCGGAGCAAGCCTATGTTCTTGCTTCTTCGCTGTTATTTGGGCATATATAAGTAAAGCGCACAACGATCTTCTCGACGTAAACAATTCTCTTTTTGGAGCCCCCACGGACGACAAGCGGCCGACTCAGCTGCTCGCCGCGTAGTCCCACCTTGCGCTCTTTGCTCGACGTTGGCCGATGAAAAAGCATACGTGCGTCGATAGCTGCCGAATGACGCTGAATTGCCGACTTAAACGGTTTGCTAATCCCTTTTAGTGGTGCTTTGAGGAAAGCGGCCGTAATGGACTTGGGTCACGCGAAAGCTGGATGGCGTGCGCTGGAGATGGTGCCATTGTTCGCCCTTTGTCCATGCGCTTGAATTGTACTCCTCCCGTTTCTCTGAAGTTAGAAAATGTGTGTTATGTCCCGCTCAAACCGGTCGCCAAGATGAAGCACAGTGGGCAAGAACGATATGACGATAAAGATGACATGGTCTGTTGAAGCTTGTTTCATCTCAAAATGGGCTACGAATTGTTTATTTTTGAGCCCCTTTTGCCTGTCGCACATGAGTTTCACTACAAGATGCATAACGATGGTCGCTCACTTTCGGGACTCATATTGCGATGAAACATTACATATATACACTCCGTCAAGCAAAGCAAATTCTTCTTTCATATATATATATATATATATATATATATATATATATATATATATATATATATATATATATATATATATATATATATATATATATATATATATATATATATATATATATATATATATATATATATATATATATATAAAATTTTTATTAATTTATTCGATTTCTCCTCGGTGAAAATACGGGAGGGGGATGACGTGAGGTAGTAGCATTGAACTTCAGACTGGTATCAAGATCATTCGCCAAGTTGTTTACGCGAGCGGCTCAGCTCGACGACGAGGCGCGGATAAGATTGACAAGTTTTGCTTTTGGATGGGCTGGTAACTCCCATTGCTGGCTGACTATGCAGCCCTGAAGTAGAAGCAATACTCACCGATTTGATGGGGAGGGGGAGTATGGAAGTCCGAATAGGAATCGCTCCATTCCCACAAAACATCTTGTCTGTTATTTGTTCTTTCAAGGCACACCAAACACCAGACAGTCCCGAAGTTGCGGTCGCGTGCGCTCGGTGGCAGTCACTGCGAACGCGCCGACTTGCGTGTGACTCGAAATAATCCGGTAAACCACTGCAGACGTGGTTGAAACAGAGTGAAAGCTGGCAGCCCCGCATTTCAACTACCACGGACTCCTGAGGCATGTCGTGAAGACAAGGCTTCGGATGTGTCTTGCTCACTGCTCTATGGATTGTATGTTTTGTTTTTCAGTTTTGTTTTCGTCGATGTTTTGTGTGCATTGGCGTCATGTGATCATCCAGAAATGAAGGCAGTTCCTTTGAAATCCGAAGCATCCGAAGGCTGCATTGCCTACATTGCAACGAGTATGTTCACCGTAAATATAGGTGCATGTACAATCATGACCAAAAGTGCAGAGAGTATACGGCTTCGGCGGAAGGAGCAGCTGCGGGGCCATACCGCGTCGCTGCTATTTCGTGCCGTGCGTTGCCTACGAGAGTGCCCGAGTGACGCAAAGCTTTGCCCTTACTCTAGCGAAGAAGCTTATAAGTCTTTGCAAATTTCTAGTGCGGCAGTCAGCTCCTCTGCTGCTGGCGGTCTCCACTAACGGGAGTGCGCATGGCAAAGTGTCGAGTAATGGCGCTGTCTATGACAAGCACCTTGTCAAGCGACCGGCGCGCTGTAAATGTCTGCAATGCGATCACCAATTTTATGTCAAGGGTCCTGTTTTGCCCAATGTGGGCCGCTGTAACAAGCCCGCTTAAGGCCGATCCACACGACGAAATGTTGCGCCCGGACCAGACGTCACGTGACGTCCTTCTTCCGCTCTGCGAGGTCCAGGGCTGGCTAACCCAAGTGGAAGAGCCGTGCCCTAGTCTAGTCCGTTGTGGCAATATCGCAAAGTATTAGTTTCGTTTTTGTATTGCAGTGCTTATTTCACTCGGAAATAAAGAGCCAGTTAGTGCTCGACACTCTGTTAGGACTTATTCTAGAGGTGTTTGAAGCAGGTAGCCATATTGCCGTGCATTTTCCGCCTGCACGCAATCGTCTCTACTAAAGCGTTCAAACGGAAACAGGGGGTCGTTTGCGACAAAATGTCAAACTTATTGGGCCACTCGGTAATGAGGAAAGAAATCCGCATTACTCTTGCTCCCTCGTCAAACAGGTTCGTCGAACGAAAAAAAAAAAAAAAAACGATCCAATCTCAAAGCGAAAAGAGCATCTCCTTGCAGCTTTTGTTTCGAAAATCCGTGTCTTATAGAAATGCGCGGGTGAACAGACCAAGAAACTGCGCATGCTGGCTCGCAGCATTCATATAGCACTGAGAAGCCCTTCTGTTATTGTTCTTACCACCTAGCTGATTTTGCTTACCTTCGGTCTGAAGCAAATTAAAAGTAACTGAAAAAATAGTATGAATGCATCGTTGCATCGCAGTACAAAGTTAAAACTCGGGACATGAATCTAGATGACCCTTTGATATGCGCTTTCCGATTCATGGAGTAAGAAATTTAAGCTTGTTCCGAATCGCCGAATGGAATAAGCTGCTTACTGTATATAAGATGAATTGGACAGTTAAAAAATCAAATAGGAGAGTTTTTCAGTGTGAAGGAAATACCGATAAGTAGTGCAACTGAAGTACAACTCGCCTTTACCACTCAGGAGCGCAGTGGTTTGACACCGCGCTACCGTCGGGTCGTTAATGTGCAACGATGTCATGTCCAGGGCATTTTGAGGGTGCATATTTCATTTCGTCTCAACCGTCAGCAGCAGAGAAGTGGAACTTCGCGATAGAAATTTCTCAGGCATGATAAGCACCCGCGCGAGAGTGAGGGCGAAGTTTGTGCGTCACTCGGGGCGCTCTCGACACTTGCGCGCGGTGCAAGATAACACATCGCGATGTGGCCTCGCCGTCGCTCCTGGCATCGAAGCCGTAGTCTCTCCACTTTTTACTCACGGATTGTAAATTATCTGTGCCTTTCTGCATAGATAATTATTTGATCCACAGATGGGCTTTCTCTGTGAAGAGCATCAATCGTTTCACAGGCAGCAAATGAAAATTAAAGAACGCAGTCACCAGTCTGTGTTTTTATTTCTTTTTTTTTTTTTTTTTTACTACTACGTATGCACCGGCATGCCTCTGTCTGCAGTCAAGATCGAATTTATCAGCTACTCTGAATTATGAGCGGAAATTCGAGGTCTTGTGAACAGCTATATATGCTATGTTCATTTCGGCCCACGTGTTTCGACCGAAGCAGAAAAGCTGAGTCATACGAAGTGAACCGAGATAGCAGATGATACAAATGAAACGTTTCCAATTTTTATGATTACAAAACGGATGCTCATAAAGTGTACTATTTTAGGTGTGAACAATTCTTGAAAGGTTATTTGGTCTTGAAAGTGGGCCTGTTAAAATAAAACAAAAAAATGTTTTCGGTGGCTAGCTATATTTGGCGACATGACGAGACAGCTCTCAGTTACTAGGAGCCAATTCAGTGCTCGTTCACACATGTCAGCTTTTCCACCAGTTTATTGCAATGTATATATATATATATATATATATATATATATATATATATATACCGGGTGTCCCAGCTAACTTGAACCAAGGGTTACAAAATAATATATTTGAGGTAGGTCAGTGAAACCAAATGCATACAACTGCCAGCTTGTTTGCGCACTACAGGCAACTTTTTGTTTTGCCTTTACTTAATTAGATAATTATGTTAATTTCTCTAATTTATTAAATATCGACTTTAGACCAAAAATGTGAATTGGAAAGTTATAGAGCACCCTCAGAAACCCCCATTCCATTAATTGCGATAAATAAAGTCTCACGTGTATCTTTTTTTCCGGGCTCAGAAGAAAGCCCGCGAAATACAAATTATACCACGTGACTACCGCATTTGTGCGCCGCGATTGTGGTGCTCTCAGTCGTGGTTTGAGTGAACGAAATAAGCTGCGGCCGTGACCCGATGGTCCCGTTGCAGCGGCAGGCAGAAATGTTGGCGATGGTTCGAGCGAGCTCGAGCTCGCCCGTCGCCACCGCGATTTTGGCCAGGCCTGCGCACCGCAGCAGCCTACATACGACAGGGGGATGGCGATAAAGAACCGGCAAATGAAGGTGCAGGGCTAATTTTAGTCGAGTCACATGATGTCATCTCGCCCCTTAGCCCAAGCCTGTATGCGCAGATTCCGTGGCTGATACCTTATCGCTCATTCGTTTGTCGTGACGTTCGCTGATGGGAGAGAAGGAGGCCTTGTTAGAATGTCGGTGGTGTCGGCTCGCCGCTCTCGCTGCTACTTGCACCGTCACGTGGCCGGCTGTCTGAATCGGGCGAAGAAGCCATCGCAGGCATATCGGCCTGCCGCTTTAACGGGGCCAAGAAGACACGGCCGCAGCTGATTTCGTTCGCTCAAACCACGACTGGGAGCACCACAATCGCGGCGCACAAATGCACTAGTCACGTGGTATTATTTGTATTTCGCGGGCTTTCTTCTGAGCCCGGAAAAAAAGATACACGTGAGACTTTCTTTATCGCAATTAATGGAATGGGGGTTTCTGAAGGTGCTCTACAACTTTCCAATTCACATTTTTGGTCTAAAGTCGATATTTAAGAAATTAGATAAATTAACATAATTAGCTAATTAAGTAATTGCAAAACAAAAAATTGCCTGTAGTGCGCAAGGAGGCTGGCATTTGAATGCAATTGGTTTCACTGACCTACCTCAAATATATTATTTTGTACCCCTTGGTTCATGTTAGCTGGGACACCCGGTATATATATATGTACATTTTACTAAAGCACATTTTGTTTTAAAACAACGTTTACTTTCAATAATGTTTTTACAAAGATTCATACTGATGCGGTAGTAATTACTCTTTAAGGCAAGACGAAATGCATATAGCCATGTCTTCCCAGCATTCCCACGGTGGATGAAGAGCCCTTTTAAGTAACCCTCATCCCTCTAGGGGGATGTCCCTGTATCAAATATTTTATGTTCCACAAGCAATATTATGTCCCTTTAGGCAATATTTAGAAACTCTGTGGGGTCAAATGCTGAAAACAATCGCTTGTACCAAAGAGGCTTACTCTGCTCAAGGTGCAATTAAAAGCGCTTAGGGTAAAAATTTTCGCTCAAAATTTAGGCCACTAGGTGCTTTTCATAATCTTTTTTTGCAGAGAACTATCCTCTACTACATTTTCAGGTAAAGGCCAATCTAGTGAGGAGGGTCATTTATAACTTTTTTCTCTTCTGAGGAAACCATTTCGACGGAGGGGCATATCTATACCCAATATTTTAACCGAGCGTCATTCTGTAACAAAACTATGCACGAATAACCAATTAAAACCTTGCTACGTCTTGAGAAGAGGCGAATTGAAGCATGGCGCTAAAATCCCGATGAACATCTAATAAAATCGCGGTACGAAGAAAAATGAAGTGCAAGCCTCGCGCTCTAAGTGCTCAGGAACAACTGCGGTTGGCTGAGGCTCCTAATGACCGGGGTACGCAAGATTTCTCATTAGCAGGAAAATAATAGCGTTGGGGCTGATCCATGCCGCAGTCGTTGGCTTTGATTATTTTCCGTTGCAGCACGTGCCTGCAACGGCAGCGCCATGCTAACGCTCTCCCTGTGAGAAGGAAGGTTGCGTAAATTATCCCAAACTACATACAAGCGTGCCAGCTTAAAATCAATAAAAAAAAATCTGATGAAGTACTGTTCCTGAAACGCTACTTTGGGTTAATTTTTTTTTTCTGGCTGCCTTACTAGCATTTAATGCCGAGCAAACGTTATATGAATTCCAGGGAGCACGAGACTATTAAAACACATGCTCGAACCAGCGGATCAGCGAAACTTACCAAAAACGTCATTTTTCATGTAGTTCAAAACAGCAAGACGGGGTTCAAACGTTTCGCATGAAAGAAATTGCATATACGCGGAGTTGAAAAGGACTGAACAAGTAGAAATCCACATACGGTTTTTACACTTACACTTCTGCATCTGTGAAATATTTTATTGTGCACCACTGGCTGTAAAAAGTGAACGTAACGATCGTTTCAAACTTTTCCTCAAATTATGTTCGCTGACAGACAGCATCGTTCTGATCAGCAGATTAACATTATGAATGTCCAATTTTTCAGACAATAGTTGGACCCCATATATATCGCACAGTACAATTTTATACTTTCTTTTCCTTTTAACGACAAGTTATCAGGAAATCCGAGCGTGTTTATAGCAACTATTTTACGTTTCGGTGGCGTAGGAAAATAATTCAAGAGCATGCTTTTCAGAGGTGTTCAGGCAATCAGGACTCCCTATTTTTATGCCAGATAATATTGTGTCCCCCCTCCCCTCCCCCTGTTCTTCTATTTCCTTCTTACTAAACACATTTATGGGATTTAAGAAACAGATTTTAGTTTTTTCCCCGTATCCTGCAGTGTTGTTGTGTCGGGAATGCTTTCCTACATTAATGAAGAACGTTTTTAGTGAATTCAGTTACAATTGGGAAGTAAAAGAAAACAACAATAAGCCCCAACTTTATACCCTTACATGGTGAAAGTTATATGTAAAATAGCGATTTATATCTTACCATAGCAAGATTTTTATGCAGCTAACTAAAAAGAAATGATATGTTTACAGTTACTGGTATGTATTTACAGCGAATTGTACTGAGCACATTCATGCATGTTAAAAATGGTTTAAGTTTGTTTTTTCAGTCCAATCGACGTCCTCAATTATTCATGTTTAAGCAACAGCGCAAAGGGATAGAGACGAGTACAAGAGTAGAGAGAGTGAGTACAATAATGCGCCAGAGGATATTTTTCCAAAGATTATGTCGTACATTCGGCTTAATTATTCGTACCAAAAGGCAAGAAGCAGCAGTGGCGCACGCACACACACACACACGCACGCACGCACGCACGCGCGCGCGCGTGTGTGTGTGTGTGTGTGTGTGTGTGTGTGTGTGTGTGTGTGTGTGTGTGTGTGTGTGTGTGTGTGTGTGTGTGTGTGTGTGTGTGTGTGTGTGTGTGTGTGTGTGTGTGTGTGTGTGTGTGTGTGTGTGTGTGTGTGTGTGTGTGTGTGTGTGTGTGTGAGTGTGCGCGCGCACGCGCGCCACTGCTGCTTCCTGCCTTTTGGTACGAATAATTAAGCCGAATGTAGGACATAATTTTTGGAGAAATATCCTCTGGCGCATTATTGTACTCATGGTTTGAGTTTCTGTAATTCACTGACCACGTTACTTCCCTACTTTGCTTTCTCTGCGTGGTGAAATTTTTTCCCCAACAATGTAGTTTCTGTACTCATTCCTTCAAAGCTTTTGTAAGCATTGAGAGTGCAGTGTTTCTCTCCAGAGATCAAGGCTTAGTCAGGTGTATTTGAAACGTCTTTTGCCTCGTCTACCTTGGTAAAATGTTCCCCTTTGATCTTTATTCTTCATGATATGTGTATCCGTAAATAGAATTACTAATACAGTGTAAGACTTGAAAGTTCGAAAAATATCTTTGCCACTCGATAGTATTTCGAAATGAATGTATATTTATAAAGCGATGACGAGACAGGGCGTCATTGATCCCGCAGAACCGCGGCCTAGAGTTTGTGAACATCAGCATTACGCTCCTTTTGGACTATGCGTGCGTGTGGTTTTGCATGCAAAGCAAAAGAGCATGCTAGCATAAGCTCCGGCACTCCAAGATTATGAGATGGGGCGTCAAAACTGCTTGCCTGAAGCAGGAAATAAAATCATGCCCACACAAGAGGAAATCACAGTACTTGCTTTACGTCTACTATTAGACCCACTACTAATAGGCAATAGCTGGAAAACTACTAGGGCCCATCAGAAAGAAAGGCCAAGACGGGCAAGCGAATGAGTGAATAGACATATACGGGATAAGAATAAAGAAAACCAGCCCGGGTGGAGCCCGGAGAGCAAGGCAAAATGATGGTTTCCGTGATCCGAGGCTTATGAGCACATCCACGGCATATGTCGTGCATTCGCGACATATCCCACCAGCTTAAGCAGATATATCACAAGGAACCAAGCGAGGTTATCTGCACTCATCAAGCTGAAGAGAGTGCGCGACAAGGTGAGCAAGACAAGCCCAAGAAACAAACTGGGGCAGAAAAATGGCATTAGGTGCGACAGCAACCACAAAAGAAAATTTATGAAGCAGCTACAAACAAAGTGTATGTAAGTCCGTTATCGTGCTGGCACGAACTTTGAGCAGACTACGAGATGCGTCACTGAAAGACTCTAGAACCTATTTACGCATGTCATCATCGTATATACTTGCGGAACACTAATCGAGTCCCGTACGCTTCGTTGCATTCTCCAAGGCTTCGATAACTTCAAGGCGCGTTCAGAAAGAAGAAATATTGTTGAACCATTCTTCGTGGAATTTATATTAGATGTGATATGGGCGTTAGGTGCCTTTCGTTGGCCCTCAGAGCAAATTTTGTCTAAATATTCGAGGAAGATACTGGGTGAAGGGTCTGCGCACGCTTGTTTTTGAATGATGTAATCATCCATGTGCCGCAATATATACATAAATCTCTCAATAGGGAGATGTTCATACGCATATGATTCATAGACTGCTGAACAATATTTTATTCTGTGGGAACAGCAGCTGTCATGCAGACATTGCATAACCATGGAGTGGGAAGAAATTGCAGAGGTCTTAGAAGGTGCCTATAGGAACTGCACAGCGCCCATAGTGTTCCATGGAAAGCTATGCCGTGCGCTGGAGCATCTAGATGGACGCCGATTGACTGAAATTAAGATTTTAGGTCCCTGGCCACGGCGATCGTCTGCAGTGAAGGCCTCCCAGGCACTCCTCCGCTTTATGAAAAGCACAGCTGCCTAATCGAAAGACTATGATTTTGCTGTTATGTTACGTGATATGACTGTGACGTGATGTGATGTGATATGTTTGTGATGTGACTGTACTAACTTCACCCATCCCTCTCTCACAACTTTTATATCCACTCACCCCTTTCCCCCAGTGCAGGGTAGCCAACCGGTTTCTTTTACGGGTTAACCTCCCTGCCCCTCCTCCTCATCTTCCTCCTCCTCGTCCTCCTAATAGAACGCCGATCATAACAGTGTCTGTCGCGGTGGCACAATATCAGCGCTGCAATTCACCGCGAACTGAAAAGAGGTTCAATTAGGGACGTCTGGGGGCAAACCTCAATGACGACAATATTATTACCTTGCACTCTTCTTATCAAATCGTCCCACGAAGTAACTCCAGGTAGGAATTGCAGCGAAGGGCTAAGGATCTACAGACTCAACACGATAGAACAGAAACTTATTAGCAAGGAAACTGATGAAATTATGTTGAACAGCTTTGAAAGGTAACAACCATGCATAATAGGTAGCGAGGTATACGGAAGAGGTAAGAGAATGCGCTTATGTTGACCAAGTAATGACCACAGAGTTGGACTGTGAGTTTTAAGCGCAAAGAAAATTTTGAACGTGGTGGTATACGTTTTGGAGGTACTCTCTGAATAGAGCAACTTACCAGTGTCTCTCATTAAGAGAGTGTTTAAATGTCACATCTTCTCAGCGCATACCTAGGGGGAAACTTGGAAGTTAACGAACAGACGAATTCAATTGGAGGCAGCAAAGTGAAATATTAACCGGGGAATTATAGGACGGATAAAGTAGAGCCCTTACCGAAGTTCTCATGAAGAGAAGACGTTTCGGCGCTGTGTTGGCTCCTCCTTCAGATGTGACAAGGCGTGAACAGAAGAAATATTCAAAACATTTGAGAATTTAAAAGCGACTCTCTTATCCCCGTCTGGTCACCCCTGAAGAAGAAGCGATGCCTTACCCTCATTCCAAAATGGTAGAGTAAAGTTCGGAGACGGGTAAGAAACAGAACGCGTTATAAAACAAATGCGAGGTGATGATATTCCATCTGCAATCCTTAAAAATAGATGGACATAAGCAGGACATGTGATGCTATAATAGATCATGGTTGGTTCCTCAGGTTATCTGAATTCCAAGGAACAGCGAATGCAGCCGCAGGTGGCAGAGGGTCAAGTGGACAGATGAGGGCATGTAGTTTCCTGGGATAAAATTACTAACACACTGGCACAATGCATGCTAGCTGAAGACCTATAGGTGATGTCATTGTCCTGAAGTGGAAGTGGGTTCGCTGTTGATGATAAGGATGATGCCTCTATGCGATCATGTTGCTGTTATTAGCGATTGCTGTTTTGAATGAAAATCCATTGGTGGTTAGCATCAGTTTTATGCGTTTTGAATGAAAATCCATTGGTGGTTAGCACCAGTATTATGCGTTTGTGTCTTGCTTCCGTTATCTCTCTTGCGACAGCGTAATCTTACTACGAACTCATTTATATTCCGTCGTACCAAGAGGACCACTATGTTATTCCTTCAGATTCAGTTGTGTGCCAATCAAAAACGCGAACAAGGAATTATTCTACAAAGATGAGGAACTAACACTTTTTCAGGGTTCTAAAACACGATTTTTTTTTTCACGACTGTATGCCAAGCACCGAAACTAGAACACAGCGCTATCGAGTGATAAAGTAGCTAGAAAATATCAAGCGACAGCGTGGAAGGAGGAGTATAAACACATTCAGCGAAAAATGTGCGTTGCTTTGAGCATTTCTCCTCCTCTGAGCATGTAACTTCCTACCGACGTGTTACGTAACGATTTGATATTGAATGAAATCTGGGCGCTTTTCGTGTTTGTTCACTTAAAGCGGTACGTGTCTTCACATCTGCGAGATGCGGTCATCGGACAGCAAGCACTCGCGAAATGAAGCCCCGCATGGGTGGCGCAGTGGTTACGGTTCCCCAGTACTGTTCCCAAGGATGCGGGATCGAACCCCGGCCTCGGCGGCCGGTTTCCGATGGAGGCGAAAAGCAAGGCGCCCGTGTGCTGTGCGATGTCAGTGCACGTTAAAGAACCCCAGGTGGTCGAAATTTCCGGAGTCCTCCACTACGGCGTCTCTTATAGCCTGAGTCGCTATCAACCAACCAACCAACCAACTCGCGAAATGACGTCAATGCGCGGGTGCCTCTTGTGCCCCGGTCGATTTCCCACATTAATATCGGCGTGACAGTAAATAAGCAGTGTGCAGCTACGTCACAGTTGCCGCCGTTTCATGGTGCAGGTAGCACAGCGAAAAAGGCTACAGGCATATCTATTCGCCTTATAGCCGCCTGCTCCGGGTTGTACTGCAGAAGCCAAGCTCTGCACCACAACATGGTGCTCGCGACGTCGCTTGAATACTTGCTGTGAGGTATAATAAAACAAGGCTTCATTGCAGTGAAAAGCTGTGCTTTACACAAACCCGATCTGCGGAATCTGCTTAAATGAGCCACAGCACATTTAATACACACAAAAAAGAGTTTCAGCAGCAGGCGATTCTTTAAGAGACAGATGAGGAGATTGGGGGATAAGATGACGCTCGCTCCAACTTTGTCGAGCTCTCCCTTCTCGCTGCTGCGAATATGCAGCGTAGGTACTTTTACTGTGCCATTTGGGACACTGAGTGCAAACAGGCCCCTGTCACCACAAACCGAGCTTTTGTAAGCTGGTAGACAATAAAAAAGAAAAAAAAAAAAGAAAACCAGCTGCAGATGTCGCCATCAGTGGCCGATTTTGCGAGCAAACTGAGGTGCGCCGATAACAATTCTTTCGCGCCTATTCATTCTTTTTGAAATGGTGGCAGGCCGTCTGAGGACATTGCCAGTCTTAGTCGACAAACGGGTCAATTTATTGACCCAATTATCTCGATATAAATGCGCCTTTTGCTGTCGGACAACCGACAACATAGCCAGAATGATCCAAACTGCATTTTGTATCTTTCAGAACAGTATCTCGATCGATGGCGTTGTACTCAGTGTACCTTTAAAGGGGAATTCCGGGGAAAATATCCTCTTGATAACGAAACTGTTGTAGAATTTGACTGTACAAGGTTCGTTAACTAACAAGTGTCGCGTCTGCCAAGTTTCCTTATAATCTGAGCAGTATAAATTCACGAAATAAAGTGTTTGCCCGTGAAGATGGCAAGAGGAGCCGGTGGCAGTGCAAAAAAATGTAGTTTCTAACGCGCAATGCAGCGGCAAACAGGCTTTTCGCAATGTATTTCTGCCTCGCACTCTTTTCTGGTGTTTACTGGAGGCCTCAGTGAAAACGAGTTGAAAGGCAAGACAAAAAAAGAAAAAAAGAGTATAGTCTTAACCTTGCAAACAGTAATATGAGGCAAAAAAGGAACTGAGAGCTGGAATGCATCACGCGAACCTTGAAAACAGATTTGCTGTCTTTGTTATTGACAAAATTTGCTTTTATTGCTGCCTGCGTCGCATATCATTATATAGTCCATTCCAAGCGCCAACAAAGTTTTTACACAATTGTAAAATAGAGCAATAAGAGGAAAAGAAGAAAAGTAATTGCCACTAAAAAGCAACGCATCGATCAAGAAAGCTCTACGTTTGCACCAATGGATTTTCATTGAGAAAAGCAGATCGTGAAACAAAGCTACAGAGCTCAATTCCTCGAAGTCGTGTAGCCATACGGCTACAAAGGAAAGCTCTGCAGCTTCCTCAGAAATTGAGTTGGTAAAGCGACTTCCCCGGAAAGGCGGTGGTCCCGGGTTTGAGTATTAACTCCGTTATTAAAGGTCTGTTTATCGTGCGCAGCAAACAAAGGTATCTATATTGTGCGAAGCCAACATTTCCTTTGAAGGCGCTTTCCGGGCTGACATTTCGTGGGAAACATAACGTACTCATCATTTTCATTAGTTAGTGCATTAAAATAATATTAGTCAGATTTTTAAACACCAACGCGGCCAGAAAGATGCCATGTCATGGCATGGCATGGGGGGTTTAACGTCCCAAAGCGACATCGATTAGCCTTAGAGTAGAGCTTATATTCTTTAATATACAATGACATTCCACAATAGACGGGTGCCTTGAGTTTCGTCTCCATCGAAATACAGCCGCTGCGGCTTAGATCGAAGCGGCGTCCTCGAGCTCAGCAGTCCAGCTCGTTAACCCTTTAAGCAACCGCGGCGGGGCAGCGAACAAAATATCAAAATTGCTTTTAGGCGGGGTTACTTTCACAAAAAAAGAAAAGTGTAAAAAACAACAGTTTATTTCCTTTACTTGGTTCGAAGGTCTTTCCAGCACTCGTTTTTTGGAGAGTGCTTGGAAACTTGCGCGCGAGTAGCGCGAAATCGTTCCCCTTTTGAATTTTAAAAATAATGTAAGCTCCCCGCTATACTTTTTCTCGCTATCCTCTCCCTTTTCATTTTCTTGCTGCCAGCTGACTTAGCTAGGTTGCTTAATATACTCGGTAGAAGTTGTCGCGGCTGGCAACATCGCTTTCATTTCTTTTTATTATTTTCACATTAAAAAAAATTATCTAACTCCCCCACTATCACCTTTCTCGAGGTCACCCATGCCGGAAAAGTTTACAAACGACAAGAATTTTTAAATGATAGAGTTTCTAGACTAACACACGCACTCACTCATTGTGTTTCGAGCTGTACTTCTTTCCTACCCAAGGTGCGGTATTGGAATTTTATCTTGTAACGGCATAACACGCCATAGCTGAAAAGCTGTTCTCTTAGGCGTACGAAGATAACTACATAGCTACAGGACATGACCACTTGGGGCTATAAAGTCTGATGATTTCATTCTGATTTAGGTGGTTTCTTTTTTCGCCGTCGGTGAGATCATTGACGCAGAATGATGGAATGTCTGGCCAGTATAAAGCTGGGCCTTTGACGCCTAGGCGGGCGGACCAATATTCCCCAAGTCTATCAATAATTCAAGATAAGCCTTCCCTGCCTCCCTCTAATAAGGTTTTTTTCTCAAATTATTGAAAAAATCTATCATTCTTTCTGCCACATTCTGACATTTCTCAATGATTTGTGGTGCCTACCGATATCAGAGGGATGAAGTCATTATAGATATGACGAGGAATAATAATGCACGAATAATAATATAGAATGTATACGAGAGATTTTGTAAACACTGTATTGCAGAAATGATATCAGGTGCCGCATTGATATTCATTAAGATTGGTTAATCAAAATGTTTGAAAGGAAATGCTGTTTGAGTTCTTCACTGTGAATTTAACATTCACAAGAAAAAGCTCTAACGCCTGGCTGAAAGTGTCTATCTGTCGAAACGACACCCGAAAACGCGACCACAGTTGCTCGCAGTTAATTAAGATCCCAAATTTTCATAAAAAATATGTATTAAAAAGTAATTAGCGCCAAAACCATTCTCTACTCCCTAGTGTATATGCCGATTGAGTTCTTTCGGTGATTGTCTCACTAAAGCGTTCAATTGAATTCTCTTTTCAGGTCCTTTGGAGCCTCCGGTAATCCGGGACGAAAGTGGCAACATTCTGAATGACATAGCTGGCCCGTACATGGAGGGTGACGTGGCCACGCTTGTGTGCCAAGTCAAAGCAGGTGAGGACCCAACAGGCTTTGTGTGTTGTATTCGATACGCGGTAGCGGATTGCCGCAGTAGCGGCAGACCAAGCTGAACCTTAGTGTTTGACATAGTGCTGATATCGCTTTAAACTTTGCATATTTTTCAATTGCAGAAACGTTTAGTTGTAGCGTTTCTGTAAAAGGGAGCGCTTTGATATTTACAGCGCAAGTTTGCGCGTGAACACGTTTATGTTGAGCTTAGTCGCTATTATAACATAGTACACACGTGCGTTTAGTTGGAAAGACAAGGAGATGAGTGTTGCGCAGTCCCGCACTCTGTAAAGGAAACAGTCATACACAACTTGGTTTTCAAGTGTCATCAGGCAGAAGGTGCGATTAGTCGCATCAATATTTGGGTAGATTTAAGAACGCACTGAACCTAGCTTAACACATGGCAAAGAAATCGCATCCATACGGTCAATGCAGGCGTCAAGGAGATGATCTAAAAAAAAAAAAAAAGGAAATACGAAACACCAGGTGTTGTTTTTTCAGAAGGCATGGACAATTTGCTTTTCAGCAGAGATTCACACTAGTTGGTATCTGCGACGTCGAAACACTGACAGGATTCATTTTATCTTCAGCGGCTCACATGGCGCTAGAATCATGCAAAAGGATGTGTAAGAGGCTATAAGGATTGCCAACATGACTGCGTCGGAAGGAAGTATAATTTGCAGCATTCGCTAGTTCAAGTAGAAAGAGCTATACTTGCGACGTTGAAAGCGCCCAGTCCTTGATGCCGAAAGAAATCATTGCTAGATGCATCGTACTGAGAACAGGCTGTGAGCTTTCACATATGCAGTTCTGTGGATTCTCTATGAGCCTGAAATGGTCATAGGTGAGAGGGACAGAATGTGCAATTTTAGTACTTGGTGCCACCGAACTCTTGAATGCGTAAGTAAATTAGGCTTCTATCTGGAATGAAATGCCACATTCTATTCTAACTCAAGTTTAAGCTGACGAGATTGGTATTTTTTTCAAGCGGAGAAAAAAAAAATTGATATAAGCCTCGCTGAAAAATGAAATCGTTGAAAAGCAACGAATTTAGCAACGTCAAATATTTCGGTCCTGTGCAGCTGACCGAGCGTTCCTAACTTAACTATATATTTATTATAATGTTTATTGCTCTTGTATTAGGTGAACTTTACGGAAATTTTGTGCATCATGTTCTTTGGAAGGAAGTATTTTCGCTGAAAACAAAACATAAGGCGAAAACTGACGTGGTACTGTTCTGCAGGGTTTGAACTTAGGCTAACGATTTTAGCGCTTGCTCCAGAGCTTCGCCCTCGTTTTAATTCTCTTGACGATAGTCCGGACATGCAAACAAAAGACGCTGACTTGCGCAGCTAAAACGGAAAGAATGCTGTAAAGTGGCGCCGACACAAAAGTAAACAAAATCAGGGACTGTGATGGACAGGACCTCCGCTTAGTTTCTCCATTGCTTGAGCAGCGCACTCGTTCGGGGGAGCAAAAAGGGCTACTTGTACAACACATCATTCTAACAATAGAGCAAGCTCTGTTCGGCCAATCAGGTCCATAAGATCCTGTCCCCGTGCCTATGAATCGACCCAAATTGCATATCATTCTACAAAAACGAAGCGAAAAAATAACAACGAGGCAAGTGTAACAGAAAAAAAAAAAAAAAAAAAAAAAAAAAGATGCTAAGTAAGGAAGTCCACAATGCCGGACTACAGAACAGCCCCGTCTCCATCGGGCCTTGCAAGCTTCTCCATACAGTGCAATATTTATCATCCCGATAAGTACGCAGAGATTGCGTAGGTGCTCATATAGCCAATTGCATTTCAAGACTGAGTGAGGAGGTAACGTAAGAAAGGCGTCTCATTTTGCCTTTGGCGTTGGGGCAAAATGCAACTTCTTGAATTTTCCGGTGCGATAAAATTTTACTGTTGCGGTTCAAGCAAGTCTTTTTAAAATTTAACTGATTGCGTTTCCAGAGCTGTAACCAATAATGATGTAATATTTGTTTTTTGATATCCATCGATAATAAAACGTGTTTCATGTTTTGTGTATTTGCATATAGCTACTTAGCCCGAATAGTTTATCATTAAATTGAACAGGGTTCAAGTTACACGCCTTACGCTGAGTGCATACCAGAGCACAAGCGTGATTATCACTACCGTGAACGCGCAAGCGCGTTCTTTTCGATCCTGCATTGATAACATATCGCAAGATTTAGGAGCCATTTACTTGTAGGAAGAAGACACGCGTTCAGATGACGCAGTACAACAGCAGACTACGCGGGAGTGTTTAAGTGACGTGGAGCAGGAGAAAGGAACGCAGTATTCGTGATGAACCCTGAATGCAATCGTGGAGCTTTGTCAATAACGAATAATCAGATATATAAGAAATCTGTATTCAGCATGAAAATTTCGCAACACACCTGAACTATGCATACCTACTGGTAATCCTGTCTTATGTTTTATGCATTCCTGGCAGAAATGCTTTTGTTCTGCTTTTTCTAACATGATGTCATGTATAAGCACGCTCGTGTAGACAGTTTCATTTTGTGCATTAATCTGTAGTACATTTTGCTTTCACTTCTTTCGGGAGGAGAGATGTTTTGTCAGGCACTTTGATACGCCATATGCCTGTTCCTCCTTGATTGATGTAGTTGAATAAAAATCTTATCAATAAACAAAATGCAACGTGCAATTTAAGAAAGAAAACATTATTCATTCTGGAATGTCGCAGTACAAAAATGAACTGCTATTTGATATATGTTTCAACAGCTTTGTTACTTTGTTGGCCAACTTCCGCATTTATCGCCTATCAGGAAATACGACCAGGGATAATGGAGGTTGTTGCTATCTGCGTGCGGGACTTCCCTTGCTCTTCCGGCGGGCAATCGCTCTGCCGTAGCTAGAGGCCCTTCACATAAAAAGGTGAACGGAAACTAATTCGGAGTCAGTTTTGTGTTCTTGATGTATCGTGTAACTTGTAAGATGCAGAAACACTTTTCTAGCCGCCTTTGGAACTATTTCTAGCCACGTCTGGCTAACGTGTACCATGCAGCTTCAAACGTCTTCAGCTTCAGCATTCGCATTACAGGCTTTCCTCTACTCAAAATAAATAAATGTGCGCCTTTTCGGTGTTTCGCCATGGCGTGTTCAGCTTTAGGTCTGCCTTCCCTATTATGTTTGTATATTTGTTTACCAGATGACAAATAACCAGGAAGTTTTGTTGGAGCACGGTAGCCTTCCGCGTCATGCGGAATAAACCAATGAGTGTGCGCCTACGTCACGGTATAATGAGGGCAACCGCAGAAATCTGCCGGAAAAGCCCGGCAGCGCTCCCAGAGCAGCGTCGTTAGGGGAGGCCGAGTGCCTCCATCCCGGCTGTCGCGGAAGGGGCCGATGCTTCGCGCCTGCCATCCATCTGGACGCGAGTGCCTGCGGCGGCGACTGGGCGCCTCCGCGACCGCCGACCGGGAACGACAGCAGACACGCACGCTAACCACGCCTCGGGCGGTTCACCTGAACCTGTCGCAAATCAGGCGGATGCGTGCGCGGCCAGGCACAAGAACCTGATCCGCTTCCGCCGAACACTATGCGGCCGCGTTTTAAAACCCGGTTCCGCTTTCTCGGTTGCTGTCGTCTCCTCCAGCGGCGCTCAAAGTTGAGAACGGCCATTTGTCATCGCGAAAAAGCGTCCGGTAAAAGTGCACTCATCGTCCCGTCACGTTAACACGCTAACAACATGCTGATAGCGAGAAGAAACATTCATAAGAAAATGCAGGGGAGAGAACCGAAAGACGGTAAACATTGGATTAGCGCGAGCTTCACGCCTTTCACGGAGCCTTCCGATGTGAAATACTGCATTCAGTTTAAGCCGGCGCGGGCATCGTCACCCGACACGTGCGCATCAGGAAGGAGGACGAGCACGCGACTGCATATTTGAAAAGCTGGCACTTGAAGCCACGCTTGGCGGGCACCTGTTCATCATCGTTATTGTCTTCTATCCGGAGCGCGAACGTCCCCGCGCCGGGAGCCGAGTCGTTTACGCGCCAATGCCGGGGGATCGGGGGTCCCGGAGTGCCCGACGCGCGCTTTCTCGGGCGCCGCCGACGCATGCCTCGTGGCGCCGGTAATGAGCGTTGCGGAAGCAGGCCAGCCGGCGCAGCGCTCGGCTGCTACTGCGGCCGACCGTCGTGTCCTTTTTAACAGATTGGGGAGCATTATCATTTGCGCGCTCGTGCGACGGGACGCATTACCTGTGTCACGAGCGCGCTTTTTTGCGCGCGGAGGCACTCGTGCGTGGCCGCCGCCGTTGAATGCCCCTTGGCGCGCACCTGGCTGGACGCTGTTGTCAGTGTGCCCGGCCGAGCGACGTTGACGAGTTACGTAATTGCGTGCCGCCTAAACTTGGCACGCCGGTCCGTGCGAGTGACGCGTTCGCGTCCACACCAGGCTCGGCCTGTGGTCGTTCTTCCCCCTCCGCGGCCCGGCGAACACAAAAAGGAGCTGCTGTGCGGGCTTCCCTCTGAGTGCCGTTGGCCGCAGCGAAAATAGGCAACGGCGGATGCTCGTACTGTGCAGGCAGCAGCACTCAATGACAGCGGGCAAAATTATTAAGTTCTGCGGGGCGTGCCAGACGCTCTCGTGGGCCTGCTGAGACCGACCATGCATAATGAATTTACAAGGAAGCTGTCGCTCTTGCGTCTGTTTTATTATTTGTTTTTTAGTTCTTGCTCCTCCCGGTGTTTTTTACAGCGTCTACCTAAGATTGAGCAACAGCTTGTGCCGGAGCTGTGGCGCAATATTTAATCTCATTTATGTTTCTCTTTTCGTGTCGAGTGTTTACGAGCGGGCCATACGATCTGGGTGTGAGAGCAGGGTTGTAGCCAGTTTCACGAGTTGCGAAACGAATCACGTAACGAACGCGAGGATAAAAATAGGGGGCGCTGAGTTTCTTTTCCTTTTTTCGCGAAGCAGTGGGTGGTTGTCAAAGCAGGTGATTAGTATTGCGGACCACGAACGTCGTGTAGCTAGTAGCTCTTACGCTCAGCAGTTGAGTGTGTCTGAATTTCTGTCACCGTGAGTGACTGTCTGCACTAGCTGCCTCCTGAAATGTAGCTATGAAATCATTTTACTCCTCAGGGTTTTATTTTCCAGTAGGCCACAAGCAAGAAACCAGTGAAAGTTTTTTTTTGTTTTCTAATCTTGTATTACAGGACGCCTCTCAGTCAAACTTTACAGTCGTCCGAAGTTTTCTATATCAAAGTATGGTTCAAATGCTTGAATGAACCACTTCTTAGAAACGCGAATAATAATGAAATATTATTAAGCCGCCCCAGTCCATAGTGATTGAGTGAATAGAGCCATGCTGAATGAATTTATGCGTGTATTTGTATCGCGGCTGCTATGTTCATATTTATTATGTATCGTACCATATTTCTGGCACACTGCTGTAGACTGCTTAGTTTGTTACGGGGGCAGAGACCTCTTCAGGCAGTCATGCCTTTTGTCTCTGCCCCACGCAGGAAATAGTGATTTCCTGCAAATAAAAAACTGACTGACTGATAAAATGTTGTAGGGCAAAGTTTGGATTCTTAACTCAGCGCAAAAATCATACATCTCGCTTTCGACTGTTTTTTTTTTTTTCCTTTTTTTTTAAATCGTAACTAGTTGCAGAAATCGTGAAAAAGGAATCGTCTCCTTCAAAATGTCTAAAGCCCTCGACCTCTAAAAAAATATCAAGTAAAAGGTGGCTTGGCATTTTCAGTTCCACAAACGTTAACACCGCTGTGCACCTGTTGTTTTCTAAAATGCACAACAGCGTGAAGAAAAAGATATACACTATTCCAGCCCTGTGTAGTCACACATTCTAATGATATACCGGGAGCCCCAGATAAATTTAGCAAATGTCTAAAGAACACGGCGCACGCTGGCTTAGTGAAACTAACTGCGGACTCCTGAGGGACACTGGGCCTGCAGTATTTTGTTCGTTCTCCGAGCTCTGCTAATTAGCAGCAGCTAGATGAATTTTTGTCGTTATTTTTGGTTTGGGGATCAAAGTGCCACAACAAAAGTTATTGAGCATATTGAGAAACAGCTGGCTGAAATGATTGCACCAAGCTACTGTCTACACATAAATTATTTTTTACCGGCCTTAAAGGATAAGTCACGCAATAAAATAGGTACTAGGCTTCACTTAACAGCGCTGCAGCTTAAGTGTCGCAAAGTGTGCCTCAGAGAACATATTACGCTTTTCTCTGTGCGCTTTCCCTGATAAAGTTTTGGGTGAACAATGGGCGATATATGTGAGTGAACAGCTGGTCACGTGATAGCATTCTTTGAATGACCACTTAACAACATTGTGCAGACTTACATTGATGGAAGCAACGCAGATAGGCGCTGTTAGGGGTATTTACTTTTCGCTCCTGAAGACAACAACAACAAATTAGTTCAGACTCATTAGTCTGAACTAATTTTCTAACTGGCAAGCGAAACCTACGCACTAGAACAGGCGACTCTCAACTGTTCTCCGATTGTTTCACTGGGGCTAGGAAAACCTGTTCTTTAATTGCTTGGTTACATATAACTGAGACACCTGGTATATAATTTTAACTTCACGCCTTAAATTAGCTGAGTTTGGCTGACTAAAACCATACTTCCATCGAAACAAGTTGCCGGATTTTGTTGTAGTTACGGAGCCTCGCGATAATCTGTGGCGATTTTTAATCGCTGACAGGTGCATGTACCTATGAGTACACCTATTTTACGCTCATCAAGCATCCTTTAAGTTGTATTGAATTAAGGCAGCTTTTTGCGAATATTTCACACGAAGATATACGCAAAGAAGATACATCCTGTTTGTACAGGAACATGAAATGCGACCTAATAATGTTTTTCGATGGGCTTAACACATTTACAATCTATTTCTAATTAAGAAAAACAGAAAGCTATGGCTTTTATAGGCTTCAGGGTGACTTAGTTATCCATGCCTCTGGGAACTGAGCAGAGGGCAAGTTGTCAGCAGTGTATCAAATTTTTCCTTGTCCTCACAAACCGACGCCGTCAAGACTTAGAATCCCGAATCCCACTTGGGTGAGCATAAACCAGCTTCTATAAAACACTTGAAATCTCACCATGAGACATGTGTGTCTTCAGGCCACAAGTGTGCGTACCAGCTACAAGCCTAAAATTTTTGGAAGGTAACTGCGTAGAGCTTATTTTCTTTTGTTATTTTTCCGAAGGACATGCGGATTGCGTCGCACCGTTGTAGTGCGTCAGTGTTCCTCTTTTCCGCTCTACTTCCGCTGAATAGTTACCGCCAAAAAGGCAGCGAACGATAACTGCGGATATGCACCAGTTTCATCGTTCATTGGTAAAGCACCTCAGTTTTTCAAGCGAGATTGCGTAGGGGCACACTTTGGTACCTATCGATTTCTGTATCCGTATGGGACATTCTTTGGCTCTTTTCCTGATCACCCCTTCGCAGCTTGTACAGATGGTGCAATTACTCGGCAATTATCAATAAGCATGAAACATCCACTGAAAGAGCATGCCAATCCATATATATATATATATATATATATATATATACACGATAGCGAAGGATGCCACTGAGCGTCTAACGAATACTGACGGGGCTCTGTGTCGGGGTCTTTTGCAGCAGGGCGTCCGGCGCCAGAGGTGCGCTGGCTAAGGCGACCACGACGACCGCTGATTGACGCCGACGAAGAACCGGTGCCCGGAAATGCCGTCACCACCGTGACATCGGCTCTGGACGACGCGCAAGGCTCAGTGCTGGTGCTTAGCAAGCTTCGCCAAGGCCCGCTAACGCGCGCCGATCTACTTACCCAGTTGGTGTGCCAAGTAGACAACGGTTTGGCTACGCCCGTACGCACCACCGTGCGAATCGACATGCGCCGTAAGTGGGGCTTATATTCTATTTAGCGTACGCTCAAACAGAAATGGAGGCCTACTGCTCGAGAGGCAACGCAGTCCCTATAAACGGGTTGTACGCAATCACCGCGTTTCTGTCTATCTGAAAGGCGTACACATTATGACAACTTGTGTGATTGATATCCATGATGTATCACCACGAACACATTCATCACCGTTTAGAGACCGACGAGTGTATTGTCCCCTCGCCAAGCATCTTTGCTCCTGTCCACCTTGTAGAGTTGTTCTCCCCATGTGCATTCCAAAGTTAGCAATCAATGTAGTGATAATTGTTTTAATCCGCTATGAACACAGACAATTTATTACTAGTGACTGTTCATCGAAACAATCGATTTTTTTAACAGAGCATACTAGCACTTCATTGTTAAAAAATTATTTTAGTTTCTCAAATACTTTTGTCGCGAAATTTTCATTCGACTGCAACGCGATAACCTATCATGACAAGGCGGCCGTGTAACCTAGTTCCCGTGAGTGCACAGCAATCATCCGTTCAAATCATAACTAAAACTTCATCGGCTACGATTTGCTAACACCTCTTTTCAAGGAATGAACGACATTTACGTTTCCATTTCAACCAAGCAGCGCGCGCCGAAGGCGGACGAGAAGAGGACAGACAATTTTTCTTGGCCGTCGTCTGTGTGCGTTGCTTTGCTGAAATGAAACCTATTCTCGTCCGTCATCTGTGCACGCTGATTCGTTGAAATGAATCTTTTTCTCGTCTGTCGTCCGTGCGCGCTGCTTCGTGGAAATGAATCTCGACTAACTAGCCCAATTAGTCGTTCTATGACATTTACGTGCGACTGCAGGAACAAGAGCTGTGCTGCGTGCCCTAGAGGATGACCTCCAATTCATTTAAAGCATCTGATGCTCCTTGACATGCACTAAAGTCTCGTCAGATGACTGCTTTCGCAACTCGAATTCATCTAAATGCGGCCGACGCGGCTGAATATTCAAGCCCCGACCTTGTTCTCCGCATCAGAACGCCATGTCTGCTGAGCCACTGCGGATGTTAACAAATATTGTTTCTAACGTGTTCCGGCTAATACTCTCGTGTATGAAGGTTTATTCAAGAAACTCTCAGCCATCGACTACATAGCAGGGTTACTGCTAAAAAGCCATTAATTAATACAGTGTGTAGCCAGTACAGCCCGGATGCTAAGCTTTAGGGTGTAAAAAGATAATATCAAGGTTTTACGGGTGCCGTAGGAGCATAACTACTAAAATCAGCGATCTACAAGCAGCCTTTGATGGTCACCTAGTGTGCAGTGTTTCATCATCTTCTCTGGGCATAAAAATAAAAGCTTATAAACAAGGAAACAATGTCACCTAAACACCGTATGAAAACTTCCCCCTCACACACAGACGATTCATTTCAGTAAAATGTTCCGGTGCCGTTAATCGGGAGTGGATTTTACTCTTCACTACAACTTCTCTGCATTAAATCAATTAATTTGTTTCTCTTATGCCAAACACCAAAAGTTTAATAGCCGAAACGTGTGACTGCAGCCAAAAACGACCCATTCGTCCCAAGAATTTCACGCCCCGCAAGTAATATCGGCGCGCACTATATTGACATTTCGAGGGGCGTCATGCATCACTATCACATATTTGAGCATTGCGGGAAATTCTACATGTTGTTCATATTTAATCGGAGCAGCGTGCTGCTCAAATTGTCGCACATAAGCTGTTTCGAACTTTCTGTAACACAAAAGCTGCGCGTCGCCGCGGTGGTGCAGTGGTTAAGTTTCATCGGCTACTGGGCCAGAGTACACTGGTTCGATTCAGACCGCCGGCGGCTGCGTTTCGATGGAGGCGAAAGGGAGTGGCGTCCGTTTGATGTGCGGTGTCAGTGCACGTTAAAGAGCCCCAGGTTGTCGAAATTACCGGAGCTCTCCACTACGGCGCCTCTCATAGCCTGAGTCGCTTTGAGACGTTCAACGCTGCAAAACAAAACAAACAAAAGATGCCTAATACATGCATTGTGCTGCATTAGCGCTCATTTCTTCATTCGTTTTCTCAGGCATTAGCTAAAAATGTCTGCTGTACCCCCGCCCTCCCCCGCCCCCCCCCCCCCCCCCCCCCCCCATCCTCATATATGAACTCCGTGAGAAACACAGGAACCGTGGCGCAACGACTACAGCACAAAGGGAGAAACAGCACACGCGCTCTTGTTTTTGCGCCCCTTTTTCTGTGTATCACGCATTAGCTAGCACCACAATTCGTTAATACGTGAGAAACGTTGAGCACAAGTGCGAACGTTTTTATTTCGCGGAGCGTTAATAAAAGTTACTGGTTTTCAGTGTGATATAGACTCTGCAGAGCACGTGGCAAGATAGGGCTGACGGTTAGTTTTGGCCATTTGAGGTTATCTGAGGGTTTATTTCACACCGCGACTGCATTAGAGCAGCAACTTAACCACTGCGACAGTATGACTCTCTTGAAGACATTGCTTCTGATGTGGTGGCGCACGACCTTTCAATTAGCAAACCGTACACCACAGATGACGTCATCATGGTTAATACTACGAAGTCACTAATTAATATCGTTTCTAACTGGTGCTGCAGTTACGGCAAGCTCTGTGGTAGGTTAACAGCTTCGCTAGGGCCACGCGCCGTCCCTCTTTGGCAGGGCCAAGTGAGCTGAACAAAGGTGGGCTACACTCGCTTGCCGTCTCTCTCCCACAGTGGCCCCACTCACGGTTCGCATCCTGCGTGCGTCGGGCGGCGCTCTTACGGCCGGCCTGCCCGTCGAACTGGTGTGCGAGGCCCGCGGATCCCGGCCGCCTGCTCAGCTCACCTGGTGGAAACGCGGCGTTCAGCTCGCTCAGAGTTTTGGCCACGCGTCAGCCGACGGAAACGTATCTACCTCGGTTGTCAGCTTCACGCCATCAGCACAGGATCATGGCCAGGGACTCCGATGCGTGGCCCGCAACCCAGCGCTTCCCCCTTCAGCACCGGCACCCCAGGACAGATGGGCCATGAACGTCTTCTGTAAGTGCTCGACTACATTACTTCCTCTCCTTTCTTTCATTCTGTATCACAGCGCCAAGGCAACAAAATTTTCTAGTTTCAGGTGGCATAAAGTGAGTATAATTTCAACAAAAAAACTGAACCGGATGACTGGCTGCTTGGACTGAAGTGCTCCGAGTGATGTGATGTGAAATCCAGAGAGCTGGCGAAAAGAAGAAACCAGAAACTTTCAGGGCTCTAGTTTTCTGCGTGAAGCACGCAATACCTACAGGATTTGTCAGTTAGTAACGTTTGCACAGTAAGGGACAAATTAGTTTCTTCGCTCCTTATATAATGAAAGAAATTCCTATTTCACTACCGTGCATGCTGTCAGAACGAAAAGAGAAGCCAGGGGGCTCAAAGTAAAGGAGGGAGGTATGAAAAGGAAGAGGGGGGGGGGGGGGGCAGGGAGAGGCTTTCTTAAAGCGCAGTCATATAAAAGTATATTTACTCTAACTGCTATTCCGAGCCTACGGAAATAGAATACTTATACTTAGGAGCTAAGAAACGCTTTCTGTTATTTGTCGAGAGAAAGGAATAGGTGAAAGGCCGCCGAACATAGGCCGTTTTCTCATCGCGACTGCCATGCCACGAAAATAGGTCGGCAATAGCAGTAAGAAGTCTTTCATCTAGGTATTAAAAAATCTTTTCTCCAATCTCACATTCGAGAAGAAATTACTCCAGCTATTCGACTGCATCATCGCAGCCTTTCTTTGCGATTAGGTCGCCGACAGTGCCTAAATTCCTGACAAAACATAAAAAAGGAGCGAGAGTATTTTAAACATATCTAACCTAGGAAGAACTGCTAGTCACAGATTTCTGAACGAGGTTGTTGATTTTTTTGAAACTCTGAAAACTAAATAGCCCACTAAACGGAGCCCCACACGAAAAGACAGGCGGAGTAATGGTCTAACTACATCTCAATTGACGTTTGCTTCGGTTGAAAATTTAAGGGGTACTGGACGTTTTAAATTTCAAAACAGGACTATGAGATGACATAATGCGAAAGAGCTGCCATTTTTTGCGAATCAAGCATGAAAAGAAATTCTTGTTGATATGATGTTTTTGGAAAATAATAAGCATCATGGTAGAAAAAATGCTTAAAGGTCCACTGAAAGGGGTCACAAAGAAGGATAAACAACGCCATAACACTGATAGTTATTGAACCACCCATCATTCTCCCGCAAAAATTTTCGATCTAGCTTCTGCAACACCAGAGATATCGGCGATTAAAAATGACCCTTCCAATTTTCCCTCTCAACTCGTACGCCGAAGGGAGCCATAAAAAAACAAAGAATACAAGCAAGTTCAAAGCTCCGCCCAGACATACGTCACTTCGACGAACTTCCGGTTGCCGCGCGCCCGCTCGCTGGTGGCGTACTCGCGCCAACCCGTCCTCGCTTGCACACGCCTGAGGAGTTCGCCAGTTCGCGCAGCGACGGTTAGTGTAACCGCGAACCCGTGGTTATCCTATGTTACACGGCGGACCAAACCATGGTTGCACCACTAACCGCGGTTACCGCAAACCGAGCTTGACGACCTCGGTTTGCGTCGTTAACTGAGGTTATGACGGCGTCTGTTGACGGAAGCTACTCGTCGGCGCCCGAGTGCGCGAAACGTACGAGCGGGTCTGCTTCACAAAGTTATTCATTTGCCCACTGTATCACGTTTAAAGATCGATGTATAGAATATGGTGCCGCCCGACGTCTTCGATTACGGCCGACAGCGCAGCGACTGCGTACTGAAGCCTTGTCGTGCCTACAGTATCGTTTGAACGGCTTGTTGCTGAGCAGAACGCCAAAAAATACGCGGCCTTAGCTATGAAAGTACACGAGTTTTCAACGCTTGCAGCACGGGATGCCGCGAGCAGGCTGAGGTACGTTACACAATTACCGCGGGGGTGGAACGTGCGAGCGCGGCGAACGCCGGCGCCGTGCGTGACCGTCCCTAGTCGTCGCTAGGCCTATTGTTTCGCTTCGAAGCCGCGGCGGTCGACGCTTTGGAACATGATCAACGCTGTCGTAAATCGTCTACTTATGAAACTGCCTTATAGTGATTCCTATCCTGCCATAGTAAAATAATTATAGGATTAACTCTGCCGACGCATTAATTGCAGAGCTAGTACGAGCAGATCGGATCTGCCGAAATGCACCAGCGGCAGCTGGCTTGAGCAGAAACTAGCTTGTATCACGGCTATCGTTCTTACCAGCAATTTGCTGCTGGTCAGCGATCCTCACGAGGGCTTCGTACTTGATATTCGGCTCAATATTCCAGACGCCAACAAATTTTAGCACGCTTTATTTCGGACATCGGTGCTAACGATCCGCCGTGTCGGTCGCGAACGGTATGCGGGAGGAGGGGCCACAGCGGCGGCGTTTACGGCGGTCAAGGAGGTGCTGCCATCGTGCGGTGCTTGACCGTGCTGTTGACGCCTCGTCGGACGACACTCCGATACTCCTGAAACCATGTTATATAAATAAGATATTTGTAAATGAAGCTTCGTTTTGCCGATCCCTGCGTCGCTTCGGTTGCACTTAATGGGCAATGGCCACCTAACCGATAAGGGCGGCGAGCTGTAACAGCCCGCAGAGTTCGAGCAGCGCACGAGCAGACGACTTTCGCAGCTACCGGAAGTGTGTCCGTGACGTCATGGCTGCAGTGGCCGCAGCGAATGGCAGCTTCTGGCTTGCTTGCCAGTCAACATGCCCGTGACGTCACGGTCCTGGGAAATAGTTCCATGCGACACCGCCAAACGACATCCTCTGTGACCGCGAAGTTCAAAAAACGCTGTTTTTAAAAATTAATAATAAATCACTGGCTTTGTTCTAAGGAGTTATACTTTGGTTTAATGCTCAAAATAATTCGTTCTACACATTGAACGCGTTTATCAGTGTCTTCTTGGGGGCCGTTTCCGTGGACCTTTAAGTATACCTACGTTGACGATTTTCTTGTCTTTTGCTTGTTATAAGGTGGGCCACCTGTTACGTACTATTTAATCTATTTAAAATGTTTTTAAAAAGATGCCAGAAGTACCTCAGTTTTACGCAACAACTCTCTCCGAAATAGGGCTATAGAAATTTTCGATGTCCATTTGCAATTTAATCTGACCATTCATATTAGCTGCCTGCACACATTGCGATCGACGAAGACTATCGTGATTTATCATAAGTAAAGGTAGGAGTGGCCTCGCCTTGTCTTCAAACCGTGCTAAAAAATGCTGCCCACGCAAGGTCTGTGAAAGCTTTGCACTACAGATGCCGCACTTGACGCAGTCGGAACTGTACTGTTGGTCGTTTTCACAGCCGTGGCTGAGTCGTCGTTCACGAAGTTGCGAGTGGGAGCCAGTAGAGAGAGGGAAATCAGCGGTAGAAACCCTGAAGTCTCACCCTGTGTGTGCACAAGGCATCGCACTACCTAAAAAGAATTTCGTCCGTGTGTATCAGGTGGACGTTGCGTGCAAGGAGCCTTGTATACGCTCCCAAAACTGTGCTGAAAAATGAGCAGTAAAAATCAGAAAGTGTCAGAAAACCAGAGTGCACGAAGAAACATGTCGTCTTGAAATGAGCACCGTGTGCAACAGTCGCATTTTGTTATTTACCCCTTAACTGTGCAGTGGATGCAGCTAGTACAGAACCGGGTTAAGTGGGAGAGGCCTTCGCCCTGCAGTGGGTATAGTCAGGCTGATGATGATGATGATGATGAACTGTGGCCTGGCGTATACACAGATCAAATGGTACGCTGCCTAAATGAAAGGCTCAAAGAACATGTCTTTCCCTCAAGCACTGGTGTGAACCAAATCTTTCAGTGCACTGGAAGGAATGTAATAAATGCGCCTCTCTTCTTCCCAAAACAAAGGTTATGGCGCTCAGTCAAGGAAATTTAGAAACAGAGGTTTTGCAAGCAGGTCGCATAAACCACTGCGGCCCTGGTACGAAATCCGTCCATACTTATTAAATGAAATTTATGTTTAACATAAAAATTATTCTTTAACTAAAAGATCCGACCGGGGTGGCGCAATAGTTCGGGCGCTCGAAAACTGTGCCCAAAGATACGCGGTTGAATTCCGGCCTCGGCGGCCTCTTTTCGGCGGAGGCGAAAAGCTAGTCGCCCATGTGCTGTGCATTGTCAGATCACGTAAAAGAACTGCAGGTGCTCGAAATTTTTTAAACCTTTCACTACCGTGTATTTCACGGCCCGAGTCGCTTTGGGGCGTTAAACTCCATCAACTAAACCTTGAACTGAAAGATTTGAGCTTTATGTTTAGCTATGACACAAGGTACTTCTCACCCTATGAACACTTCACGTATGGGTTGTTTTTGAGCTGTGTCTGCGAATGACGTCGCGTCAACTTCAAGTGCTTTCTATCTCTTTATAATCGACCACGTTGATTCCGAGCTTATCTGACAGGGCGGGATGTTTATTTATTAATTTATTTGTGATATTTATTGATTTGCCTGGCTGCAAAGACGAATTAAGATGCTCAGTTAATTGTTAGCGCTCGGTTGTGCACTTCGCCTGTCCTTGCGTCTGTGCTGAACCTTCTGCATGTACATGTACAGTGTTTGTCAAAGCTCTAGAGCCCGGGGGGTCTGTTTTTGAGCCGTTTCGTGCGGCCTGTAATTCATTTCCACTGTTCTGAAACTCTTGATGCTAAGAATATTTTTGTCCTAACCTCTACAATGGGAATGACTTCCTCTATTACTAAATCAGCGCCGCTCAGGAGCAGACCCCCTGGGCTGTACACTTTTGACAAAGGCTGTACCTCACTTGCTTATTTTGCTCACTCCGTTTTCAAGACAGCTTTGTTTTCGTCTTGCTCATAAGGTTCCTCATCCCGAGCGCACAGGATAGTATTTTTTTTTTTTTTTTATTGCGCAAGTATGCTCTTCGGCATAAGGGTCTAAATATATTGGTGCAGGCCTTTGGGGCCCCAATGAATGCCTACAGCTCCCGGTAGCGTGGCCCATGTGTCCATACTCTTGTGTCAGGCAGTCTGGTAGGGTGGTAAGCGTGGCTTCTAAGGTATACCTTGCGGGTCACGCGAAGACCAGAACAAGTTGTTAGGAAGTGGTCTAGTGTGACCTCCGTAGCAGGAGCTGGGCAGAAAGGGCAATTCAGTGGAGCAGTCTGTGGTCCAGGAATTTGGACAGCAGGCGTTAACGCAGCACCCACGCGGATTCTTCTCAGCGCCACCTCCTCACGGCGAGTTAAACCGCCGGGAAGGTTTGATCCCCACGGTGGAATTAAAGCACGCGTGGAGCGGCGAAGAAAATATTTCGCAGGCACTGCGGCATCTCCTGCGTATAACTTTAACATAGGCAGAGGATATGTCACCCTCTGGGAACAGGACATCATCTGTTTCTGTGAGACGGTGCGTAGTGTGGAGAGCCCACACCACACGCACAGGGCAAGGAAATGTTTGCACAATATTGCAGATATCTCTGAGGATGTCAAAGGTATTAGCTATACTCCGTAAGGCTTGGACTGCTTGGGTAGATTCTGCATGTAAGATGAAAATGGTCGGTGGTGCAGCATACAGGCTTTCTGCTAATGTCCATCGCGAATGACAACGAGCTCTGCTATTAGAGAAGGAATGTGAGTTGCTTCTGTTCTGTATGAACATATGTGACGTATCTCAGGAAGAATTGGACAGATGAGGGCAGTTTGTAAACTCTAATAGTCAGTGCTTGCGTTTACATAAGCTTGAAGCGCCCCTGTATAGTGTCTGTGCAATTATCGCGCTCTGCTTCTTACACCGAATGTTGAACTCGGCGCTTTTCTCGTACCGGACGGTTGTTTGTCATCTATGGTCGCGCACAGAATAGCAAAGCGGAACTTTTTTACCAAGCTAACCTTTCTACATTTTCTCCTCCCTTCTTTCTGGTAGGCACAATGAGCGCTGTACCTGCAGCGACGGCACGGTTACACCCTAGAGATTACCTAAGACAGCTATCGCTGTTAAACATCGATGAGGGGTCGTTTTTATTCTTCCCTTCTTTAGAAAACCCCGCTCAACATACACCGGAAAGCATCACACGTGGTTCAGTTGGTTCAAGTATACGCTTCTTTTCCCCTCGTGTTAGAGTGTGGCGTGATACTTCCTGGGTAGGGGCCTTCTGGGCAGCCCGAGATCGGGCGCACAACGGCCGCCCACAACCGTGTCGTGATGGCGTACTCGTGCGCAGAAGCTCGTGAGCCGTCGAGTCATCCGCGGCGGTCGATGAGAGTGTACGCGGACCACGGACGTGCGCAGTGTTTGCCGCAAAAATGCACTACTTTTTTGAGCGCGGCTTTAAGTGCAGCAGCATAATGAACTCTGCGACTGCGTTTGCTTCATTTTTGTTCGGTCCTATCCCACCCACCTTTTTGGGATTTTCATGGCCCAGGCAGGCTTTTCTAGGCGTCGATAAAAGTCATTCCGAGCTGGTGCTTCCGTGATAGCGGGATGTTAACAGCGGCGCTGCCCACGATGCGCGAACTTCCTCTGATCTATACCACGCGCCGCCCCTGTCACGGCATCGTGTTCGCAGTGGTCTGCACGAACACCGAGCTGCTGCACGCAGGCGCTTCTGCTGGGCGTGAATTCTGTCAACAGCCAAACGCATTAACGCGCGAATGTTTCCCAGCGTCTCCGTTGTGATATGTAACGACCGCTGTCTTCGTGCGCGCGCTCTAAAATGGTGACGAGGGAGAGAAAAGCACAGGTTTCGTATGTGACTTGGAGGTTTGAACGTGTACCCGTCACAGCGTTCGATTAAGGGCCCAAAGTATACGCACGAGGCCTAAGCCCGCAGACCACTCAGAGAAGGCTAAAGTGACACCTGTGACACGCTACCTGTCATGACATTTGCTGTTAGCAGGAGGTCTATCGTGCTTTCTTACCGCATTTCGAAAATTCTGTTCGTTGAAAACAACAACTTAGTAAAAAAAAAAAAAAAAAAGTGGTGCAAAAGTAGTGACAAGGGGTTCCATAGGGCGGGTTCCGACTAGGCTGTCACTGTTGCCAACCGGCCTACTTTACTGAGTTAAAGCAACGTCGTCTGCGAGAGTGGTTACCATCGTTTTCCAAGCGAGGCTGCGCAAACCCGAAAACATGTTTTTCAAAGCCTGGTTTTCGCTGATATATCAACGCCCTGTCGTCCTTGCGAGCGAATAGTTCACGAACGCACATTTGTTCGTGCTCATTCTAAAAACAACGGTTTATCCTCGCATTCAGCATTAAAAGATGAAAGAACAATCAATGCCAGTTCTCTCTCTCTCTCTCTCTCTGTAAGAAAAAGGAGGTTCACAGCGCAAGACTTGAATACCGCACAGGAACACCAAATGCAATTTTAACTTTTCTGGCGTCCTTTTCAGCTACTCCGAGCCGCTCGGTTTTCAGAGTTCCTTCACACGAGCTGAGCCAGACACCCAATCGTACGCAATCAGTTGCCTCATCAAACGTGTTTTCTATTGAAGTGCAAAGGTAAACGCCTAATGACAGATACTGCGGAAAATCTTAAGGTTGTACTGTATGATCGATAATTATTTCGGTTGGGCTAAAATCACCCCGAACCCCCTTTTGCTGGATACCATACTACGCAACATCACGATGAGGCGGAACGACGCACGCTCGAGCACGTTAGTTCCAACGTTGAGTTGGACAGTCGTCAGTGCACCTTTATGCTCTCTTCCATTTGGCAGGAAATGCTTTATTCGTGCCTTCACAGTAAGCCATTTTTTACATTTCCATAGCACGTTTCCATGTTTCTCATCAGGTTTTATCCCAGACATCTTCCAAATATCGTTTAATGTATGCTATATCAGGAATGTTTGCATGTCGCTATTCTTCTTTGCATACAACTCATAGTTAATAGATGGTTATGTGTCCTAGCATTTTATGCGTAGATCTTTTTTTTGTTGTTGTTTTTTGTTATTTCTTTTACTACCATTCTCACCCGTCGCAGGCGGCTTAGGGGCAACTACAGCTCGAGTGATCCTTTTTTCGAAGGTTTATCGAAAGCCTTTTCTGCGATTTCCCATATAGATTTTTGTCAGCATTGCATTCCTTCCAATTTTTTTCCTTTGCCATTTTTAATTTATCCTGCCGCATTTTATCGCAAGTACTATACTCTCACCGCATTCCTCTTTGTAGTAATGTTTTTCTATCTATTTAAAAAAATTCACTGCTTACATATGCGAGTCACTGTCCTACTTCAATTAGTGCGCGACGAATGTATGCATGCGCTCCGTCGTTTACAGCTACCCCACCAGCTTAGAGCATTCAGTGTAGAAGTTATAGGCTAAAGTTAATGCGTAGTTGATGACACAGCTGCCAGCTCCCTTTTATAGAGAGCTCGTACGGCACCGGGGCAATGTTTCTTTTGAGGATGGTGGAGGGGAGGGGGGTTGCTGAGAATAAGCACTAAAATACATTCGCAATCATTCAGAAAGTCGTTCGCACTTCGGGCGTGAGAGAACTACGCCGAGTCTATATGACATCGAGAAATGGACCGTCAACACGCTCTCGAGTACGCTGTCCGACATACATTTCCGCTAGGCGTCTGAGTGTGAAAATTATTGTCTTAAGTTTCTGAGCTTCCGCATCACCATGTGACTCTGTGAGCGCCGCTATAGTCTCATTTCTAATGTTCTGCTTTTTTGGTTTTTGTAGGGGTTCTGTCTCCCCCGTGAGCTCATCGAGGCTCCCGCTGGAGCATGCCCTCTTCCTTACTCTCCTTATAGAGTGTGATGTGCGACACTCCACACGTCCTACTATAAGACCCTCTTTTCTGGTGTTTCTGCGCTGAAATTCGCCACGCGTAACCTCAGCGGCAACTTACAAGTGTCAGCGATGAGCTATATATGTACCGCGCTGTCTTCGTCAGCGGTTAGAAGTGGCGTCGCGTGCCTACGGCGACCATGACAGCCGTCGCTTTATGGCTCGTCTGCTGTCGTAGCAGACGGGTGTGAGCAAGCGCGAAGCAGCGTATCCTTGGCGTATCCTCACTCGGTGCTCGGTCCGCTTTGATTTCAGTAGTCGGGCATGACAGCAGCATTTGTTTTCATGAGTACCAGATTGTTCGGCCGTCACTGTAGGGCGCCATATTCCCGGGGCGGCAATCAGGGAACCGAAGGGCTGATTAATCCGCCCCGGCGGACTCGTAAATACTTATGGCCGCCAATTTGGCCGTCTCGCTAAGGGGAAAGAAGGGATCAGGGGCCGGCTCTTGTCACCCCGTACCGCCTCGAGAGCGTCTTCGTTGCGCGTCGCGCGCAATAGTGACAGCGAGGCGATCGAAGCGGCCCATAGCTGGCGGTGGCCGCGTCGCTGGCAGTCGTCGAGCGGCGGCCACCTCCGCCGAGTCGGCTTCGAGCCACGAGTCCGATCGGGCCCCGCTCATTCTTTCGCAGAGGCCCCCCCTTCTCGGCCCCCACCTCTCGTCCAGACTTCTCTGGGCTGCCCTCGATTCCGCGGATTCCTTTCTTCTGTCTTTAGGCCGGCGCCGACCATTCTAAGCAGGCCCCTCTTGCCGCAGTCTGTGCACTTGATGCTTCTTCTGCACTCTCCTTATATGTGGACCGCGCCGTTTTTTTCTTTACTTTTTGCTTTTTTACTCATCTGTTGTCATGACACGAGAGCGAAAAGGAGTAAGTGCCCACTTGTATTTACATATGGTCTCGTTGCCCAACCGGTGCCGCGTTTTTGCATAGAGATGATATAGGCGCATAACAAATCGCGTCCTTCTCGATTGCGAAACTTCCTAAAGAAGACAGAAAACCGCACTTCCTTTCTTTTATTTTTTTGCTTCGGCTTGTTTTCTTCCGGCGATTTTTCTTTTTATCCATTCACGTGTAGCGATTCTTTGCTTTCTTTATTCTTTTCTTCCTTGCTTGTTTGCCCTCTTCTCTTCAGCTATCCACCCTATATATTTTTCTGTCTTTTTGTTTTCATCATCTTTGTCCTCTGGACGACACGCTTTCTTCTCGTTCAAAAAGACTTCTTGAGATATTCATGCGGGCGTCTTCGGGCATTATCTGACGACAGCTTTCAATGGTTCCGCTCCCTGCTTCGAGAATTATGTGCTCCCCTTTGCCGCTTTCCAGACAAGGTTAATTTATGCCTTCACGATGTTTTACTCGAGCTTCTTGGCCACGTATTAGAGAATCTATGGAAAGATGTTAGATTCGTTGCTGAAAAGTTGTGTTGTTATTCGTTCCTACCTCTTGTGTCATTTTACGGCGCATTTCATTTTCTACATTTTACCCTTACAGCTCGCATGAACTCTTTTTTTTTAAAAAAAAAAAAAAAGCGCAAATGTGCTTGCCACGGTATCGACATTGCTTAATGAGACTGGTGTCCTGAAACGGGAGAAAGCCTCTGCGTACACTTTCAAGAGATATTGAAACTGATAGAACAAAAGCTGCGCAGCGTAATTAACTTCTCCGTCGATATTTTTTCTTTTGGAGCGGTCATATTAGTTTCGCGCTCCCTCTTTTGGGTAATTCCCACGCGTGAATAGTATTTCTCACAACTGGTTGTTAGCTTTATGGCACATATCATTTCTCTAAACTCGTGTATTCGTCGTGACAGCTAATGATCCAAGTTTTCTTGCTGCTGCCTAGATAAATAATCACAACACGTACCCACGGTTAGCACTGCGTGAGATGACCATGGGCAGAATTCACAAAGTATTTTTTTCATATTTATTTTTCTTAGCTCAGTATGACTGTCTGGACAGTTATAACGGCCCACCGAGAAGATGGCCTAGTGAAAACTTTCTGGAAAAAAATTGCTGGCTATTTGCTAGCTGTATTTATGTAAAATTTGCACCAGGAACCTTCTGTATATTTCGGCCAACTCCGGCCAGTTTGCGAAGCTGAAATAACAATATTTTTCTCCGCTTAGAAGCTTTAGAGTAAGCGTATGATGCAAAGTGAAAATTCAGTCCTTGCCTTCAGAAATGGCTCATGTCTTTAGAAAAGTTGTGTACACCTCGTGTTGTTATGCAATCCCTGCTACTATTTCCATTAACTTCCTACCTTCGAAACAAAAAGCTTATGTTTGCATTGCGCCGCCGGCTATTTTTTAAATGACCTCTGATCGGACCAAGTTCGGGCCTTAGGCTTCGGTTAGGCTTCGGTGCGCAGCCCCTGATCTACAGATAAAATGCATTCTGCTCCTCCAGGCTTCGCACGAGCTTGAGGTACGGCGCAGACAAGGTGGCCAGCTCTAATAGCTAACCGAAGCCTGAATTCAGAAACGATTGTGTCAGCAATAATACCTGTCTTGGGCATACACACGCAAGCTTTAAGCTCTACCGTTGAATGTCAAACTGGCGATATCAATTTTGCTTTCGCGTCTACTACTCGAAAATAAATGCACGGACAAGAATAAGCAAACAATAAATACTGAGTCGATCGCACTACTCGTACAGGAAAAGAGGCTGTTCAAAGGACCATAGAAAAGTAGCAGTAAGTAGCAGTAAGTAGTTTTATTATTATAGAATAAAATGAAAATAACAAAGGAAGGAAAAAAATGTTTTGCCTGCCCCGGTATCTGTTTCTATATTCTAATTCGCTCTAGTCGCTTCTTTCGCCGCATGTATTTCTTCGATATATCGCTGCCCTGAGATATCTAAAAGAGTCCAGAGACGTGGATACCTAGCTTGTTTACGCACATTTACTCAGTTGCTAAGAGACCCCTGCGGCGTTCAGACTTCAACCGAGCTAGCTAGGTCACCACAGTTAGGCACTACGCATCTTGGTTTGGAGCAGAGAGTTTTGTTTTCAGTGGTATGTTCACGACTAGTTCAACGGGATAACTTTTCTTTATTTGTAATTCACTGCATTCAGCTGCCCGAAAATTTTAAAGTGCGCGGTCTTCGTCTCTATGTCAGCGCACAAGTAATCGAAGTAGCGTTAAAATGTGCATTATAGTGTTATTTATGCCGGGAAGTTCCAAACGGTTGTATGAGAATGCACAAACGTAGTAACACACAATGGCACATTTTAATGCTCACTGTTTTAAGCCTGCGGGTATTTTAGCGGCTGTTTCACAAATGCAAATGAAATTCAACACTGCGTGGCCATAACTTCTCTTTTAAATAATTTACGGTAACGAGTCCACAGCACATGGAACTGAAACAAAATTAGTTTCTTGCAATATAAGTATATGCAGTGCCCGCCCAGGAAAATTTCCAGCTGTGAGGTAATTAATTTTTTCCGCCAGGCTACCTTCTACCTCTCTCGTTTTTGTACTGCATCGCAGCGTTGTAAAAGCAATCAGACAAAAGAAAAACCTTACTAAACAATGTGGTGGAAACGCTCTACACAGTTGTGCTGTAAATGCTTCCTTCCGATTCATCCAAGTGGGATCTCTAAGAAAAACGTTTCGGATGATGGCCGCTTGGGGAATATATTTGGTACCTTCGATGCAAGTGACTACATCTTTCATTATTAGGGCGCGGAAGAAGTGGCAGATTCGGAGCGTTGGAATCGTGGCCAGAGTTAAGAAGTTTTGCAAGGCATAAAAAACTGTTGTTCGCTCAAATATTTCCTTATTTAAGGACAGCTTTGAAGGGTTGTTATGGTCGAGTGATTCATAGATCGAACTAAGCGGCACACTAGCATTTCGACAAAATGCTGTTTCTGGAGAAAATCTCCACAGCAGAAATTTTCCCAGCATAGGTGCAAAAAGCTTGATACTCAAATGGTTAATGGCTGGAACATTTCACATTAAGGTCCGTCTTGACACGTTGCAAGCTTTTGGATACGACACAATGCTCTGAAAATATACGAGTCCTGTATATATGAGCATTGAGTTGATTAGCCAGTAAACTTTAGCTTTAAATAAACATTTCCATGCGCATCGAGTTCTTCGTGCCCACGTTATGCTTTGTGTGCGTGTCACTTCATCCACGTTTTCACTACTACTTTCACTTCTTTTCAATTATTGCATTATTTATACATCTCGGCGTTATTTGGCTTCACCCCGACACCATATTGAAAGCGGCACAGCGGTGGGGCGTTACGAAGCTCAGCAGTGCGTTTGCGCAAAGTCGCAAAAATGTCGTTTAACCGGCCAGACCTTACGCAAGTTACGAATTAGATGTAAAGCCCAAAATAAGAATAAGAAAAAAATAGTATCTATTCTTTTGCGTACATCGCACTTACAGTAATAATGGAGCAATTCAACTCTGGCACGTTATGTATAGGCCACATTCGCTCCAACCTCCCGATCAGTTCAGATGGCAGAATCATTTATTACGCAGTTCTGTGGAAAACGGCACCTGGTTTCTCAACAGTAGCGGGAAAGCTTTTTTTTTTTTTTTTTTTTTTTTCTTACGTGGGAGCGTAATTCTCTGCGAAAATGGGGCCTTATTACTCGGCTCATTACCCTCTGCTACTACAGAGAGCTACCGTTTGTGTTTTTCTATAGGGCCACGCAGCCTAGAATACGACAGATAAAAACAGAATCGAGGGCGCATCACCGACTTACAGCAGACTTTTAAAGCGGCCGTGGAACGTTATTCGTTAATTTTTTTTATATATATTTTGGCCTGATAGTTTACCGTAATGTGCAGATTTGAAACTGTCAGGGTGACGAAAAATTGAGAATTGGACAAAAAAAGCGATGTTTGTTCAGTTTTGGGTCCGTCGTCGTCGTCCTAAAACATTGTTCTAAAACTACATAAAAAAGCCAACTGTCCCGGATATCGGTCCTTTTACGCTGGATAAGGTTAAACTAGCTCAAAGCACGCTTACCGTGCTTCCCATTTACTGGTTGTCATCCTCGGGGTAAATTTATTTATTAATAGGAATTGGGGTAAAATTGCGACGCTGTCCCGAAACAGTTCTCGATTCCCTGAACTGGTTAATGTTTTATAAATGCATTAAAAAAAAAAAAAAAAACGCTTGGTTAAATAGATGACTGGCACTGAAATGGCTTTCAAGCAAAAATGGACTTTCCATGTGCGCCAAGTGACTGCGATTAAGATCTTGTGTTTCGCAATCACAAACTTACGCTCACAAATACGCTCAATATCTGCAAATTAACTTCATGGTAATTTGAGCAGAAGTCAGCGGAGCAATAATGGCGCAATATCCTTCCTAAAATAAGAAATATTTGTGTGCTTCCTGTGGATCAATTTTGCAGCACTCCTGTGCGTCTACTGCGGTCGCCTTTATGGGGCCACAATAGAACTTATTTTCGGCATCTCGCGGGCATCAGACTATTACCCAAATATAGATGGGCATCGTTCCTTGTTTCGAATGCCATTTAATCATGTAGCCTTGGCTGTAACGATGGCCTATCGACTGCATTATGAGGCACCCTTAAGCGAACGGCTCTTATGCATTCAGGGCTATGTATTTAATAGTATCTTCCTTGCGACCGGAATGAACTGCAGTCACGACACCAGCCAATATTATTGAGTTCCAGGAAAAAAACACGTCAGCTGTTTGACGCGATGAAAATTGAGCCTTGGAGAGTCTCGCTTGTGTCTTAGGAGTATCGTGTTCGAACCCTGCCGTGTCAGAGCCAGCTCGCTTTGACAGGGTTGGCCGCTATCACGAGGAGCGGCCCAAGACGACACACTAATTTTGCTGCTGGAAATATTTCCGTATCACGCTTCTGCGATTTCTTGTATTGTGACTATGTCTACATACATTACACAAAGTGGACAATGTCCCGTGCTGACGATATGTTACTATTTGTTAATATTAAAGATATTTCTTGAGTACTTCCGGTCATCTTTACCTGCTGCTGTCCGGCGTTTTCATTCTTCATTACTTTAAATAAAATGCAGGACGTCATGATAAAATCAACCAATAGAACTTCATTTGTTTCCACGTAATGATTCTGCATTAAAGAAGTATTTATGATTCACGGCGAAATCGCCGCTGGAATGGGGTAACAATTTCTTTCAAGGTAAAGCTATTCAAACGAAGATGAAAGTCTTACGAGTCTCGCTTAAGCTAAGCCGCAAAACCCTTGCTACATGCGAGGCTCCTCTTGATCTTTAACTTGGGTTTTTAAATGGGAAGCTCTCTGAGAAAGCGTATCTAAGCTTGTCGCAGCGTGCCCCTTACGAAACAGTTGTGCGCAAGTCGTGCAGTCACGCAAGTAGGAGCTTGTATCAATTGTTAAGAGCATGCAGCGTGTGCGGCGGCCCCAAGTCCCACAAATTTGAGATTTTTTTTTATTCTGGGCGGCGCTAAAGCCACTGAGCTTTAATATTAGACGACCTAGAATTGCTCGACCCTGGGGCGAAGTAAGGGGTTTTACCTAACAAAGCAGCACCGTTGCTTGTGAGGCGCTTCGTAGTGTGGAGGCCGTTGGACAAATTTTGTCTACCGGCAGTTGTGCATCGCGAAACGCAGTCTCAGCGCAGGACTTTTCTCGCATTTCTCCTTCATTGAAACGTAGGTCATCGCGGCCTGTATCCGTGCTGCGAAACGGTTGTTCCTGCGGTGGGTATCTCACGAACTTGGATATGTTTCGGTGCACTTTAGAGTGCATTCGGAGGGACATGTTGCCCTGCAAAATTAATAAACGTACGGTTGCAGGCACACTAGAAGTGTGCCCATTTCCCCCTGCTGTCTTCAAAGTGGAAAAAAAATGAAATCAAATTTAAGCCTGGGACACTTAATTCAGCTCCGCCTTAAGGGTATGAAGCGATAGCGTTAAATGGCTCCCTTCATGGGTCCGGGCTTCTCTTTGCATATCACTTTGCAGACACGGCACTGTTTCGTTATTTTTACTCATCTTTTTTTACCATAAGACTCACAAGGTCTCCCATTAATCAATTCGAATGGTTCTGTCTTGATGGCCTGGGGGAGTAGCGTGCCTGACGTTTCCTATCTCACTCCAATTTTATTATCATGCAGCGCTATTAATTTACTTTATATTCTTACATGCAGTGCTGACGTTCGAGTCTTGCTGAAACCTCGCAGCTTTATCGCAATTTATATGATGTTTTAATCAGTTTCAGTTAAACAGCACGTCACAATCCTTTCAACCGATCCTGAATTCCTCGACACGACGTTAACTACTCCGACTTTTCTGCTTAATGGGAGCTTAACGCTGTAGCGTAAAAGATATATTTCGGTAGCAGTACGTGTATGCCTTTCAGCAACTAAAGCACCTATTTCTTCATTCAAAGGCACAGTGTGGACCAACTGAAATGTGCATGTATCGACACATTAGCGCCTTATAACGGCAGAGGCCTTTCTTTCACTGAAAATAGAGCTTTTAAAAAAGGTATAAATAATTACATACAGGTGCCGCTACCATCAGCAGACTTCACCAGCGAACTGTGGTTCTTCAAGACAGCTTTTGCTATCCAAATTCTGCACCTAGACCCCACCGTCATTCACCTTCAAGCTGTGACGACAAACTCCTTTATGCTCTAGAGTTTGAATTGCGCGGAGAGAAGACATTTCAATCCAATTTTCTCAGCAATGTGTCGGGAAAACGTCACGATACTCGTAAAGAGCCATGAAATTGGATCTTACCGGAAGAAAATAATTATATGAAATTAGCCTTACGCTTTTTTCACGGCTGCAAAAGCTTATTTTGTTTGTTTGTTTCTTTACTCATTGGCGAACTGGTGTCCACATTAAAGCCTTTGATTTTTTCAGCCAATGAGAGATTGTGCGAAATAAAGATACAGTGTCTATCAACTGCTTCACTATTTCTACGGGGAAAAGCTGTGCTTGCAAAAACAAACGTGCTATTACTGTGCTCGAGAGAAGCTGTTATATCATGATACGTATAGCCTTGTTTTATGTATAACGGCTCAGTATTCATGACATTGCCACGCTGTTATCATATTCGTTCACTCAGAGCTAATAAAATACTGGGTAAAATTGCGTCGCTTACGTAGCTCACATGTTGGAAACTAAAAAACCTCTTTTTGGAACAAAATTTGTTATACCAGCATGCGGAAGAGAGTGCTCATCTTCGTTTTCGGGTGTGTTTATCTGTACAGTCATGGACAACCTAACCTCAAATGATGAAACGATAACGCACGACCACCGGTGGCACTATGGAGTCGCAAGAAAATATAGACCAATAATAAGAAAAATGACGGCATGAGAGTGCATAAAATTAGCGTCTCCTCTCACTGCCTCATATTGTTAGGGGTTCGTGTTCTCGCGACTATAACCACACGAAGTCAATTGTAATATTTGGTCGTCGCTCTGTTATTTTAGGTTAGGTTGCGTATGACTCGACTCGATGGGATGGAGGGTGGTCGGTGCTTTTAGCTGTGACCTGTTGTCATTGTATGTAAAAGCCGTGCAGTCAATTCGCTGCGCCCGCACCATTTCGTTTTGCAGATAAACCTAACGTGACGCTGCGGCTTGGTCAGCCATTTCGCGAGCTCGAGATACAGGAGGGCGGAGACGTGTACCTGGAATGCGTCGTGAACGCCAACCCACCGTCTGCTGAGGTGCACTGGTCCAAGGACGGAGTCGAGGACTTTGCCACCAGGACGCTAAATGGCTCCACGCTCCCCGATGTTGTCATCTCCGGCCGCTTTCTGGCGCTGCAAAAGGCCCGGCGCAGCTTCTCCGGTCGCTACGCCTGCAGCGCCACCAACACTGAGGGCACCACTACGAGCAACTCGCTTCGTCTCAAAGTGCTGCGTGAGTACAGCCTTTCATCTTTTGGCTAATCAATAGTTCGCAATGCTGGAGATATAAAATGGCGGCGCACCTCTGAGCGAGGGACACCACGGAAAAGGTTTTTCGCTCCCGGAGACGGGTGAAGAGAAGCTAGCAAACTCGGCTCAAGGCGCTTTCAATAGAAGGATGTGGAAGCCGTATAGAGATTTTATGCAAAAGAAAACTTGTCAGCGATAATCGAAGGAAATTCAAGTCTGCAACTAAATATTCTGAAAAAAAAAAATATTAGAAAAAAAGGAGCAAGGAAAATTCGAAGAATCTCTGGAAAGACACTGCAACAGCGTGGCGGCCTGTAGTGCAGCCAACCATGCAGTAACGTTTTTAGCGAATCTGCAAAAAACAAAATTTAAAGGAGCCAGATTCAACAGCGCTGCATTCTATTTTTCAATAAAATATAAATGTTTTCTTTTTTTTTTTTTCTCGTAGCACTGCTTTATTTGAAATAATCCCTAAGTGCTTGCCAAGAACGGTTTTGCGCAGCCGGTGAGAATATCTTGGAAAACTTCCTGTATAACGAAAAAACAGGGCACGTTTATAATGTATAATTTGGAATCTCTTAGGATGTGGACACGGGGCCCATGCATGTGTTAACCGGTGAACTCGTAGGCTTGTCGTTCTTGTAACACAGCAAGAAGTGAGCTCTTGCTTCCATATAATAACTGGATAATATATACTTTTTTACTCTTTGCGGATCCTTAGCATTGTAATTTTTAAACAAAGGCCTGACACACCATTATTTACTATCAAGAGGCTTTCTGCCTGCTCCCTTGATTCTTATTAAGACAGAACTTGGGCTTGTTGGAAAGCACTTGAAATCATATTGGCTGGCGCTCATTTGGACACAAGGACACAAGGGAGCACACATTCGCACAGGACAAACGCTAGATCCTAGCGTCTGTCCTGGGCGTGTATGTACTGTTTTATTCCTTGTGTCCAAATAGACACCGACAAATATGATTTCTATTGATTCCCCTGATTTGCTTTTATCTGTGTCCTGAAGGTTTCTTTTTTGGGAAGTATACTTTACACACGTTCCAATGGTTGCTGCTGTTTGAACTGAATACGTCCGCAGTCGCTAGTCAGTGTGGCACGCTGGGCCTTCCGTTCTTTTACTATTCTGAAGAGAATATTTTTAACGTTTGCAATAATTTGTAAATGGCAGCTGTACCGTGTGCATTCAGCATCACAACACAATTATGCGCCTATGTTTTAATACTATACATGTCGCTGCTGGCGCTGAAAGTATGAAAGCGCGCTGTTTAGGAGGAGACATGCGCAGTGACGTTTTCTGCACTGTACGAAGAACAAGCTCACATGCGGCGTTGGACTCTTCCCAGTATGAAAGCCGTTGCTTCATAAAATAGCGGTCACATGAAGATATTACACACAAAAAAAGAGTCTAGGCTACATCAGTTATCAAAGCAGGAAAATTGGAAGGATGAAAAAGCTGCGCGTAAGGACAGCCGATAAGGAAGAAATCAACAGGAGGGAGCGCGGATACACCAGCTTGTTCTCCCAGCGGTTGTTTTCCTCTTCTCTCCGTGTACTGCTCGTAAATGTATACTACCAGACTGATGAAAATATTATTCTCTGGAATATGGAGACAAGTCCGACATATTCAAGGTTGCTTTGCGTGCGCCTGCAGCGTCCCAAGTTGGTAGACCAGAGAACTATGGTGCTTTTACGCACGAAAAGGTCTTCATGATATTCCAAAAAGATTAATGCTAAAATGTAGTTTTTGTGACTACATCGAGTGCATCATCGGACAACAAAAGTCACTGCCTCAAAGACCCGGCCGTCTGCATGAACCCCGTTACCCCGCTTGGGCCGGAGAGTCGTCACATTCGCCTTGTGCCAGCAGCGGAGCACAGTGCGGCACCCGCATTATTGAGGGTTACGAAGACGGCCATCTTTCTAGATGAGAGAACCCGCCAAGCTAGTCGCCCATGGGAGGGAGCGCCTGTCGCCAACGTAGCACGTATTTCCCCTGCGTAAACCAGTGCGAAAGAGCCGCGCCAATGATGGGCAGCGAAGGGGAAAAGACGGCGGCAGTCGGCGGAAAAAGCCTTGATCGTGGTCGCACCTCGCGGTGTGGCTGGAGTGCGGGGGACATCTTTGCGACCCCTGGGATTCCGCACTGGCGCGCTCTCGACCGGAATGGCTTTAATGCTATACTCACGTCGGCGCCACTCTCGCATCGAGCTCCACCTGGATCACGCTGTGAGCGCCTCAGAGGCCGCGATCGTGGTAGCTGTCATGCCAGAAGAATGTGTGGCTTGGCGTCGCGTACTGGTGTGTAGAATAACGCACTTTGCCGCACTGCTCTCACCTCAACAGTGCAAAACGCGTCTGTAAACAGACTTCAACGGCCACAGTTTTGGGGATGAGAATAACGTGCCTGTCGACCGGAACAGGTTTGATATTCAAGCTCAGGATTGCGTGTAACGCTCAGATTTTATAAGTGGGGATGTGCAACTTGAAATTCCCCGTGAGGGCAAAAGGGAGTGCACAGGAAAGGAGTGCCACTTTGCGAAGTGGACATTTACGCTAGCGCCACTTTCGTAGCCTTCTTGTCCCCGGCCGTAGTGTCGTTACGTATTTTCAAATGCGAGCTCTTTGCCTTAAGCCAGGGACCAGCGTGCCCATTACGATCAGTACAACGTTACCGCAGCATCCGAAATGCTCACTGAATTCGTACCCGCTTTAATGGCACATTCACACTTCCAGTTTCAGACTTTTTGTGAGACAAATGTGCGAATGCGGCAAACACCACGCCAAGCGCTTTTTTCTACATTTTGATTATCGGTGCCTGTTTTCGCTCTTGTACGTTTCAGAGCGGCAGAACAATGACGCTCTTTCATCTTCCGCTTTCCTGCACTTCAGAGGGAAGAAACACCTGAAATCAGCAACATGCATTACGGATTCGTCCACAAAGCTCGTAGTCGATTCTGAACTTCTGTGGTTTAACAAAAACGATAAATTCTATGCATCGCCTTTCGAGATACGGACTTCCTGTTTTAAGCAGCCTTATCACTGTCGGGAGAGTGTCGCAAAGAGCAACATGGAGCAAAAGGCGATATTTGCTGCTTAGCTCCCTGTACCTTTTAAGCGTGTTTTCTACTTAAGAAAAAATTGCGAAATGAACCTTAGTGAACAGGAAAGTTATCAAAAAGGCGCGAATTCTGCACTCCAATTTTCCAGAATTCTTGCATAGCTCAACCTACCGAGCGCTTTGGATCAATATAAATTGTTGACTATTACTGCTGAATATTGGTCTTATCTTATGTGGAGCTAGCTGCTCGAGTAGTTGAGAGCGAATTATTTTAGCGCACTCAACATTCGACCAAAAGGAGAAATCGTGCTCTGCAGTGCTCTGCGGGGCTTAGAGGAAAGATAATAGTTTCACTGTTTGCTCCATAGTGCTGCACTTGTATTATCGTTCTTTTAGATCGTCCGAACGTACAAAACAAACATATTGATTGAGAACGTTCGCTAAGACAACATAAAAAAAAAACTCTCGAGAGCAGCGTACAGCGGCGATCCTATCAAGCGTTTGATATCCCCAAGGACGCCTACTACATAACAGTGAGGAAAATGAAATAGCGCGAACGGCAGAAACTGCATAAAATTTATTAGCGATCCAGGCGGAGCACTCTTTCCGGCCGACGAGAACGTCCACTTGTACAACAACATGGCGAGCTGTATTCAGTCTGGTCTATATACGATTGCGTTCAAAGGCGCGGGTCCATGTACTAAAAATCGAACCAATTTTCAGGTCCATTTGACCAAAATCAAAGCGAAATAGCAATCTCTGTGAAACAAAAATGGAAACAACTTGCAAAAAAAAAACAAGAAATTAAAAACAATCGCGCAGACTGAGAACATCCACACATTTACTGCATAGCCGTCCTATCTGGAGCAGGTCTTCAAAGAAAACAGTTACTGCTTCACTCTAGATAGAGGGATTGTAATACGAGTATACGCTTACAAGGTTAATGTCGGTGCTCATGGAGCATACTTCATATAAATTGCAAGGTTGAATAATATTCCCACTTTGGAAAGGCGTCTCATGTTGCCCCGCTCCCAGGGTTCGGGGAAGAAAATTAAAATTTGAACATTTTGATGTCATAAAATTTGAACTTGTTACACTTGAGTTAGAATTGTTATATTTGCTCAGTGTGACACCATGAAGATACAAAATAATTCAGCCCGCCGAGGTGGCACAGTGGTTAGGACGCCCGACTACTGTGCCGGAGTACCCGGGTTCGAACCCGGCCTCAGCGGCAACTTTTCGATAGAGGCGAAAAGCAAGGCGCCCGTGTGCTGTGCGATGTTAGCGCAAGTTAAAGAACCCCATTTGGTCGAAATTTCCAGAGTCCTCCATTACGGCATCTCTCATATAGCCTGAGTCGCTTTGGGACTTTAAAAGCTCGTTGTTAAAAGCTCTGGAAACAGTCATAACGAATAAGCAAATTCCGGACAGCTGGCGGCAGAGTAAAATGAATTTGATTTATAAAGGGAAAGGAGACAGGATGCACATAAATACCTACAGGCAGATCACCATAACATCTGTTATGTACAGGTTAGCCATGCAGGCGGCGAAATTAAAGGTGCAAGCATGGGTAGAATGTAACAAGATACTCGGAGAACTTCAGAACGGCTTTAGAAATGGTAGGCGCTTAGATGATAGTCTGTTCGTGTTTACCCAATACATCGAAATATCTAGAGTGGAAAATAGACCTTTGTATTTGGCCTTCCTGGACATAAACGGGGCGTACGACAACGTAAGCAGGGAACTCCTGTGGAACATATTAAAAGAAGAAGGTATCGGTTATGAGATAATAGAGTTCCTACAGGAAATATACCGGGATAACAAAGTAGAAATTACGTAGGAAGGGATAAGAAGTACGGAAGATGTCAAAGTATGCAAAGGATTAAGACAAGGCTGTCCTCTATCACCGGTGCTGTTCATGCTTTATATGATAAACCTGGAACTGAGGATACAAGACAGTAACCTAGGTATTAACCTGTCATATAGATTAGTTGGAAAGGCGGTAGAGCAGCGCCTCCCCGGTTTGATGTATGCAGACGATATTGTGCTGCTAGCTGAGAGTCTGGAAGAATTGCAGATTCTGGTTAAGTACTGCGGAGACGAAGGGGACGCTCTAGACTTCAGTTTCAGCGCAGTTAAGTCGGGTCTGATGATTTTCAACGGCTTAACTGATGAGGGTCTTAAAATACAAGGCCATGAAATACCCAGAGTAACAGAATATAAATATCTCGAGGTATGGGTAAACGAAGGATTGGCATTCATTGAAAAGCATGGGCAATCACTTAAGGCAAAAGGGTGAAGAAATGTCGGGATAATGAAGCATAGGGCATTGTGAGAATACAACAGGTATGAGGTTTTGAGGGGTATTTAGAAAGGAATTATGGTGCCCGGACTTACTTTCGGAAATGCGGTTTTGTGCCTAAAATCAGAGGTACAGTCGACATTAAAAATAAATCAGAGAGTCTTCTGACGATTAGCACTGGGTGCCCACTGCAAAACCACAAATGAGGTGGTACAGGGAGATATGGACTGGGCATCTTTCGAAGTACGGGAAGCTCAGAGTAAAATATTATATGAGGAACGCCTGAGGAAATTGGACAGTAACAGATGGGCAGCTAAAGTATTTAAATACCTATACCTAAAAAGCATTGACTCACAATGGAAGAAAAGAACTAGGAAACTAACCAGTATGTATGCTGGTCATAAGGACGAAGAAATAAAGAGCGTTAAGCAACAGGGGGAAAACACAGATGGCAAAAATTGTATAAATTCGATGGAAAAGGAACAGAGTGTGGAACTATACCGAAAGTGGAAAAGGCAGATCAGGAAGGAAGCTTTCTTTGATAACTCAAGAGGCAGTGCCCTACTTTTTGAAGCTAGATCAGGGTGCCATAGAACACGCAGCTACAAAAAGAAATTTAACAATGAAGATGACGCATGTGCTGTATGTAGTAACTCCAGTGAAACAATTGACCATATTATACTCGAATGTAATGGTATCCATCCGGAAGTTGATGCAGGCGCAATCACTGTTCCTGAAGCTCTGGGGTTTAGAGATACCAGTGGCTGGATGAATAAACCGGCGGTGGAAACTAGCAAAAAACGACCGGAAGATTGGTGGCTTAAAAGCAGAGAAGTGACATAATGTTAGTAATGTAGAACCAAAAATTTAATAAATAGAATGATGGTTTAGTTAACCAATCTAAATCAATAATTAAGATATAGGGAGAAAAATGAGCATGATAGCTACTGCTACCACCCCGTTTCAAAGGGGACGCTCCTATATTTCATCCATCCATCCATCCCCTAACCAAACCAAACCAAAATAATTTTGTAATATTCCTTTTCTGATGCTTGTGAATATAAGCGACGTTTATTTGCAACTTTTTGCTGTGTTTTCCCCACTCATTACACGTCTTTTGACGTTGAGAAAATTAATTACGGCTTTCAACACATTCTCACGCGGCTCCTCCACGTGTACCTGGCTCCACAAATATGCAACTCAGTGCCTCGGAACTCCTACGGTGCAAATAAATAGTCTACAGTCGCATGTTCACTTCTGAAAATCACACGAAGTTTTCAAGAAATGCTGGCTCGGTAGATCAACTCGTCGATATTACATAAGGCGAGGAAGGCTTTTTCTTCCTGATCACTTGCATCGCTAGTAACCGGAGCTGTAACCAGACACGTCAACAAAGCACAAGTTCTTGACGAAATCAGCGTAGGAATATGAGACTATGCAGCCGCTCCACAACTGTGTTAGTTATCTCCAGTAGATGGACAGCATTAGATCACGGCACTGGCTAAGTGATAGCTGCTCGTATCACGCTCACTACTTTCGGTTCTTCTGTATGTGCGCCTGCAATACGCAACGCAGAACATGCTACTACACGCACTACAATGGGTGCGTAGGCTGCACTTTTTCGACATGAGGACCGCGTGATGCGCGGAAAGCAGGCTGACCGATACCTTTGGCAGGGTTCGGCATGTCAACCTGGCAGCCAGCACGGCGTTTGCGCTAGCGCCATGTTCTCGTGTTCGACGCTGCAGCGCAACCCCGCGTGTATGGTGCGCAGCCACCGGGACGCCTCTCGGCAAACGTGGCAGTTTCCTTCGAAATGAAAGCCGCTCGCCATTATATACGTTTAGTTTCGTCCATGACGGGAAGCTGCAGGAACTGCACATTTAGAACTTGGCCAAGGTTCGTGTTTAGCAGCAAACGTGGACTCGGCTTCTGAAACATAACTGAGCGCAGCAGCGCGAACATAGTTTTTTTTTTGTTTGTTTTCCGCATAGCACGTTTTTGCTTCCTTCATAAATAAACACAGCTAGATGTTTGGTTGAAGGTGAGTGTGAAAATCGGTTTTGCATTTCAAAGAGATTTTCCTCGAGAAAATTCGTACTATTATCCCGATGAAATAATCTAATCAATGTTTGGGACAATTTCAGCCAAACCTCACACTTTTCGGTATTCCGACAGTGACTGGTCTTGCTGCGAGCTTCGTCTCTTTTTATCCGCAAGATAAGGCATTAAATTTCTTCGCCACTTTTTTTTTTTTTTCATTTAGATGACTAAGCGCTCGGCTTCTCATTGTCATAAAGTCAACCGGCAGACCGGGTTCCCCGTGCTGTTCCGGGGTCGACTTCGAGATCTAACCTTGCCAGACTATGGCATAGTCCGACCTCTTATTGTTCTTGGCGCCGCTAGAAATACGCTGCCGGACTGTCAACGCCAAAATTACGGCTGAAATACTTGCCACCCAGTCGCCAGTAAACTGCTGGAGGAGCGGCAAGCCGACCTTGCTTTTGCTGTCTGATATTCGCGACAGATTCGCGGGGCGGCTTCTGTTTCTGCAAGTTTGCGTCGGGGCGAGCAGAACGCAAGGCTGCTCATTACACGGTTGGAATGCAGAACAGGCTGTAATCTTTCGTGCTCCAGAAAGCAGTTCGCTTTCCACGTTACATTAAGTTACATTGAGGTAAGTGCTAAAAGAGCTAATTTTGTTAGGCTTATTTTTTCTCATCATCAGACAACAATTCGTTATAATGTGTGGGCGTTTTTTTTTTTTTTTTCCTAAAGAGTGATATATGCATGACAAACCAATCAAACACGCGCAATTAACTCTTTCAGGACCGAACAAAAAAGGGAGACTCCGAGGCCACTTTGAGTTTCTTTTTTTTTTTTTTTGTTGTTAATGAGGCATTTTACTATCTTGCTATCACAATGTACCTATTTAAATGGTCGCTCACGCATATACGATATTTCTTTTAAACGTTATGTCTACATAACACAAAAGATGATCTGTCGGTGCGAACTTTCTTAAGAAAGCAGCACAAAAAGTCGAAAACGGCGTGAATCTAAAAACAAAATGTTAAAAAATGCTTTGCAGAATACCAACATGTGCCACGTGACCTTCTGCCTTAGTTGTGAAAATATGTGGGGCGCATTTCTTGTTTTTCCCTCCTATGCTCTTCAGCGTCGTCAAAGTCTGAAACGCCAGCAAAGCTATAAAGCAGCTTCGTGGCATGATCCGTGGAGAAAGGAGGTCTACATTACAGTGCAGTTTAAGCCGCAGGACATTCACTTTATTTATTATATCACTAGACCAATGAGCTTGAACACTTCACAGGGGAGGAGGAGAAGAAGATTTCGTTCCAGGAACCGTCCGAGTGATCATTGGTTGGCCTTTCCGAAGTTCGGGCTCATGAGTGTTTATTTATTCATTTCTGCGCAAATAGTTTCAACGACCTCAGCTGCAAAAAAAAAAAAAAAGGAACAGAAGAAAGAAGTCAAGGGTTGAGAGAAATTTTTTCCTCTTAAGGAAATGCCCTCATCGAGGTACACGTCGCGTTCCCGTCGCGTAGAAAACTCAATCCGCTTTTCGCGGCGGCTATTGATCACGACCGTAGGTTGTTGAAATCTTACTGCCTAGAGATAAGACAGCAAGTACACACAATGATCTGACGCATAACCATTGATATGAGCTAAATCTTAGTATGCTTACCTTATACCCTTAGTTGGAGCATCAGTTTGGTCTTCGCCTGAATCGCCAACGAAGCTGAAGTCCGGCCTCGTAAGTCGTCTTCAGACTCTCGTTAGTGATGTCATCAAAAAAGTTCAAGTATAGAAGCAGCGAAAACATCTTACTGGCTTATCAGCAGGTGGACACCCAGCGGCACCAGGTATCGAACCTGGCCCCTCCTAAATGCGAGGCTGACACTCCAACAAGGCTATCCCTTGGTTATTACTGTTGGCATTGGAGACTGGCGCGCTGAAAATAATTCTGCCAGCTACGTCGTCGCCCACGAAAAAAAAAAAAAAAATGTGGACTACAAGGAAAACGAAGCTTCAAGTCTCAAGATATCAATATAATTATGGTTGTCCGTTTTCGGGTAAAACCCGAATTCGCCCGATTTGCGCATCTCGTCGATACCCTTTGCAGGACAAACTTGTACATTTAACCAACATTAAGGAAGAGTTGTGGCCATCTTAATAATGCTTGGACCGCTAACACGTGACGACTAAATCACCTGCTTCAAAGCGTATATATATCGCTCTCTTCCATGAATAACCGGCTTTCGTTACCGGACCGCCGGCCTGCTTGCACTCCAAATCCGCTCTTATTTCCTGTAAAGTCGCCACCGGCGCATTAAACCAGTTCAAGATGCTAAGCCTGCATTGACAAACGTTTATTATAATCTCAGTGAACCGCACTAATGAAGCTTTTTTGATGCGGCATTCATCTCTTTGTCTTAGATCTCGCGAACTATCTAACAGCACTCGAGGTTTGCGCGATACAACGTTTTGAACGAGAAAACAAAAATACCCAAAATCCATGAATAGAACTCTAAATATAGGGACGCGGTTCTTCAGCCCACGTAGTACGCTCTTGCAGCCACATAGGTCCCATATCGACCTAAGTTAATTTCTAACTGGCCAGAGCACTGCAGGGCCACGCAACTTCTTTTTTAGCGTGCACATTCCTGAGGATGAGGTTTAACAAATTGGCTCATTGCATAGTCAGTAGAATACGAAAGAAAGATAAGCGCGATGACCGAGCTAGATAACTCAGGCGCTTAATTTTCGCGCTGGGGAAATGCGCTCACGCTGTTCGTGTAGGATAAAAAGACCATTTTCCTCGAGAAATAACAGGGTCTTTCCTGGCACTGTGAACCATTTTTCACCTACATAACGCATCGATACCTCTTCATACAATATAGATTTCACTTCACCGCCTTTTTTCTCCACGCGATGAGCCCCCGCGAATTTCTACGCGGATGCGTATTTCTTTCCTGGATCTGAAGGAACAAACAAGCGGCGTTCGATACCGCGCGGACGTGCGCACACCCGTGCGGGTTTCTAGAGTTTCCTTTCCCAGGAGGCAACCACGTGGGCAGCGCGACTGTAACAGCTCGAACAGCTCGCACAGCTCGCACAAACAGCTCGCGGTTTGTTCTGATCTTCACTGCGCTCGAGAAATGCGCGACGCCCGGGCCCCGTTCAGGCGGGAACAAATCGAGCGTTCCGGCGACCACGCCCGCAGCTTTGCTCCGCCATCGGACCGCTCCACGTGCCGCAGCAATGAGCCCACGATAAGCATGGACGGGGCCCAGACAGGGCCGGAAATGAACAGGCGTTACCACGCGCTTGCACCCCGCGAGGCTAGCGGAAAAAGAAAGCAATGGCAAGCGCCCTGTTATTATTCCGCTAATGAACAGTGATCAAAGCAGGCCGAAACGCTGCAAAATAGAGATCCGGAAGTAAAGATACAAACGCCAGTGCGCGGCCTTTATTGTGAATTGGACGCATGTCACGTATTTCTTGTTATTCTTGTCTCACTGGACCCTCTCTATTACTTTGGGTTCTGCTACGCGAAACGCACACAAGCGGAGCCTGGTCGCAGATTAAGAAGCACAAAAGGCGACACACCACAAAAGGCATAGCTGATTTCAATCGCATAAAGAACCTGACCACGCCAGAGTGCCTGTTCTCCGAATCACAGAAGTACGTATAGGCAAGCATTCACCACACGAAGAAAAGCACGATTGCTCGCCCACTATTATCCGCGAAAAGACGGGGGGAGCAGCGTCGTCCTCATCACTGACGAGCGGTTTCTGTTCGAGACGCGTGATCACATACGCCGCTTGTTGATGTGGTTGTTGTTCGGCAGGCATAGCGGCTTCTCGTCGCGCATCCTGACTCCGGAGATCGACCGAGCATCTGCAAGACGGCACAAACAACTTGTCTGTAAATAATATATGAACACGAAAAATTCCTCCACTAGATTCCTTATAAGAGTGCAATATCAAATTTAAAGCACGCGGTCTTAAAAAAAAATTAGATACAGAAATATATGTACTTTATTATTTGCATTGTCGGAAGACGTTAACGTATAATAGGTAGGTTCTAAGTTACTGAAGCAAAATGAAGTTGTGATAGGCTGCTTATTCCTATTCATTCCCTTTGCTTCGTATATGGTCTAAACTAGCAGCAAAAGGAATAGTGTTTATTCTGAATTGTACATGGATTATTTAAAAGAGGCCACAAGCTAAAAGCTAAGAAAGAAGCTCGAAAATTCCTATGGTCGTTACAGAACGAAACGAATTCAAGCAACGATGGTGGATAACGCACGATCTAGAAACTGAAATCGCCAAACAACACAAGAAAACAACAACAGAAAGGTAACAAAATGCAATAAATAACTAAAGAAATTCGGTTTAGAAAATGCAACTTGAAATGGCGACATTTGCGAGCTTTGCATAGTAAAGCCTTCGCGGCTCGACCAGGGTGGCAATGCAAATGCAGATCCTTCTCTACTGATAACAGAACGCATCTGCGACTGAGTACCAAAAGTCTCAGACCTCTGTTCGAGTTCCCCAGTGTTACACTAAACGCGTAAGGAACCTGAAACGCCGTCTCATTTACGTAGTACCGGGCACTAGAACGGCGCTTAGATCTATGATCAGGCTAAGACATCAAAATCCAAATCGCTGTTAGTGCACCAAAGTTGGTTTGCGTCGCTCTTGTCCTGGTGCAATTCGGCGAGCAATAATACCTGCCGAGGTCTGAAAAGCTGACTGCCGCAGAGAAACCAATGTATGTCACGTCGGCAAAGAATTCGGAAGGGCCACTTTTATGAAATAATTATTCAATAAAAAACTGTGCACTGCATTTTTTTTTTGAGGATGTGAAGGGGGAGGGGGGGAAGGAGGAGATAGTAAAGGCGTGATTTCAAAGCTTTGATTGTATTGGGGTTGCACCTGCAAAATAGTGAGGAATTTGTCGGTGCATGAGGTACGACTGATGGGTACACCGCGCACAAGTTCCTGGGTATCGATATTGGGACATAACGCCTCAAAGCTGTGCACTGGTTATGGAGGGAGCCAAATTGGAGGGCCCCGGATCAAGTTTGACCCCATGGGAGCTCTTTGACGAGCGCTGGCATCGCACGCACAGCACACGGGCGTTTTTGCATGCAGCCGTCCGGGTACTCTTTAATTATAGAATACTTGAACAGAGACGCGATAGCTTACCTGTGCCGCGTTTGCGCACAGGAAGCGGTTGGCACTCGGCAGATGTGCTACAACAGAGCTTCAAGATTCTCCTGTTTTTGGTGTCTGTTTTATGACTGGAATACATAACCTCAGCAGCATTTTTGAAAGTAGTAAGAGGGGGAAAAGTTTTACCTCTATTAGCCAAAGTTTCCTGTGTTATCATCACGCCGTCAAAAAAAATGTGCCTTGTAACTTAGTTACAACTTGCTTGTGATTGCAGACAAGTCGATGCATACGTGACGCAAAGGACTTGGGTGACGCTTAAGCTTCGCCTTTAAAAGTACAACGCGATTGCGTTATCGGGTCCCATTTGCATTGCACATTGACGACCACCTTTGTTCAGCTTGAAGCAATGAGACGAGCCTCTGGGGCTTATGGGTAGCCTGAGCGCACCTCGCGATTCGAAGGTGCTGGGTTCGATTAGCACTCCCATTCCAATTAACCCAAATTTCTTTTCGATTCACTTACTTTCCTTCGGTTAAAAGATGCTCCCTCATAAATTCTGGCATAAATTCGAACATCTTTGACCTGTTCCTGCAATTTATTGTTCCATCTGGACTTTGTTTCGGACTTTGGGCGACACAGGATCTATATATACATAGTGCCAGCGCTAAAACAAAGCAGTTAGATGCCTATCATGGGCAGTTCAGCATGAAATGTGTAACAACACGGATCGGCCCCGAATCCTACGCATATGCCAACTTGTCCATGTTGGGGCTGCAGAACGAACGTTTATCTTAGTGTGAGCAAAAATACGATTCTAACGTAAGCCTACAATAAAGTACCCGTTTCTGTTTGTGCGTGCTTTCGCGTACTTCTTCAAGCGTATCGTTCAGTGACATCTGGCAGGACTGTCTGCCCTTGCTTTCTCTTTAACATTGCAGCAGCCTGCCCAAAAAGCGCTCCAGCAGCAACGATTGCTATTTCTGCTCAAGCGTATTTTGGAAGGTCGTTTCGTATGCATGTTTGTGTAGCGCTTGTTTCAGCGAATCGGCAGGGCTAAACAAACTTGAAACAGGGACTCGCGTACTCTTTAAATATTCTAACAGGACCAGAAAAGTATGTGTGCCTGTGTGCGCCCGCGTGGGTGCTTCTGGCAGGCCTGCGTACGTGCAGCCAGGGTCCGTTATAAGCACGGCCTGTAAATGTCCCAGGACTGCTTGCACAGTCATTACAAATTCGTCGGCTTGGTATATTTTCGGAGATAAAGTACAAAACAAGGCCACTTTTTAAAGCTCGCAGGGGCCTCCTACTCGGACTGTAATTAGAGTTTCCTGGGGAATCCGTGGTGAACCTGAGTTCAGCCGCAGTTTGCACGCTAGCGTTTGTGCGGCCATGCTGAAAATGTCGCCGGAAATCCGGTCTTTCGCAGCGTACAGAGCTTCCTAACGTGCGCTGATATTTCCCCGTTCCGCGGGAGAAGCCGGCTGTTGCCGCGTGGCCCGAAAATTAGGCGCACAAACTGCCGGCTCCAGTAACTACTTGCGGAAGACTGGTTTGCTTTGTCGCCGACCTCCTGTCGCGTTCCGACTTAAGTCTCCGCTTGCGTGGGCACACGTGCGTCTTCACTCGGAAGGGGGCGTCTTTAAAGCTGGAGCATTTCTTTCCTGTCCGCGCTTATTCAGGCGGAATCGGCACAACTGCGCACACTCTCGCTGCCTCGTGTTACCCCGTCAGCTGGAACTCTTTTTTTTTTTTTTCCTTTGTGCTGCCCTAAAGCGGCATTTTGTTTAGTCCTGAAGTCGAAAACGCATTCATTGGTAAAATAAAATCATAAATAGCTTGAGCGCGTTTCAGTTGCCATGTGTGGCACTCAAAGAAATTACCGAACAGAAAAACCCACAAAACATGTTCAGGAGAATTTCCAAAGTTGAAGATATGTTTCAAAATGAGATTAAGGTACCTCCTCCTGGAGGCCCACTTTAGCGCGTCCATTCGTCTAAAAATAAGGGCGGTTTAAGCTTGGATTCAACCTAGTTACACGAGCGAAAGTTCTGTTAAGCATGATTTGCAACTTGCCGCGGTGGCTTAGTGGTTAAAGCGCTCGGCTACTGAATCGAAATTCTTGGGGTCGAACTCGATCGCGGCGGCCGTGTTTTGATATATCGAGACGAAATGCAAAGGCTTCTGTCTGCTGTGCGATGTGAGTGCACGTTAAAGATCCCCTGGGGGGGGGGGGGGGGGGGGTGATATAATTTGTAGCCCTCTACTATGCTCCTCTTTCGCCCTTCCATTCCCAGCTTAGTGTCCTCAGAGAAGTGTGACAGATACATGCGACTTTCCTTTCCTATAAGTCAATTTACAATATAAAAGCGTAATTTTGCTTGTTTTATCAAGGTTGTACACGGTATGACGGTTTTAATTAGGAAGACGCTCAAGCCCCGTCTTTAACGCCGCTTTTTCAGTCCGTGATTTTTTTTACGTATTTTGTTTAACTTGATTTCTGGGGAAAGGGAGGCACAGTATCTGGCTCACTTCTCGGTGGACACCTACTCTTATTAGGTCAAGGTCACACCACGTGCGTCGCTGGCTCCGCGAATCGCACATATGGCGGTAAGACGCGGTGCGTCACGTAATATCTGGTCGCGTACACGCCTTTGCTGTGTCGCTTGAAGGTCAAACTTTCGGTTTCAGATGGCCTTCAGGTTTGGCAGCGTAAGTAGAGCTTTCGCTCTAAAAGAAAGGGCGTTTTTGAAAGCTCGTAGTTTTAAGAGAAATTCGTAGTAGTCCCCGAAGCGGGGCCACGAGTTGTGACGTGTTTTCCTCTACGATGCTGGAGAGCTCAAGAAAACCAAAGAAAATGAACCCTGAGATGCCTTATTACAGAAAACTGCCGCAGACTTCTTTTTTTTTTTTTTTTAAGTTCAAGCATATATTTTCCCAAGCCGTGTTCGCTTGCATATTTCTTTCTGAGGGTACATTTTAACACGTCAGCGCTCGGGACCCCTTTCAGCGGCGCACGCGACGTCATAGTCGGTGTTGGGCCGAAAAAAACCAGGTTGATCGTGAATGGTCGCGACGTCAAACGGAATTGAAAGGGATCGAAATGCCAGATGAATTGATTATAAGGTAGTAACATCACTGAAACGTCATTATGTTAGCAAGAATGGACCTCAAGAATATTAGCGCTGAAAAGCAAATTGGTGTAATTAGACGGGCATCGAACCGCGGCCCTTGAGGCGTGAGTCAGACAAACTACCTATAGCCAGTCGAGGCAAGCACGGTCAGCTCGGTTAACGCCTGCCGTATAGTAGATAAAAGTAAAAACAAATAGGACTGCATCCCGTTTGAGGGACTCATTACCGTATCGTTTCGTACACTTAAGGCGGCGTTGTGACTGTGCCACGGACCAATAAACGACTTCTTTGTATATGCGATAACATAATAATGAAGCATTCTGTAGAAAACACGTTCATGCGTATATGCCGCATGAATCTCGTTGACATTTTGGAACTTTTTTTTTTTTTGCGTAACCTAATCACTCTCGTTAATCTTGTGGGGGACAATAATAGCATTCACAGAACTAGCGCTGGAAATAATCGCTTCATGCAAGTATTTTGGCATATGTCTCCACTTCTCCTCACTAGCGAACCAATTCTCGGTTGCGTGAAACAGCGTACACAGAATAAGTAGAAAACTGGGTGGGTTGGCGCAATACTACCGTTTAACATTTACAAGGAGTAGAGTTAATGTTATCTTCTTTATGCGTGTCCTTACCTGCGAATGCTTACCAGACCTCTATTTAAGCTGTGACAAGACCTCAACGAACTAGTTGTAAGTTCAACGCTTTCTGTACCTCAGGTTCGTTCGTCTTCGTGTTTACACTGTTAAAATAATGCAGCGTATAGGGGACTTTTTTTCATTTTTACTATACAGTTGCATATTGTGCTATAAATGTTTATTTGCGTGAAAGAGCCCCCTCAATGTGCGTGCTTTCACCTTTCATCAGCCAACATAAGCGCCTGGGAGAGCATGCGATTGCGTTTGAAGTTGAGGTAGTTTGAAGCTACACATGGGGCTAGTCTTGCGTATTCTGCCGGCAATTGATCCATTGCAGAGACACTTTCATGTAAAATAAGGTCCATAAATCGGGCACACATCTGAGACCTGCCTGATCTACATTGCCACACGCGCAACAACCCATATTTCGGCATAACTGATTTCTATACACTGGTAGACACTGCCCTAGCTGAAGTTAACTGTGAGGGGCTCCGATTTTCTTGAGGGAGTCAGCAATACACGCCTTTCCGCATTGCACACTGAACAGCGCATAATATAATGCTCTATATTTTCGCACATGCCACATGTGGAACATAGTGAACAGGGCTAGACTTGACTAAAACGACGGGACGAAGCTGTACCAGCAGGTAAAGTTCGGCACACAGCACGCGAGAGTCAACTTCAGTGTCTTCTTCCAGGCGCAGCAAGAACATGGGGACACCAGGTGGCATTACTCTCCCTCTTAAAAAAGAAATAAGGGACGGAGCGCGAGCGATGGCCAATGTAAGCGAAAAGAAAGACCAGCACATTGACAGCATAGATAACGGAGGCGGGGTAAGGTGCCCTACGCGACAACGAAACAAGCGCATAGCGCACTACCGCGTGAAATAGAGCTTCATGCGGACAACGTGCACGACCTCGGAGCGTGGTTGCCGACGCGAGGGCTGCACAGTACCCACTGGAAGAACTTCGTAAGTCACTTCCGTGATTCGGCGCAGAACTTCGTAAGGTCCGAAGTAACGGGAAATCAGTTTATCACACAAGCCGGGCCGACGCACCGGGGTCCACACCCAAACTTTTTCTCCAGGATGGTATGCGACGTGTCGATGACGGAGGTTGTAGCGGCGTGCATCCGTGCCCTACTGTTGTTGAACGTGAATGCGGGCAAGTTGACGTGCTTCCTCAGCGCGCTGAGCAAACTGCTCGGCGTCTGGCGTGAGTGGATGATCATTTGTGCAGCTCGGAAGCATGGCATCCAACATCGTCTGGACGTCACGTCCGTAGACTAGGCGAAATGGTGTAAAACGCGTCGTCTCTTGGGTGGCCGTGTTGTAGGCATATGTGATGTAGGGGAGAATTTCATCCCAGTTTTTGTGCTGCGAGTCTATGTACATTGCGATCATGTCGGCGATGGTTTTGTTGAGTCTCTCCGTGAGACCATTCGTCTGCGGGTGATATGCAGTAGTTTTTCGGTGGCTGGCATGACTAAGCTCGAGCACGTCGTGCATGAGCTGTGCCGTAAACGCGGTGCCTCGATCGGTTACGACTAGGGACGGTGCACCATGACGCAACACGATTTGCTGCATAAAGAATTGGGCGATCTCAATTGATGTGCCCCGCTGCACTGCCTTGGTTTCCGCATAACGTGTGAGATAGTCGGTCGCGACTATAATCCATTTGTTACCCATCGATGACAGCGGAAATGGGCCCAGTAGGTCGATGCCGACTTGGTCAAACGGCGACCGAGGTGGAATAATAGGTTGGAGCAAACCCGCGGGCTTGAGAGGAGGCACCTTTCGACGTTGACACTCGCGGCAGCCTCTGACGTAGCGATGGTCGGCGTCAGAAAGTTTAGGCCAATAATAGGCTTGACGAACTCGAGTGAGTGTGCGTGCAAAGCCCAAAGTGGCCGGAGGTGGGCTCATCGTGGCAAGCAAAAAGGATATCGTCGCGAAGGTCGGCCGGCACGACAAGGAGGTGCGCTCGATCAACAGTGCTGGAGTTTTTCTTGAATAAAACGCCATTCCGAAGACAGAATGCAGACAGGTGCCTTCCAAACTGACGGGGGACGTCAGCAGCGCGACCCTCCAGGTGGTCAATGACAGGTAGAAGTTCTGGGTCAGCTCGCTGTCGGGTCATTATGTCTGAGGCATTCACTTGTCCAAGAAAACCTCTGTCATCCGTGACGTTATCGACAAATCCGGCGGGTGCCCGCGAGAGCGCGTCAACATCTTCGTGCTTCTGACCAGATTTGTACACAATGGAGTAATCAAATTCTTGGAGGCGAAGGCTCCATCGTGCTAGGCGCCCTGATGGGTCACGGAGATTGGCCAGCCAACACAAAGAATGGTGGTCAGTAACGACTTTAAACGCACGGCCATAGAGGTAAGGCCTAAATTTCATAGTTGCCCACACAACCGCGAGGCATTCCTTTTCCGTAGTGGAATAATTTGTTTCAGCGCGGGAGAGCGTGCGGCTGGCACGCAATGACCCTTTCCACGCCAGCTTGGTGTTGTACGAGTACAGCGCCAAGGCCGATGTTGCTGGCGTCGGTGTGAACTTCGGTGGCAGCGTCTTCACCAAAGTGCGCAAGAACAGGGGTAGTTTGCAGTCGTCTGCGCAGCTCCGCAAAAGCCTCCTGTTGCTCGGCGGCCCACACGAACTGTGTATCATCCCGCGTGAGGCGGGTCAGGGGTGCGGCTATCTTGGAAAAGTCGTCGATGAAGCGGCGGTAGTACGCACACAAACCCAGGAAACGTTTTAAACTCCTCTTCGTGGCAGGAACGGGAAATTTGGCGACAGCGGCAGTTTTGTCGGGGTCTGGCCTAACGCCTGCGGCACTCAGAAAATGACCAAGAAACTTCAACTCCTTGTAGCCAAAGTGGCACTTCTCGGGTTTGAGCGTCAAGTCAGCTGACCGGAGGGCATCCAATACTGCGCGAAGGCGTTCGAGGTGTTCTCCAAAGGTTTCAGAGAACACGGCAACGTCGCCGAGATAAACTAAACAGATTTGCCATTTGAGGCCAGCGAGAACGGTGTCCATCATGCGCTGAAAAGTAGCCGGCGCTGAACATAGGCCGAATGGCAGCACTTTAAACTCATACAGTCCATCTGGGGTGACAAAAGCTGTTTTTTCACGGTCCCGCTCATCGACCTCAATCTGCCAGTACCCGCTCTTCAAGTCAATGGAGGAGAAGTACTGGGCACGGCGAAGCTTGTCGAGCGAATCGTCGGGGGCAGCGGGTAGACGTCTTTTTTAGTGATGTCGTTCAACTTTCGATAATCAACACAGAAGCGAAGGGTACCATCCTTTTTTTTTTTTTGACCAGCACGACAGGGGACGACCACGGACTGTTGGGGGGTTGGATGACACCATCACGAAGCATCTCCTGAACCTGTCTGAATCGCTTCACGTTCCGTCGTTGAGATGCGGTACGGCTGCTGGCGTATAGGGCGGGCATCGTCGGGAGTAATCATGCGGTGCTTCACAAGAGGCGTTTGCCGAATTTTCGATGACGTCGCGAAACAAGCACTGTATTTTAGAAGGAGAGAACGCAGATCGTGCTGCTGTGTTTCCGAGAGATCTGTACTAATATCCAGACGATCAAGGGATGGGCGCACATTTTCAACTTCTCCGAACGTAAAACATTCAGAAACGTCCGCTAAGGCGTCGGCGAATGCGATTGCAGTAGCGCGGAAAAGATGGCGGGGTTCGTTCGTAAAGTTAGTCACCAGGAGCTTAGATCGGCCGTTACGCAGATGGATGAGACTCCGCGCCGAGGTGACGCCGTGGGTGAGCAAAAGGGACTGGTTGCCCTCAGCGACCACCGTTCCGTCACGTAGTTCATCGCAGTTAACAGTCACAAAAACACTAGAACGTGGCGGAATAGAAACGCTCTCGGCAGAAATTCGAAGAGGGGCACGGCTTTGGCTGTCTGAGGTGTCAGTATCATCAGCTTTCTCGGTCGAAAGGTCACGGTGCGCTTCCGGAGATCGATGATGGCCCCATACTCCCGGAGAAAATCGACACCAAGGATACAGTCGCGGGAGCAGTCAGGTATCACAAGGCAGCTGACAACAAACGTGGAGTTGCGAATTTGGACTCTCGCCGTACACTGACCGCTCGGAGTTACGACATGTCCGCCAGCGGTTCGAATCTGCGTGCCAGACCATGGCGTCATCACTTTCTTTAGAAGCGCCGCTAGCTTCCCGCTTAAAATCGAAAAATCAGCACCAGTGTCTACCAATGCGCTAACCTTATAGCCGTCGAGAAGCACGGGTATATCCAGCGAGAGTCTATCTTCACGTGTACGAACTGTCGTCGGGGCCGTCAAGTCGCGGTCACTCACAGGTCGCGTTGTCGGGGGGTCTTCGTCGCATCGATCTGAAGCGGCCTCGCCCCCTGAGGTCGCTGTCTTTAGTTTTCCCGACTCGGACTAGGCGACCGTCTCTGCGCCATCCCGGAGAAGCTGGCTGCGAGGATAGTCGGCGTGGAGACGGAGATCGTGACTGTCGTCTAAAAGTTGGCGCCATGCGCTGCTGGGCTACGTAGTCCTCAATATCCCGGAGTCGTTTGCCTAAAGGAGGGCTGCGCATGTTGATGGGGAAACCCTTCAGTCCCAGTTGTCGATATGGGCACTGTCGATACAGGTGACCAGCTTCTCCGCAGTGGGAGCACAGGCGCTGCCGATTTGGGGCACGCCACAGGTCTGCCTTTCGCTGGGGTGGTCGGCGGTTGTCGATGTACGGCTCGGGGTGAGCTGAATACAGTGAGCCTTGGTCGGGTGGCAGTAATTGCGTGGAATCAGTCGGGGGACGTCGCAAGATGTCCGCATACGTTGGCCGACAGGACTCGGTGGAAAGGGATGGCGGGTTAGCAGATGGTACCGAAGGCCGAAGTGCTTGCTGGAGTTCTTCTCGGAAAATACTAGCGACAGAGCCGACCGTCGGCTGGGGAGCACCGAAAAGCTTCTGGAGCTCTTCACGTAAAATGGAGCGGATGATATCGCGAAGAAGATCCGGACTAGCCCCGAGGGCCGAATGCGGCTCCGTGAGCGAAGCGGCGAGTACCGGCCTGTCGTAGGTCGCAGACCGCTGCTGGAGCATCCTTTCCATCGTGATTGCTTCCGAAAGAAACTCGGCAACTGTGCTCGGCGGGTTGCGCACGAGCCCAGCGAACAGTTGTTCCTTAACGTCGTGCATGAGATGGCGCACCTTTTCCCCTTCGGGCATGGCCGGGTCAGATCGTCGGAACAGCCTAGTCATGTCCTCCAAGTACATGGTTATGGTCTCGTTCGGCATCTGTATGCGAGAGCGTAAGGCCCTTTCCGCTCGTTCTCGGCGATCCGGGCTGGTGTAGGTGTCCAGGATGCAGCGGCAGAACTCGCGCCACGATGTTATGGCGCCTTCGCGATTCTCGTACCAAGTACGAGCGCCATCTTCCAGGCTAAAGAAGACGTTCCTGAGCTTTGCGGCGTCGTCCCACTGATGAAATGCGGCGACCCGTTCAAACAGGGTGAGCCAGTCTTCGACGTCTTCCGTCTGACAGCCGTGGAAAGCCTTAGGCAGTCGTGAGCTCTGTAGAGTGTAGTACGTTGGAGTTTGCATGACAGGTCGAGCGGCGGCTGCGGCGGTGAATTCCAACGGCCCGTGCTCAGGTGGTAGGCCTAGGTTCCTCCGGCTAGCGCGGTGAACAGGAGTGTCGATTGGCACAGGACCTGAATCCTGGGTATGCGGAGGAGTGCGGGACATATACTGGGATCGATACCCTGCGCCGACACCAAAATATGTCACGGACAACAGGGCTAGACTTGACTAAAACGACGGGACGAAGCTGTACCAGCAGGCAAAGTTCGGCACACAGCACGCGAGAGTCAACTTCAGTGTCCTCTTTTTCCAGGCGCAGCAAGAACATGGGGACACCAAGTGGCAATAGCGAGGGCGATGACAGGCTCATTTTGTACATTCCCGCAGTGATACGGGCAAATCCTGCGCGAAAGCGATGTAGGGAAATGGCTTGGTATCTCTTTAGTCCCTTGGTCACGCATGACTTGCAGGATAAACTCCACTGGGTAAAGAAAGGGCTAAGTACCCCCTCTCTAGAGAATCTCTTGGCGTCTTGGGGGACTTGATGGATTACCTGAGAGCGCTTTATGATCGAAGCTATCCGCCACCTTGTTGCCTGCTAGGGCACCCATTGGAAGCGTATAAAGAAGCGTCTGCTGTGCATATTATGCACAAAGCTTTGAGAGTTAAGAGTCAAGACATCAGTAGGGAAGCCACGCTCTAACCTTTGAAGGACGGGTTTTGAATCCATTGGGATCACAACAGGTTGATCCGGACAAGAACCTAGCTTCCGCTTTAGGCCGTTATGGAGGGCATGGATTGAGTAAAGCTTACAGACCATACAATATTTAAAAAGGATTATGAAAAGCCGCTACGCTAGTTCTTCTGACGTCGTCCACAGAACACACAAAGAAAATTTGAAAATGGTGGTCATACTATGTTTTAAAATGTTCAAGTAAGAAAAAGTGCTTTGCCACCAAAGGAGAACTGCGCTTATTGTGCACGGGAGGAATAGCGACAGTACAGTCGAGGCTCGCAAAGGACCAGGGTACAAGCTCAACCGCCTGCTTTATCTTCGAATATCAAGGCCTAGGAAACTAAAAATATTAAGTTCTAAACAGGCTCGGGACTCCAATTTCTTTCAGAGCTGCTGCAGAAGGGCTCACCCAGCCACTGTTTCTCTTAGGATGTCAAATTGCGTTAGTAAGCTTTGAGAAGTGGCAAGGCTAAGAGTTTACGATAGTGACTCATGAAGTACTGCATTGTTTGCTGCGATCCGCGGAATTTCAAAAGCTCTTAGGCATTTTTTTTTTTTGCAATATTTTGAGACCTTCAAGCTGCGATACCACGCGGGAGATTGACGGTAGTTGGCACTTCATGCGGCCAATCACCAGCGTTTCGTGAAGTCTGATTATTGAGGAAGGCTGGTTCCCGCGTTGTGCGTTTCTACGGATCACATTGAGACACGAAGACAGTGAGACAATTGAGTTCACAGCTTATCGGTACGTAGAGGGGAGTCAATAATGCCGCCCAAAAAGCGCATGTGACTGATTTGGCGAATGCAGGAGAGACCAAGGTCTATCTTTAGATTGCTTGAAGCCGTAAGAAAGCGGATTTTTCAGCTAATAGAGACAATCTCAAGGCCTGAAGGTAAGCTTTTACTGAAAGTACGGCCTGAAGAGCTATCAAGACTAATCGCCTTTGTTGGTACCCGGTAAACCAAAGACAAATGTCATCTGCGTATGTCGACATGAGCACTTATCTGCAATTTTCTGCAGTAAATCGGGAAGGCCAGCCATTGCGACGTTAGAAATTGTGGGGAAAAGAATATTTCTCTGAGGCACACATCACGATACAGCAATTTCATGGCTTATGGTACACGCTAACCACACTCGAATTGCACGATCACTAATGAACGAGTGAATGAGTCTTAGCAGATGGCCCCGTAGGCTTATGCCTTGCGAATTCCAGAAGCATTCGCGACGTCAAGGAAAATGGCTTACGTGAAAAGTCAAAAACCTCTCTGATACTGAATGTGACTTACCAAGTCCAAGACGCTGTCTTGCGCACTTAAACCTCGGCAGAATCCGATCATGCATGTCGGAAGTGCCTTGCTGTTATCGAGCCACCACGATAAGCGTTCACTTGCCCTACACGGTGCCAATTACACAGGAGCTAGCCACGTCATATATTCGTTAGGCCTTAGCTCTAGAAAAACATTTGCCACCTTCGTGACGGAGGAACGTCGCCAATCTCCAAAAACCGATTGAAATGGCTTAGGAGTGTCCTCCTTTGTTTGAGACACAGGTTCTGCAGCATTTGGTGGCGGTTGCACTTGTAATGGAAGCTTCTACTGGGTGCATATAGACGAGCGGCAAAGATATGCCATGCTTTCAACTTGCTCTTTGCTATGTCTGCATACGTGCTGTACTACATGCGTGGTCGGCGCCGCCGCTCCTGTGGAGACGGCACTTGCACATAAACCAATAAACAGTAGCACAAATCTCCGTGATATGTTATCGCCCCACTTGAGGTTTCGTTGCGTTTTAGGACTATGTCGTCGTTTAAAAAACAATATATCCACAATGCAAGCGAATTGAAACAGCGTACAGAATATTTTGCCTGTCGGGTGCCACCACTTCTTGCACTTTTTGAAAGAACGCACGGTCCTCTTCTTTTCTTTTTTTCAATCAATATATATATATATATATATATATATATATATATATATATATATATATATATATATATATATATATATATATATATTGTGAATCATCGTGTTTTATTATGCACACAGAGGCGGAACTAGATTAGCTTGCTCCTGTTGCATGGCGGAGTACCCCGATATGAACGTTGGCTTTTCCGTCTAGAATTGACTTTCTCTGTCCTTATATGTTTTTTTATTCCGTTCTTGCGCTCTTTTATTCGCGTCACATGCGAATTGGACATCTGTTTCTCTGTTCTGCTTTGAGATTTGTGATTTCTTGTGCAACGCTTACGTATACTTTAATTCTGCCACAGTCAGGCATGCAGTCAGGGAGAAAAAAAGGCAGCAATGAAAAAAAAAAAAATGGATGGAAGCATTAGTAAGTGCCAGAAGATAGGAATAGTTTTTTTTTTTTTTTTCTGCGTTGAATACTGACTCAGCAGCATTTCATTTTACCTACACGCGATTCGTACAAAAAAGCTAACCAGTTTCTTTGCTGTGGCAGTTTTGTTGTACCCCCTAACGCTGGTATTCCTGCGCTGACGACTTTTACCTTGTATTGCCGTCATGGTGCATAACAGCCTCCTTTCAGCCCCGTACTGCCAAGCATATTTTTACGGATACACGCGTGTAAGCAGTCAAGCCAAGACGATTCACTTCATGGCGTTGCCATACCAACAAAGCAACGCTGCTCGTCAGGCTTAGGGAGTGCCTGTCACGTAATTTTTGGCGTGCGCTATTCCTTTGCGTGTGTCTGTGTACGCTATACTAAAAGTCTCTATTGAATGTATGAATATCTTCTGCGTCACTTTCGTCCCTAACTGTGCGCTAAGTTAATCGTCACGGCTTTTTGTTTCGTAGGCGGCCGCCAGTGCTCCGTGAAACAGTTTTCCCCTCAATAATAGAATACTCTTGGGCCACGGGGAGCCACGCTGACATGAACTTTGAAGTTTGTCATGAAAGCATTAAGATTGTCCCCTGACAGTTAACTACGCTCATCGCTGCAGTGTTTCATCCATGAAAAATTGTGTGTTATAATCCTGATTTGACAGACATTTCATTACGCCGCAAATTAGGTTATCTGTATGCATTTCGCGAGGTACGTTTTCACAAACTTACTTTAGGCAAAACTTTGCCAAATCGCCAGAGCAAAATTTTTATTGACAGCATAAATACGTAAGCGTTGGTGTCCCGTTTTGTCTGACTAACGTGCATAAATAATATTCACTACTCTTAAAAATGCCATCAAATGAAACTGCCTTGTTCCACCCTAGTCGCCTGCCAATGCGTCACTGCACGTCTTCACAAGCTATATTAACAATATCTTTTAGAACCCATTCACGCCCATAGCTACACTTCTGGCTCTATTCTCGACTGCTGTATTTTTTAACTTATTCAGTTCACAAAGTGCTTTCAGTAAAAGCAAACTTACTAGTACATACTCTAAGGTGTTCACTTTTTGTCTCCTCGAATATTATTCGATATCAACAGTGTTCGTGTTTAGAATTATTTTGGTTGTAATGCATATCCCTCTTAGTTGTTATGTTAGGAACGAGAAAAAATTGCGCTCATTGAAACGCAAAATGCAAGAACTACTCTTTGTCATGAGGAGCATATCACATCAACAAGTATGCGCAGTGCGTGTATTAACAAAGTGGTGCGTTGAGGAAAGTATTTTGGCGTCAATAACAGCATCCCCTCAGGCTCGTACTACAGACTCGGCGCTTATGGTAACGACATCTAGCTCGTTTCCCGTAAAAGCCGATGACGCCGCCTTCCTTTTCTTCCCTCTTGCCACCCAGATGCGCCGACATGCGTGGAAGGGGCACCCATCGTGTACTCGGCGTCGCGCCATGAGCCCGTGCGGGTCACGTGTCGGGTGGCGGCTTCCCCCGAGGCGGTGCGCTTCCGCTGGAGTTTCAGCAGCAGCACACGGCGCACCGAACTGACCGACTTCGTGGTGCTGGGGCCAGAAGCTGATCCGGACGGCACGCCCGTGCTCGACGGAGATTCTCCCACCGTTGCCTCAGTGCTCGAGTACACGCCGCAGTTCCAGAGCGACTTCGGCACTCTCTTATGCTCTGCTAGCAACTCCATGGGGGACCAGCGTGAGCCCTGCACCTTCCACGTCGTGCAGGCTGGTGAGTTCACTGCTCATCATCTCAGTCCCTGCAATATAATACACTCCATATCCCTCTCCATGGGCGCTGTGTATCTTGTTAGACCATGATGGGCTGTATCCAGTGTAGAATAAGAGAAACAATGATGGCTACACAGTATTAGGGTGGCTAGAAAGTACGAAGGAGAACTGAACAAAGGTTGAAGGGGAACCTCGGTTCGCAAGGTAAGCCAACGTTTCGACAAAAGGACTTGTCTTCTTCTGCCCAAAGAGGCAAAGACAAGTCCCCTTGTCGGAACATATTGGCTTGGAATGCGAGCTCATGCTCCCTTTCAACCCTTTGTCAGCTCTCCTTCAAATGTGGTGTAGTGCAGATGAATGCAAGCAACCGTGTTGCGTTGACAAGCATAAGCAGGGGGGGGGGGGGGGCTGTTTTAAATCAATAAAGTTTTTAGCCATACCAAATGCATAACAGCTCGTTATAGGAAAAGTGCCCGCTGTGTAAAAAAGAACGCCTCACTGTGTGGCTTTTAGAAGTGTGCCACCGATATTTTTTTTTTTCGGGGAGGGGGGGGGGGGGGTGATTAAATTGTGGTGTATCGCGGAGTAGAGCCTGACTGTACTCTCAGATGCTTTCATGTACCTAACTCCTGTGGCTTCGAGCACTTGAGCGTGCCATGGCAAGTGTTCAAAGTCGCAGGGGCCCCGCGAACTCTTGTCGCTGCTTGCTGAAGCCATGAGTTATTTTACTCCCAGCTGAGAAAGCTCACACAGTGAGTGAATCACGCCCGCTCGGCGTTTATTTTCTACGCCCGTTTCACTTTACCAAATAATTTTCCGAGATCAATGCAGAATCTGCACTGGAGAAATACGTAAGCCTGAGCGTTGCTGTGTTGTCCGCGAGATGTGTCAGCGATCCCGTGAATAACAGATGTTGCGTCTTTCCTTTCCTGTGAACCAATTACAGAACGCCGGTGAATTTTTATGCGTTCAACGGAACACTGGTTGTGCTCGACAAGGGGCGTACGAGGTACCGTGTGCAGCAGCAACGCTAGGCTTTCGCATTTCTGCACTGCAGATTCTCCAGTGCTCCCGAGATTTTTCAGACTGCAGTTTGTTGATTACCTCTCCTTACGCAATTTTTAACCATTCCCACCTATTTGTGCACACAAATTGCGCCGTTTCCTGCTTGCTCACGTTCAAACATTTGAAATTTCCCGTCACCGGGATACAAATACCGCGTGACCCCTTTGGACGTCGACATTACCCCTCCAAGCTATTTCGACGTCTGAATTACCTAATTTACTCTAATTAATTACCTAATTAACCCACATACACCTCCCGATTTCTCATAGAATATTCCTTAATGTTCTATCTGATGCAACCATTCTTTTTCTTATAAACTCATTCATTCGAACGCAATCGTGCGGACAAGCTCGTGATAACACGAAACCGCAAACATAAAATGTAATAAGCATCACGTGTCACCATCAGTTAAGGAGCAACCTGAAGAACTTAGAGCCCAGGCGAAGAGAAGTCCACTTGTCGAAACATTGTCTCGGCTTGTGAGACAACGTTCCTTGTTCCAATTCTTGTTACAATCCTTGTTACAATCCTTGCCAATCCTTGTTCAGTGCTCTTAGAGAACTTGAGTCATGAATTTGCGCAGCATAGAGCTGCTTGCAAAAATCAACCGACAAAATTCTGTTCTTTTTTGCGGAATGCGAATGCCTCTATTTTATAGGGCAACCAAAGTAATTAAGGCGTCGTTTAAAATACGCTGCTTTTGAACAAGGAAAGATAGAATGACAGACGACACATCGCGCTTGTGTTGCCAGTCACTCTGTCCTCCTTTGTTGCCTAGTAGCGCATTTGAAACAATAATCAACCAACTGCTCCCCTTGTCAGCACTGCTCACTAATGGCGTTTTTCCTTCATCCGAAGCTGCGCATTATCACAACTTCGGCAGCAGGCAACGCGGTGCTATAGGGACATAATATATGTCGGAACCAAAAGCAAAGAATGTAAACCAAGGTGGCCCTTGACCATACCACTTGCATATAAGTCTCAATGCAATCAAAAGATTTGGTCCCGAAAGACAAAGTCTGTCTTTGCACGCGCAGACGAAAAGGTCCCCCCCTCCCCCCCGTCCACCGCTCTCTCTAAGAAAATGTGGAGAGGAGGAGGGCTAATTCAGCGACTTACACCTGGAGAGCGAGCCCGGGAGGCTCCCCTAATCTCCTCTAGGACGTACGGGCTGGGGGGGGGGGGGGGGGGGGGATTTCGAGAGGAGTTATGGCTGTCAGGAGTAGGTTATGAGAGCTGGGAGGGGGGAGTGGGTGGGGGGGGGGGGGGGGGAATGGGGACACCACAGAATCATTCCAATGACCAAATCGAGTCGCGCTCCTTTACAAGCCTTCGTAGAGAGCGAGCACTCGCCTTAGCCGAATGTGCTGCCTTTGGCTTCCAAGCGTATTCCTATTACCGCACCATGTTCCCTGGACTTTCAAACGTCTGAGACAGGTTTCCTAAAAGAGGCTGTATTAGGAGTTACCTGTCACCGAAGCTAGATTCCACCAACCCGACCGTACTAGGAGTACTGTAGCGATATATTTCGCCGTCGTGAGGCGGTTTCTAGCCCTATACTCCAAGATAGTAGGATAAGTCCGAAGAGTCACTGTTGTACGCACCATTTCACTGGTTTATCTTCCAACATAGAATCAAAGCTGGCTACGTTTCAGGTTCTGCATCCATGGTTTTCATTTTACCATCAATCTTATATCCACAGTTCACTCGATCCACACCTTCAGATTTACACAAGGGTGACCACTTCCTGAGTTCCGCGATGTCGTTGGGCTACTAGACATAGCTCGGGCCCGAGGCAACTTCCGCAGAACCTGGGACGATTCGCCCCAGCTGCGAGGCGCCGGCGAAGACCTGATCTCTTCGACATTGGAAACCAACGCTTAGGCGGCTGGGTAGTGCGTTCATCGCAATGAGCGAAATCAGCAGTAAAGACTAGAATTTGTTTTGTTTTTGAACTGGATTTTACGTACATGTACAGTCTCAGTTTAAATTGCTCAAGCCAAAGAATTTTTGTCTCTTCCGCAAAATGAAGCCGTCACGGCGCCACTAAAAACTAAAGGGCCGTGAACTATGAAGTATAGTTCCTTGGTGTGATATTGTCACGCACCATAGCACATCGGTAGAAGAAGAAGAACGAGGGTCAGAAGGACGCTTGTAGTCGCGGTCTTGCTTCCATCAGTCCCTTTGTAAATAAACACCCCTTTGCGAAATTCTTCTTTTAAAGCAATACTTCGCGAATGCTAAAAGTGTTCTCCATAGGATCTTTGTCGGAGTCAAACAAAGAGGTTAATGTTTGGTCTTTGCGTTGCTCGGTTCGGAAAACTCGAAGATCGGGGAAGGTTTGCGAAAGTGGATCCAAATATTCATCGAAGTTGTCTGCGTCGTCATCAGTCGTTTGAAGCGACAAACGCGAAAGACAATCAGCATATTTGTGTTTATGGCCGCTTTTGTGCACCACAGTAAACTTCAACTCTTGTAGGCGTAAAGCCCATCGAACGAGCCGCCCGCAGGGATCACGAAGACTAACGAGCCAGCAAAGTGAATGGTGGTCGGTCACGACGGTGAAAGCATTCCCGTACAGACAGAAGCGGAAGCGCTATATAGCGAAAACAACGGCGAGACATTCTTGCTCAGTAACCATGTAATTTCTTTCGCACTTACTCAACGAGCGGCTGGTATATGTTATATGTGCAGATCGCGACCATGCCGTTGTATAACTACAGCGCCGATACCAATACCATTTGCGTCAGTGTGTACTATATATGAAATCATTTCCTAGCATTCTAAATGCCATTTGGCATTTATTGATGGCGTGATGACTTTATTTCGCGGCTGAGACGAAAATCCTTTGGCTTCAGGACTATTGACCAAACATATGTTGCATGAGGGATTACATGCCATTGATGTAAATGTTCCTGCCATGCGAACGTGCCGGCATGACGTAAGAGTTGCGTGCCTGACTTGGCGTCCGAGGGTCCTGGAGGTTGGCTTCCATCTCACCCTCCCACCTCAAATAGGCTACCCATGTTGGCAGATCCTCCCAACTTTGCCATATCCTGTGGACTCGTTACGTCACACAATCCCCAGACTAGTCAATACCCTGGTGTCGCCTTCCAACTGCCACCTGCCTGTGAGTTTTCTGTCGCAACCTACACAACGAGTCCTTTGACACTATCGCCGCGTTAAAAATAATTCCCACATTTTATTGCGAAAGCAAGGTTTCGAGCCTTCAGCGTAGCGCGGCGGAAGCCACGTCTTACCCACTTGATGCTGTGACGTCACACCCCACGTGACACTGGGATGAGAGCTGGGCTACCAACTCAATTGGTCGGCGTAGCGCGGTCGCAGCCACGGCGCAGCGCGTGACGTCACACCCCACGTTACACAAAAGCGAGAGATGGACAAGCAGGAGCTGCCAACTTGGGTATCTCGTTTCACATGGGACGGTTATGTCAGAATCACCCTGCTATAGACCCTGGCATTCACGTTACCCCTACAATACCCTCTTTACACGGGCAGAGTTAACCACGGTTAGCGTAACTGCGGTTACGCGAAACCGTTGTTAGCCCGTTTACACGGCAGACCAAACCACAGTTACACCCCTAACCGTGGTTATCGCAAACCGAGTTTGGCGACCTCAGTTTGCTCGTTAACCGAGGTTATGGCGGCGTCTGCTCGTCGGTACTCAAGTGCGCGAAGCGTAGGAGCGTGTCTGCTTCAGCAGTGTACTCGTTTACCCGTATTGAATATCCGGTGTCTACTGTGCCGCCCGGCGTCTTCGGTTACGGCCTACAGCCAAGCGTCTGCGTACTGAAGCCCCGTCGTGTGTTTGCAGTATCGTTTGTGCGGCTTGGTGCTGAGCGCGCGGAACGTCAAAAAATGCGCGGTCCTAGCTTTATAATGAAAGTGCAGAAGTTCGCAACGCTTGCAGTGCGAGATGCTGCGAGCAGGCTAAGGAACGTTACACTTACCGGGGCGGTGAAGTGATCGAGCGCGGCGAACTACGGCGGGGTGCGTAACCCCCTAGTCGTCGATAGGCCTAAATTAGTTCTCTTCGAAGCCGCGGCGATCGGCGCTTTGGAACTGATCAACGCTGTCGAAATAGTGTACTCATGAAACATCTTTATTGTAAATCCTATTCTGCCGCCGTAAAATAACGATATGAGAAACTTTGGCGATACATTAATCGCAGAGCTAGTATAAGCAGAACGGTGAGCCGCAATGTACCGGCGGCAGCTGTCTTGAACAGAAACTTGATAGTATCGCGGTTATCGGTCTTGCCAGCAATTTGCCGCTGGTCAGTGATCAGGAGTGATTCAATTCTGATATTCGGCTCAGTATTCCAGATGGCAATAAATTTAGCACGCTTTGTTTCTGACGTCGGCGCTAGCGAACCGCCGTGTCGTTCGCGTACGGTCTGCGGGACGAGGGGCCAACGCGGCGGTGTTTACGATGGTCGATGAGGTGCTGCCATCGTGCGGGGCTTCAACGCGTTGTTGACGCCTTCCCGGACGGCACTCCGGAAACCACATCATAAATCAAATATTTGTAAATGCTGCTTTGTTCCGCAGATCACCGCGTCGCTTCGGTTGTACTATATAGGCAATGGCAGCCGTAACCGAGAATGGCGGCGAGCTGTGCAAGCACAGATAACCGCGATTGGCGGTTAACCGTGGTTAAGTTCGGTAACCTCGGTTAAAGGGCCACTATCCAGGGAAGGCCCTTTTAAGAAAATGAGCCCAGTGTTTCGATCAGGTACCGGAGATAGTCTGTGCAAAATTCTACAGCGACACGCGTGCCGCAAAGCATCGAAAATGCAGTTCAAAGCTCCCTCATGCTCTCCTTTGAGAAGCCAGCTTCACCGCTCCCTGCGCTGGCCCGACGGGCCACGATAATGACGTACGTACCAGGAACGACGTCAATTGGTCCGTCTCGCTGACTGACGGGAGAAGGATGGGTGTCTACCGCTCGCAGCGCGCTTTTCCCTCGCCACGGCCAGACTGAATCCAGCGGCGCGCGCTCCCTCGACGGTTTTTTTTTTTTTTTTTCGCGCTCGCGGAGAGCCACGCCCCACCTCCCGCCAAACGCGGAGGAGGAAGGGGAATTTGTATTGCGGAGGCTAGACGACCTCGGGCAGGAGAGTGAAAAACCTTTGCGAGGGAACGGAAGGAGAGAGGCATGACAGAATCGGGTGATTGCGGTGGCTGTAACTGCGTTATTAGTTACTCTTTTCAAAAACATTTTGCGGCCTTGCGTTCTAGGGGCGAAGTCTCGCAGTCACCGGGGAAGAAAATATTTTCGACCGGAGGGTGGACAGTGGGCCTTTAAGCGTAACCGTGGTTAAGCCGGCCGTTTAAAGAGGGTATTGTTCATACGGCTTGGTTAAAGCGGGGCTTTATATTTGGGCTGAGTAAGAAGAAAAAGAGAAGAAGAAGAACGCTCGGTCACCCGCAGCTAAGGCTTTCGCTCGATATTTAGTTCAGCAGCGTTGAATCCTTGTAATTTTTTATACTTATCAGGTGATATTTGAAACTTATTATTCATATTGCGGATGATTTCCGTTAGCGCAGGATTCCAGAATGCGTGCTATCTTTCACAGCGCTCGGCGTTCACACGTACTGACAGTCTTGCGCCCAGCCTTCGCACCGGCAGTCCCCACGCGAAAGAGTAGCAAAAGGAGAGGTTTCTAGGCAGTCGTCCTTTCTGGTAGACTCAGCCTTACGGCAGCTTACTTAGCAACAAAGTGCCCAAGCTCCTAAAGCTCCTTTCCTTAGGGGCGTAGAAGTGCACATCGCTCACGGAAAGAAAACAAAAATAGACGGGAAGGAGACAGGGGTGACGCAGGCTGATATAAATAGTGTGGAGTGTCGCTCAAGGCAGACATCCACAGTATCTTTCTGGGGTCATTTGGAGCAACCAAGTGTCGAGTATACGCAGCTGTCTGCACGTAAGCTCGTGTATCAAAAAAGCCGCGTCGCGCTTCCGCGGCAACTGCAGCACGCGCGACACGTGCGCGCCGGGAATGTGCAGCGACGGACGCCTTGTTTGCGCGGGCGTGTCCAGAGCGCAGCGCAGTGAGCGCGCTCTTTTGTAACCACTGCCCCGGTTCGCAGATGCGAGACACGTCCTCTCGTACGTGCGGGCCGACTGCAGTGCATCTTGTGGATTAAGAACGGGGCCTAGGCTGCTAATCTCCTTGCGAGGCCCTACATGCGTCCGGGCGCCGCGCTTGTGGACTGTTTATCGGGCAAGGAAGGGAACCGCAGAGCAGCGAACGCTCCCGGAGTCTCCTTTCACTGTCACCATCACCTCCTTTGCTTCGTCCCTTAAACACTTTCAGCTCGCATTTCGCTAGGCAAAGGAAAGAGAAATCCGGGAAACGAAGTTGGGCGCCCTTTTCCGTTTTTTTTCTCTCTCTCCCATATTTTTATTTTCTTTTTGATGAGAGTTTACGACGTCATTAATTAAAGCGCGGAGAGCAGACGAACTGGAAAGATATAGGGCCGCATTTATGAGCTTACGCGCATGAGCACTTACATCAAATGTCGCTGCTAAATGCGTAATGAGTCGCCGTTTTGCCTTAAGTACTGCAATATTAATCTCTGCGGCTCTGCTTATTCTTGATTGCTGAATTAGTGCGCCCTACGCTTTGCCTGCTATTGATTGCTACTGCGGTACATTCGACATCAGAGAGAGGTCGCGTCCTTTCAGGCTCTTGAAAACCAGGGCACCTTGCTGCGCGTCAGCTGCAATTTCTAATGACCCCCAAATTCGAGGCACCTGCCCGAAGGCTGCATATTCTCATTTATATCACTGACCTGTAATAGCGTGGGGCTCATCGTTTTGGTCTGAGTTGTGCCAAAGTGTTTCCTTTTTTTACATTGCTTTCGGCACTTTTACAATTTCAGCAATGTAGCCACAACGCGATAGATTCGTCCGAATTATCGTGATGGTCATGGCGACAATCATTCAACATATGTTATGTTGAGACATGAAAAGGAAAGAAAAATAAAGAGCCTCTGCCCGTATTCAACAGTCAATATTAACGCGAATTAAGGGCCTTGTTCTGGACGAGATCTGACGTCAGCGTTGTCCCCGAAAAATCAGAGCATGCGCCTGGCGGGTGACAATACCGGGCGGTAGGCAGGCTGTGTGACTTCATGGTACTACGTGGCCTGGCCGAGTTGACAGAAGATTGAAATCAAACCCGAGACCCATGAATCAGACACGCTGTCCCTAAGCCACGCAGTCACACTCATACGACTTGGTTGAAACGGAGCTGGGATATATGTGGGATGGTCTTTCACATAACGTGGTAGCGTAAGACTGCACTATAAGTACGTGGAATGCAATACAGGCCCAAACTAAGCAATTAGCGATTAAGAGATTTCCAAAGCACATGGGCGCGAAAGAAGATCCTCAAGTGCAGCTGCAAATATGGGCCATTGCCGCTGTCGCGTCTACATCTAAAGGTGGAGATTAGGTGTACACAAAGTTTTTCTTCCTTTTCCTTGGAGGAAAGTGCGAGCATCCCGCGCCCTCTACTCAGTACCTCTGCTGACGCCTTTTCAACAACGATATGCCATTTAGGAAGAGAAGACAAAGAAGAAAATGAAAGGGAAGGTAGAGGGGAAAGCTATGTCGCGTAAAATAATTTGCTGCGCGCCATTTTTCGCCCAGGAGCTTTTTCATATGCGTAACCGCAGTGCTTCTATTTGTACCGCCTGTAACTGTGCAAGACCGCGCGGCTCTACTTTTGGAGCACGCTTTGCCAGGCGTCTAATCTCTGTAAACTTCTCATGTTTAAGAGTGGTTCTTGACTAGCTGGGACCTCTTTGTTGTTGCCCATTATAATAAATTGGCCAGTCTTTTCTTTAGCCATCTGGATCGTATAGCGCGGTTCTCTTCCGAAATAAAAGTCTTGTGATCGATGACATTAATTTCTCTCTCCCTTTTGCACTGTCGGGAGCTAATACTTTAACATAACATAAAAGTGACTCGCAACCAATAGTTACCCTTCGTTTGCCGTAGAGAAACTGCTATGAAAAGGTTTTGTGGCGGTCGCTGTCATCAAACTAAGACAACAAGGAAGAGCAACACCCCAAAAACCCAGGCGCGTCGTATGCACCACGAGCTTGTAGCTTCGACATGCGAAAGCGCGACCCCGAAAACATGTATGCTCAAGCGACAGCACTTTTCCAGTCGCGTGTATTCCATTTCTCTCCGCCGCCGGGTTCGACAAGGCAAGGCCCGAGAACGCATCTTCCTTTATTTTCTTTTTCAACGCCGGGACAAACAGCGGAGCGCGTCAGGCGGAAGGCACACGCTCATTCACGCGTGGCGCGGCCGTAAGCGCGCGCGCGTTTCCAGTTTCATCCTCGCCCAAGCCTGACAGACGGGCCATGTGGAAAAGCGGTGCCCAGCGGCGGCGCGCGTTACGAGCAGCGAAGGCGGCAGCGGGGCAGAGATCGCGCTGTCGTCCATCACGCATTGCTACGCCGGGCGCGGCATGGAACAGGCAACAAAAGAGCAGCGAGCGCAGAGCCGCTCTTTGGCCAAGGCGCGGCCGCTCTTGGCTGCGGGCTCTGGTCCACGGAGGAGGGAAGCAAAAATAAACAGGAGAAGCGGGAGCCATGGCGAGGGGGAGGAGGTCGTCGGCGAGGCGGACTGTCCGGTTCGCCGGAAACGTCCCTAATGTCCCGCTAATTGGCCTCGTGTTGTGCTTCTGGTAATTGGGTCCAACCTCGATTGCCTGGCGCAGATCGACAGTGGCTTGTTGTTCCGGTAACAGCTCGCTCAACTAAGTGTGCGCTGCACTCTAAGCCACGTTCCTGGGCTCCGGAGTGATTTGCGCCACTGCGCGTACTCGAGCACCCCGCTTTCTTTTCGTCTGCTTTGCGCCATCCATAAGAGCGGCCTGTTGCAGGAAGCGTTTGTTAAAATGCGGCGAGAACTAAGCAGTCTTGGGCAATTCTTCTCGCCTAATGGCACTTTTACTGATTGATGAGGATGCTACAGGCATGAATGGGGCACTAATAGGGGTTAGCGGTTCTCTACAATTTATGGCTCAGTGAGATGGTATGCTGGCATTTATCTATGGCCCTCTGGGCCTCTCGGGACATGCGAGCGGGCACGGCAAGTGAACTTCCGGACGAGTCCAAAAGGCTGATTTGTTGGTGGGAGGAAAAATGAAGCGGTTCGATGGGGTGCGCTTCCTGCCGTCGCTCAGGGGGCCGGAACGTGACAGGGCCACTGACATCAGCCGTTGTAAGGCAGGGTGTAATCGGATTTGCGTCCGAAGATTCACATATGCAACGACAAAAACGCGATTCGGTGAGTCCCGTGTGATTAGAGCAGCACGCGTCGAAGGCTGCTTCGAAATCATCCCTGACGCGTCGGAAGCAGTCTTTAACGCCTGCGTTGTTCTTTGACGCTACGCGCAGGCGACAGCGTGGAGTCTACGCATCGAGCGCCCCACGTGCGATACGTGCCGCCTCCTTGCACGCCGGCTGCCGCAGTTTATCCCCGCGCGAGAAGCTGTCATGCGCCGCAGAAGGAACGTCCTGCCGGAAGTGCCCCGTTTGCGACTTGAGCAGGCCAAGACGGCCGCGCAGTTGTTTTCTCCTGCTCTGTAGTGGCACGTGACAGAGAGTGCTGGCTCGGCCGCGTTTATTTGCGCTGCTTTGTCTGCGAGGCGCTAATTAAGGAACACATCGGTAATGAACTTCGTTAGGAATGTCTTGTTCTATCTACAGCTGAAGAAAATTACCTGAGGCTGGGCTGGGAAAGCAACCTTGAAAAGACGCTGCCCTGGTTTCGGTACCAATGTCTTTTGGTTTTATTAATGGCAGGCGCCCGCGCGCAGCGCACGTCTTTTGCGAGGAAATTGAGGATCACGCCTGGTGTTCGCCAAGCTGTATAGCCTTGTCAATATTATGCAATGTGGATTCGCGTTCTCTGGTTTTACAGATGTGTCCGAAAAATAAAGCGAATTTGGCAGACAGAAATATTGCTCGGAAATAGAAGAGGCAGATATTCCGTGGGGCTATTTTCGATCATAACGCAAAACTCAGTTCTTAATGCTTAGTACGAATCTATTTCATGTGAAACTCTCATAACCAGGCGGGAATAAGCACATTCGAATCGGGCAGCTCGAGAAGGATAGCAAACTACGCATGAAAACTTGCAAGGCTTGGTTTCCCACATAGCTCACCAACACTACTTCGCATGGCTGGTTCGCGAGAGGTAACGATTACACTAAGCATAGCCGCATGACGAATCGCTTATGTGTTTTATGCGAGAGTTACTATGAGTGCTGCATTGTTCCTGAATTGCCGGGTTGCAGCGAGCGTTTTGTTGTCTGCGAAATGCACGGGAACAAACTTTCGTATGTTTTGTGGCAACACGTTTGCGGGCCCCGTCGCGAGTGCATCCTCCTTTTGTTCAACACGCCGCATCTCAGCGGGCTCTGGCCTCCCGCTTGCGTGCAGCGGCTGAGAGCCGCGCTAAGTTGCGCGAGGCGCGAAGTATACCGGCTGCGTGAACGTGGTAGCCACGTGATTGCAGGAGAGTACGAGCCCTGTGCCCCAAGGCACGCGAGGCACGTAGGTTCTCCTCTATGAAGTCGTGCTTGCGTACATCTTCTATCGAGGCTCGCAAATGCACTATGCTCCTAGGAAACGAAAAAGAATAAATAAATTTCTGCAAGTCTCGTTCGAGCCGCTTTGTGTAAGTCACGTTTGATTCGTGCGTTCTACGATAAAAGCACTTGCAGCGAGACGTAAAATGGTCGGCGCAGACACTGGAATTTCTTTTGTTCGTTATTTATCCTCTCAAGTAGGACACCCATTATTAAAAGAAGAAAAGCGTTATTTTCTTTCACGCCGTTTTCGCATAGATGAACTGCTGCTTCCCTTATATATTACACTGAAAACCTTCTAGCAACGCTGCACAAACCCAGCAGGCGTTTCGTCCTGCGCTATACGTGATCTTTTGACCGTTCCGCTCTATTTCATCTAAAGCATAAAACGAAGAACCGAGAAGAATAGAACATGTACATACCCGTGTAGCATGCAGACTGCTTCTTTGTTACTTCAGCCTGGCCGCTGTCGAGAGATGTCGGAAGCGACGAGAAGAAAAATGCAGACAAGCGATCGACCCCTGCCGTGAAAACCTGACCGGGGCCAAGGAAACAAACAAACAAACAAACAAAAAAAAGAGACGAAAGATACGACAGTCGGCCAACCTCCTTATGAAACGATGTAATGTTGGCGGACAAGCAAAAAATGTACGCTGAGATTGGATTTTCCTAACTTGCCGGAGCAGTTCAGCTGGCTCCTGACAGCGCGCAGTCTAGCTTTAGATTCCTCTACGCTTTCATGAATTAAGGGCTTGAATTAAGCTGGACTACTTATTGAGAAATAACTTTCACGGGGCGCCATTTGGCACTAATTGGAGAAAATTCGTGCAGTTCGCAGAAATATAGGTTTCGAATTCCTCCACATAATATAGGCGCATAATAACAGACACAATAAGCGGCACAACCCGAATTCCACACAAGGCGCCGCTCAAGTACTGCGTGGTCCGTCGGGCTTTTCGTGGCATCAGCACGACTACCGAGTCTACACATAAGTCGGGCGTTAACAATGCACTTCTTACTCAAGTAGATTTCTTTCTGTTATCGAACTGATGTGGCGCTTTTAACAGCATGGGCCATTATTGGGTTATAAACAGTGTGATACAAACAGAGCGTTGAAAGAATCCAGAATGTTTTCTTCTTGAATAGCGTATTTTTTAACCTCTGGATCTTGCAGTTAGTGAGATTCTCGTCCTGTTAAGCGCTTCCATAATTATGTTTGCTTACGAAGTCGAGTATACGTGTAATTAACTTCTGACGTCAAAGTTTGCTCTTTTCTAAACCAAGAATATTTGTGGGTGTGTGCTTTCATGCGTGCGTATGCAAACGTGCTCGCGCGCGCCACTCTAATTGGCGCACGGAGCCGAGCGTCTAGAGCAAAGTATAAAGGCCCACCGTTCAAGCAGGGGTAATTTTCGTTTTGGGTGCTTCCAGGCGCTCCATGGTTAGTGCTCATTTGAGAGCTTCCGTAGTTCGATGGGCAGCTTAGGCACCGCGCTTTCGTCGCATGCGCAAGCAGTGTCAACATGCGTAATAAATTGTGTCCGTGTCATTGATCAGCGAACCGCCACTTGTTTCGACTGATACATGCAGCGACGTTATCGTCGCGCTTTGGGCGTTATCTTTATCGATCCTCCCATAAAGACCCTATTTGATGGACACTCTGTAGACCATAAGGTGAGGGGAGGGGGGGGGGGGGTCACTTTTCATTCAGCTTTTCAGGAGATTTCATGTTTCGTCCTTACGGCGTTTCTTGGTGTTTGTGTAAGGCTGCAGAGAAGAACATCGAGTGTAAAATTTCGGCGTAAAATTTCACAGCTTTGTTTATTCCACAAATTATATTACAACTTTCCACAGCTAAGATCCTCTGTCCTCCACACGCCGCTTCGCACTTCACGCCGACTCTTTAACTCTTTAAGTTTACAACGCATACACGGCTCCACTAACTCTTTCAATAAATCTTTCCTACCCAGCGCTATTTCATTATGGAATGAACTCCCTGATGCCATTGTCACTGAAACCGAACCAAATAAATTCAGGCAATTATTAACAGTACATTTCAAGTACTGAATGATTCTTCCGCGCTTCTTAGTGCGTGTCGTTTTTTCAGGTTGTTCTTGAGCAGCAGTGTCTTTTATGTTGATGTTTAACGTTGATGTTTTGTTTTGTTTTTAGAATAGTTACAAGATGAACCCTGTACCATGTATTTCTGTTTTATATTATTGTATTATCGACCAATGTATTATGTCACGGTTGTTCCCCCCCTTATGTAATGCCCTAACAAAAGGGCCCTTAAGGGTAAATAAATGATGATGATGATGATGATGATGATGATGTACGTCTCATTATCTTCGTTATTTCTCTGAAAACCATCGCGGCTTCAAGTATCACGCAAGATGCACCAACATATGCTTATCCATGTATATACCTTTAATAAGTTTTTTTTTATTTTCTTGTTTTGCGAAATAAAGCAGCCTCGCAGCGGAGCGTACACAGCAGTATCCAGGTCAAGGATAGGCAAAACACTGCGCTCCTGAGTAGTAAAGACCGAGACTGATTTTGGTTGCACCGACCTTTCCTTTTTTTCTCACATTGCAGAAAAAGGGATTTGACTATACCTTGAGTTGCGAACTCTTCTGCACGTTTCTTTGTAAAGCATCAATAGCACATTCCAGGAGCATATACAAGAGCACTTGTTAAGTCGCAGTTACTGTGATCTCTACACTATTGTTTACGTGCGGTCTGGAGCAACTCAGTGAGAAAAATAAGGAGCGCAAAATGCTTCACAGGGTCATGGTAGACACTACAAACTCGGGGCGCGAATTCAAATCTCCTTATGACTTACACTTTCAGGTTAATCGAGGAAGGAAACTTGCTCTTGATCGCCGACCGGAATACGCTATTAGATGCATCTGACGGCAAGAACATTGTGCAGACGAGTACACAACTGAAGACCGAAACTTACCACTCGTTCTTCAGTGTGCAAAAAAAAAAAATAGAAACGTGGTGCAACTGAAATCACACCGGCCTTAACCAATCTCCCGAGCGCATTGGTTTGACGCCGCATAGCCGCTCGCTTGCTGCTGCGTGACCATCAGCAGCCAGCCGAGTTGCCGAATGCTGCGCTGTACTAGAAAATATGATAAGCACTCGGACAAGAGCGAGGGGATTGTTTGCCGTCGGGTACCTTCGCAGTGAGCACGCGATGAGAGATAACAGCGACCGGGTGCGGTTCAGCAACTGCTCCTGCAGCACGATACTAGGCTGTCCACTTTTGCCTATGATTGTACGTTACAAGTCACTGAAGCTGTTGCGTTTGTGTTATGCGCGAATATGAAAGTCGTTCTACTTGCCATTTATTCTCTTCGCTTCTTCTTTCATTCTGATAAAAAATGTGTGTTAATGAGTTCTGCGCAAACGACGGCCCAGTTACGTACAGAAATGCTTGAGCATAAACCAGTTGTAGTACAACATGGGAAAAGGGCGTAGGCTGGCCTCCATGCTTGTGTGCAATGCCAGTGGTTGCGCTATCGTCTCTTGTCTCGCCCCTGACATGACGCGGTTTGTATAGTCCGCCGAAGCACGATCTCGTGGCGCGTGACCGGTGGCTTCTTTCGCTATTTATGCCTGATAGTGCCAAATGCTGTTCTCTGCATTCGTTGCAACTCCCCCCTCCCTCCTTGCGACATAGCACTCACAGAGAGGACAGTTTGTTACTGAGGAGTGTAAATGAACAAAAGAAACACTAACACCAGACATTCTCAACATTACTCGGCCTATAAGACGGTCAGGAGGCCACAGCGCAGATGCTGAACCCTATAGGAAAGGAAGTTCTGTCGTGATAATTATCAAATATGAAAGGGCCCGTAGGCAACTAAAGATGTGCGCACGCATTTGCAGAAAAGGTAACCAAAGAAAGTTTAATAATGTAATGACCACCATTCCGGGAAAGGCGCTTTTGCTTGTTGGCGGTAATCGACAAGAGAAAAGCTCCGGAAAATACGTAAGGTGAACAAAAAAATAAAACAAAAAGAAAACGCCATGGACACTAGAAATGTACCGAGGTGTCTTTGGCTTTGACTGGTGTGTAGGCAGTGAGGTCGTGGCAGTTTCGAAAACGAGTCTTTTTTTTTTTTTTAACTAGCGTCATATACCACCGGTGTACACAGGGTATGAAGAAGGTTTCAACAATTTCAGAAGGTCGTAACTAGGTCTACTTGTGCGGTAGTGCATGTCCAGTGAAATAGGCACTGGGCGCGCATGTGTAAAGAAATATCGCGCAGCCTGGCAGCCTAGACCACACTCTGTTTACAACTTTCTTACTGTATAGGTAACGTTGTCGTCATAGATACAATATTTGCGTGCACACAGCGTCACACCATGCTTCCACAGCTGTCTGCTAAAAACTTACACCCCGATGCGCGATCATCTTATGGTACTCCGGCCCGCGAAAGATCCAGGTATGATGCTGTCACTGACAGTCCTGTCTTCTGGCGCGGTGCAGGCCCGCCCGAACCCGTGGAGAACTGCAGCGTGAGTAACCTGACCGAGCGCAGCTTCTCGGTGGAGTGCCGAGGAGCCTCAGGCGGCCAGTCAGCGGTGGCTGCTACGGGCGGCGCCTCTCTGGTGGCCGCTGCTCAGAGGCCCTCGCTGCTCGCGCGACCGCCTGAGAACCTCGTCTACCTGCTCGAGGTGTACGGACCACCCGAGGGCTCGGCGCTTCAGAGGGGCGTGTCCGCATCCCAGCATCAGGTGGGTCCTCTTCGCTATCTAGCCCGAGTGCACTGCAGCTCCGGCATACTCGCAGAGATACGATGACGAAGGTCGGCCTCGGTGCAGACTTGCGGAAGGAGGTTCAATACCGTAATTTATCGGATAAAACGGGGATTTACGCAAGCCAACATCCTCTGCCAAAATGCCCCTGCAATCTCCATGTTTCCCAACTTCGCCGCTTTCTATCACGATTATTTCTATTCGCCACATTGTATATACCGAAACGAGTGAATGCTGCTATCTTTGTAGCACCGGGTGGGGCCTATAGCACACCATGCTTTCTTTAACAGACGCCGTGTTACGATCGGCCTTCGATAGAGGACATTTAGAAAGCGGCCCGTGCCCTTTGTTTTCCAGGTTCTGGTGCGAAACGTGAGTGGCCCGGAGCCACGCTTCCGAGTCGGCCAGCTGTGGCCGGGCACCGAGTTCGAGGCACGCGTGTTCGCAGCCAACTCGAAGGGACGCAGCAGGCCCTTCCGCATCAACGCCTGCACTCTGCCGCCGGCCGAGGCTCTGCTGGACAAAGGCACGTATTCAGCCATTTGCTGCTCCTGCGCGTTTTGCATACCTTGCGCACGGCTCTTTGCCGCATTCTCGTGACGTCTACACTCGAAACACTAAATGGCTGATCACATGACAAGTAGCTTGGGAAGCAGGAGGTTCAGTCTACAGTTAAACAGAAATCGTTATCCTTATACTTCAATTGGACGAAGGTATTCTTACATTAATAAACGTTCCTTTAGAATAATTCATCTTTAAGTTGTGATGTCGTATTGATTATCAATATAGACCAGACAAATTACTTGGCTAAGAGAGGTTTTTTCTGCAAACTATTTTAAGAAATTTTGAAAGAGTTCGCAGACACATCCGGTATACCAGCCGCGTGCTCTTTCAAATATCGGGCTTAGGTTAAATTTTATGTCAGCATGTTCGCAGCGTCTTCAAATATGAATGAGCGGCTTAACTGTTATGACGTTGTGCGCAAGAAGCAAGGGCGTGTATGTGATTCTGCCAGGCAATGTTCAGTGACCTGCCGTGTCTCGTATTTTGGAAGTATTTGCTAAAAATAAAAGAAAAAGATGCTTTGCCTTCCTAGATGCCTTTAAAGGTTCCTTCTCGTTTTGCACGCACAACGTTACCTCTGGTTCGGCGCCTATTCAGGACAATTGAATTTTCTATTTTGCTCTTGTTCAAAAAACATGGGAAATTCTTCTACTGACGAAATCTTAGCGTTGGTCATTTGATCACTTGCTTTGATGTTTTTTGAAAACCATTACGACTGCAATTTTCTAAGGCAGCTTGTTTCTCCTGAGAATGGAGTTAACAATGAGGCCTGATTGAGAGCAACGAATACTCGGACTATATGTATGGTTTAGAGAAAGTGTTAATTCGTTGAAACATTGGCAGGGGTCACCTATGTTTAACTGATTATAGTTCGAAAACACGGGCGGTTTTCGTCTTACTTGTTTTAACTAGATGTAATTGCTGTTTTTACACGATACTTACCTGCTACAAACTTTCTGTGACTGTGGACCTGGTGCGCAGTTGTTCGAGCTATACATGTGGCGATATCTGGTAGCCGCCGCATCAAATGGCAGATGTTTTAGTGTTGCCTCTGCGATCACCTCTGGTGAAATTGAGCGCTTTATCTCGGAAGCCACGAGTTTAACCCTACTTGTGGCACCAGCTGGGAGCCGTTCCTTCAAATGGTAGATGGTTACAACTTATACCTGCTTAAACCTGGTTATAACGAGCCAAAACATCTGCCGAGTGGTTAATAGGCTCGACTACTTAATCCGGGTTTGAACGCGAATGGTTGTAATCCGCTGCGATGACTTACAAGAGGGCATGGTCAGTCACTGCTCAGTCATAGACTGAGACACGTCCATTGGAGTCGCTATACAGGACTTGATTTGAATTGCCAGTTCGAGGCGACATGGTTGTGACTTCGCGAGACAGCGTACAGCCAATCAAAGCGGCGGCACAAACAAGATCGGAGAAAATTCTTGGCCGGCGGTGGTGAGGGTGCTATCGCACTAATACTTTCAGTGGGTGCGACTGGTAGAATAAGAAGAGCCACGGCAAAATCCTGTGAGTGTCTGAATCACGGTACTGCAATAATTGAATATGTGCTAAGCAAACGGGAGCCGGCTATTACGAAAAAATTCCATTGCCACGTGGCAGGATGAGCGCGATCGAATTTCAACGACAGAAACTGACTTGTATCGTTACAAATACAATTTGAAAGTCCGTCATGTAAGAACAACAACCACTCGTACGATTTTCATCGAGCTGCACTTTGCGGCCTGCGCTAGTTGTGCAAAATGGTGAGAGTGCGTGTGTCGCGAATCTGTAGAGTATTTATTCCCCCGGACTACAGTAGCGGTAACAAACTAATAGCTCATTTTTGTTCCTCAGCACGGGACATTAACTTGAATAGTGTAACCTATGGACTAATTTCTTTTCTTTGATCTTTTCACAGTTCGAATATTAGCTCTAATGGCTGAAGGTCGATTACCAAATGGTTAATGCGTTTTGAATGCTATAGAATTCCTTGCCGAACTCCGGGCGCTTTCCCCTTTATTCTGAATACGAAGAACGCTCTGCTCCTGCTCGGTAAAAAGGAGAAAGAGGAAAGTAAAGGTAATGGCGACAAGATAGAATGCACGAGTGAACGTTAGAAGCAGGGTGTTGGGGGAGTGGAGATGACATATACACAAGCGCACGGAGAAAGAGGCAATAAAGATTACGTGGCAAAGTGAAGATACGTTTTTTCTTGTTGTCTTCTTCTTCTTCGGACTTCAGGGTTTTACGAAAACTTGAGAAAGGCGAATGGTAAACTATTTATAAGCAGGAAATAGGTAAATGACATTTACGACGGCTTACAATTGGCAGACTTTCTGGCCGTCTCACGAACCCTCTCCGTGGCTACTCATCACGGGTTCTGCCCACCACCAGGCTGCGGTTGAGTCGACCCTTAAACACCAGTGCGGTGGCACTTAATTGAAAAATATCCCGCATCCTTTCCGTACATAAAAGATATAACTAGAGCTCTCAGAGATCAGAAGGTTCGAAAAACAGGACCAGCAGCGGAGAATTCGTCTTTCACCCTTACATAATTTCATCAGCTAGTCTATAGTCACCGTACAGGTAGTCTACAAAGCGTATAATGAAATGCTTGTGAGCGAACGCCACCGGGACACTTTGTCAGGGAGATGAACATCGGCGGAATACTTTACAGCCAGAAGACGGCACAATGCTACGTGCTGGCTTTATAAAATACATTAAAAAAAAGTTACTGATTGAAACAAATATTTAAATAGAGCAAGCAATGCATACCACCGCTGGCGTACGAGTCTGGCGTGAAAGCTGTGAACGGGACTCTGCGCAGCTGCCCACAGCGACGTTGTATGACAAGGCCGTGGACAGGTTCGTGGTGTGATCCACATGCCAAAAAAAAAAAAAAAAAAAAGCCTAAACGGCGTGAACGCTTGTAACTTAAGCTTCCTATTTGCAAAATAGTCTCTTCTGAAATGAATACGCATTAAACGATAATAGCATTTACTGCTCTTATACAGTCCACTTCATCATCGAAAGAATATCTGACGTTATCAACGAAAGGTTCAAGGTGGGGCCATAAATGTTAGCTAATTGCAGCGAATGTTCAAGGACATATCAACCGTAACTAACCTATTGAAAAACGCAGTGTAACTTTTCTAGAAATTTGCTGTCTGTGCTCCGTCGGGACTTACAGCACTTACCTGTAAAACTGAAATTCATCAGCATAGACTCTCTAATGTTTTGGTATTCGATGTAGATTGCACGTTGATGTCAATTTGAAAGAGTGTTTAATCAGTGTTTTCTGGCAGAATTTATTGCTGACTTTTAAAAATGCTTTCATGTTTGCTGTAACAAAATTTCTATTCAAAGTTTTTTCAACAATACAGTGTTTAAAGGAGATGCAGCCAAAAAGCATAATTAGAGGCTTGACTACGGCTGCGTACACCGAAAAGTTGCAATAGTGAGATGTCCATATTCCACAGTAATGGGGTATTACTGAAGCAAAGTACTCAGCAAGGATATTTACCGGTTTAGCACTGGGGTATTACCGGAGCTACATGCAAGGTATTCAGCAAGGATATTTGCTAGTTTGTATGCATTTCATGTAGATCTGTATTTCGGTTCAGACATAAGACTTCCGCTTTTTTTTTTTTTTTTCGTAGCAGTTTCGCAGTTCCTTCAGGAAAAACGATATGGCTGATGAGAGAAATCCATGCCGCTGATGTTTTCTTTTCCTGAATGGCTATTTGTATTGTAGTAGCTTTAAACTCTTCAACGGGCCCCTAGCTGGTATAAAGAGCAAGCTCCAAAGTGCTTTCCTGCTATAGCTTACCGAGTCCCTCTTAAAGCATGTTCAACTATACTTTTTATAAAGTTGCCTTTCTGGATTGGTTGGAGTTTATGGGGGTTTAACATCCAAAAGGGCGTCGGCTATGAGGATGCCACAGTGGAGGGCTCCGGAATTTTCAGACACCTAGGATTCATTAACGTGCACTGCGATCGCTCAAAAAACGAGTGCCCAGAGCTAAGCCTCCTCGAAACATTGTCGCCACAGTCGGGATCGAACCCGAGTCCTCGTGATCAGAAGCCACGCGCTATGACCATTGCGCCGCCACGAAGGGGCAGTTGCTTTTCTTGTCTTAGGGAGCAAAACTTGAGTCTTTGCTGCATGTAATGAGTAGTGCTTTACCGCCCAAACTGATTGTAGGTAATCAAATAGATGCACTAGAATTTTGCCAGTAAACTGACTTCCTGGAGTATATGTGATATATTTAGTATAAAAGTCTCGGAAAGGTGACGCATGCTGGCAGGACTCATAACATAGGCATAAATCAAAAGTACTGAGTAACGTTTTCAAGTAGCAAACATTGGATAAACAAATTCATTCACAAATTGAGCAGTCTGTCGTTGCGGCAGTATGCTAAGCATAATTAATCATTTGTAGCAGAACTAAACGGTTTCATGTAAAATAAATAATTAAAATTTCAGTGAAAAGTCACTCGATCAATATCTGTAACATCTCTGTTTACGCGGACACCGCGTGAGTGCTTTCTATCTGCTTGCCATCAGCTAGAGAGGATGGTAAGCAAACACACCGACACTCCTGCGCTAAGCTCATGTGCGCAAGCTTGGCCTTCCCTTTTTTTGGCAACTTACTGACAGTATTTACGCACTCAGCCTACTGATGCCCCATAAGAGCTTTGGCCGGTGCACAGACGCTTTTGCGTGAATAAATCACCGTCATATGAGGCGGCCATCGACACGCGGCTATTTGTCAAGCAGCGAGCTCGCGCACAAGTCGCGGACGATGCGTGTATTATATATGAACTTGGTCTTTGACCTTGAAAAGTACTAACGAATTCCGGGCCTTCCCGCGCAGCGTCGCGAGCCCGCGACTGTTTGCCGAAAGGAAAATGAAGGGGAAAAAAGCAGCGACTGAGACGAAGCAAGTGAGGTTTTGCTTAATTCTAACATTTATCCCTACAGCGGGCGTTCGCGCGCTCTGCTGAATTCGTAAGTTTTCGGCGCTGTCCCAAAACTCGCCGGCTCTTCCCTAGGTGTGTATTTAAACTTGCATTGGCCAGCGCAGCAGTCGAAAAAGAGCCCGGACGAAGGGATTTATCTGCATGTTGGGAAACTCGGTGCACATTCGTCTTGTCAGGAACTGCCGCAACTGGGTTATCGCCGCGAACTATTCGGCGGAAAACTTTCAGGCTGGTCAGGCGCGCCGAACAGGTTGCCTTCACCGCCGCACAGACCACGCGTACAAGCAAACCGTCTTATCTGAACTAATTGCTCACGTGACTCAGCCACGCTGTAACTGAAGCGTGTTTTAAACAATTCGCTGATGTTTGAGCGAGCATTCGCCCTGACTTTTGAGAGTGCATCATTCATGGTGTAAAGAGAGCATCGGTAGCATGTCTCTATATATCAGTCTTTTGTTATCAGTAAGGTGGCCTAATGCACAGCATTAAATATTATCAGACGCGTGTCGCCTCAGAAATGCAAAACGTCACGGAGCTATTTTGGGGATTTAAACCCCGCTGAATGTTTGGGAGACTGTGAGAGAATGTTTATTCCTCTTTTTTCATAAATTAGGTCACGAGGTCATGAACTAGATAAGCATCAAGTTATCCATTTGTGCATGCGTTACTGTTGTTCCAATTTAGACATCCACTTCGCTCGGTTTTGAAAAATGAGCCTCGCCTGAGTCAGCCAAGCAAAACAAGATTATCGATGAACCGCACGCTATGAACTGACGTTACATATTATTTATTCTTTTTCATTCGCGTGACCCGTAAGCTGTCTTCAGTAGCCAAGAAGTCTATTCACGCTGCTTAATTAACTAATTACTTGAGCGAAAATTTTACCTTGCTTTCTCTCAAGCATGTGTTTTTTCAGTTTACTAATAATAGACTGGAACTATCTACAAAAGACCAAATGTTATATTAACACTTTCATAGAAAAACCACTAGCAACGGCTTCTTACTCCTCTTTTACCATCCCACTCTTCATGTTTAAGGATAAGCCCTTCAGCAGAAAGAAAACCATTTAGCAGCCGTTCTCTTGGATTGATTAAAAGCAAAGGCGATGGTGAGAATGTTAATGTTTGACAAAATCATGACTGTCCTTAACCGAAGATTATGTCATTTAACTGAGCTCAATATTGATGACTCGACCGGAGCGATGGCCTAACGGTTTTAGAAGCCGCATGGCGTATGGAAGGCGCCGCGTACCCACTGGTGGTATGGTGCAAATTGGTGCTCCGCTTGTCTGAGGTCGGCGAATGGGTATTTGGTTCAAGGAAAAATAACAGTGCCACTGCGCACCTTGGCAGAAGTTACTCTTGACCCATTAAAACTCTTGATGATTGGCGCCGTCCGAACTGGCTCAGCATAACTGAGGGGACCATATTCTTCGTTTTCCTGTGGTATGGTGGATACATTATTTTTGCATATATTTTGTTGCTGTTGTTGCTGGTCAAAACATTCAGCCGTCAGTCCAGTGCGTCTAACAAAGGCGACTAACACCGACTGGAGCGACAAACTGACCCGAAAGTTTAAACAGATTTAAGTTAGTTCTCGGCAGATGGTGCGGTCGTGCTTGTAATCATAACGGATGTCTTGCACATGATAAGCGTGGACCCATTGGTACATGCACACGATGCGTGCTCATCACGTAATTCAAGTTAAGAGTTCATGAATGCTTGCAGAGGGGTAAAGCAACAAAATGATAAATTAATATTTATACAGGGGGCTAGTATGTCTTCCGGAAAACTCCTTCCTGCGCTTGGCGACGACCCCTAGTATACTGCCGCCATTTCATACCTTAAACATTGATTGAGTGTTTTAAACAACCAAAGGTTTTAAATCAAGTTACTTTGGACCGCCGGGACACCATGCAAGCAGTCGTCAACGAACGAAAGAGAATACTGTCGTGTCCCTAGGTGAACCGCGTATGTGCTTAAGATACGCTCAGAAATAAGGGAGTCGCAAAAGTACTCTCAGAGGCTTATTTTCTACCTTCGTTGTAGTGAAATCTGCGCTGACAGCCATGACAAAGTGTGAAATACATCTAAAGCCATCTGATTGTTTTGTCGCAATAGAGTTGCCGACGACCGAAAAATACGTAATTCTTTACATGTTGATGCCATCTGCATGCTTTTTGCTCTGTTATTATCGTTATTAAATGCATACTAAAAAAAGCTGCAATTTTCTATTGATCTCGGGTGCTCATTTTTTTCTTCTTTTCGTTTTCAAACAATGCCCTCAGGGGAGCTGCAGACGCAAACACGGTTGGGGTTAGGAGAACTTTAAGTGACTGGACAATACTTTTTCTTGTAACTCATCTGCATACGCGCTTATAGTCATCGTCCGAAAGTCGTTAAACTACCACTCATAAGTTCAATATGCCCACACGTCATGTCATTTATATTCTCTCTGTCATCAGTTCTTAAATATTATTACCTAATTTGTTTCTGCAGAATCCTCTACCGTCTATGTGCCGCACACAATGCTCTTCGCACGAGGATATTCTCGTTATGTACAAAGTGGGCATTTGTTTAATGGCGTTCCGCACGGATTTTTTTAGTTATAAAGAAAGCTGCATGCCTGCGGTTTAAGTGATTGTATTAATATGATTTCTTCTTCCGCATGGTCGTTGCATTTCCTCCGCTATCATATGCGCTGCCAACAACTACGGTGCCCACTACTTCAGGGCTCGATCGGGTTCTCTGCCAAGCCGTGCATTGTTTAGTCCCGGCTTCTCCTATTCGAACGAATCATAAATAATACGGAACTGAAGGAAGGGAAGAAATGCTACGCGTACGCTGGCCGTTCTTCATAGCTATTGACTTCAGAACAATGCGAGAGCGAGCTGCTTGCAAACTACTAACCGATCCAGCAAGCTGTAAGCTTCTCGCACCCTTTCCCGTGGTTTTTGCTTTGCGCCTGACGTGCCGCACTTCTCACTCCAGGCTGATCGCCGCATCTCATCCTCAAGGGCTCCTTCTCCAGGAGTATGTGTTGCGAAATGGCATGTTCCCACTCAGAGACGATTATTTGCGCTCTCTTCTGCCTCGTTTCCGCGCCTTGTCTTTGCTATGAGCAGCACTGAAATGGTTTCATATTCTTTCCTCTTAAATAATGAGCACGGTGGTGCTTACGAACAGCGCGCGGCCATGCACGCGCCACAATTACCGCGCCGCGCTTCGGGAGGTGAGGAATTCTACTCTCGTTCTCGCCGGCTCGGAAAAAAAATTAAAAAAAAAAGCTGTCGTTAACATAAATGGGTGTTCTTTCCTTTTGCTTTTAAAGCTGCGAGTTTAATTCTGGCCGAGGCGCTCCGGAATCCCTTCTGTTTCGCTCGTCAGCACAACACGAAAACGAACGAAGACGAGCTCCAAATGCAAGATAGAACGACAGTGACGAGGAGAACCAAGAATTCTTTATAGAAAAGAGAATCCGAAAGACGGCAAAAAAAGAAAAAGAATAAATAGAGCGAAGATTCCACTTTTCCCTCTCTCCTGTTCCTTGTGTTGCGAACGGCGAGACGAGACGGTCTTGCTTTCGCCCGTCACCGCCATGAGACGTCAAACTGCGCCTCCTGGAGGCCGCTCACGATGTGGCTTGTGTACTTCGGCGCTCGAGTTTCAGTTACTGGCTCCGACCCGGCACCTAGTCTATATACGGTGCCGGAGTCCCTGGCAGGGTCGCGGGGTAGCGGTGCGGCCGACTGAGCGGCGCAAACGATCGGCCTTCCACCGACGTGACCGCAGTACGATCGCATAAGCGTCCGGAGACACGTATTCGGCCGCGGCGCTAAAAAGCGAACCGACGTGTTCCCGATGCGGCACGCGCCTGTGCTGCCGAACTACACAACTCCCCCTTTCTCCTCTACCTTGCACGTGGGCTGCAGCCGCGCACTGCGCCTCCGTGGAACGACGCACACGGGTCGCGGCCAGCGCACCGGCGGTGTTTCATCATCCGGAACACGGGCGCAGCGCAGACCCGGAGCTTATCGTGTTCCCTGCCGCCACCACCGCTTCGACTTGGTGGAGTAAAAGAAGGACGGAGGGCGGACACGCAGTCTGTAGGGGGGAAGGGGAGAACTTGCGTTCAAGAGCCTTCTGAGCGGTCCAGCAATTTACCGGGTCGGATCAGTTAAAAGGACTCCCCTTTCGGAGCGTCTCTGGCATTTTCCCACATCCAGTTTCTTTCGCTTCTTTTTTGAGAAGTCGGCTTTTCAAAGCGGGAGGAAAATGAGCGGAAGGCGAACTGGTCGCTTTGAGAAGACACTTCGGGGAGCCAACTTGAGGCGGCACTTTTCCGGCCCGGCCACAGGCCACGGAGTGTCTCGCACCTGGACTAAGTGAACGTAATGCAATATTTAATAACATGGGGATGCTTCTCAGTGCCGCATCTGGGCTTTAAAGAACGCTCTGATAGACAAATAAGATTTGAACGTCTAGTGCACTGAGCAACATGCAGTAGACTAGTACACACCGACTATTTTTATTTTGTATCTTCACTCATAACCACAGTCATCGGATATGGATGCTGTGCTCGGGTCTTAAAAATCGCCCGGACGCAACAGTAGAAACAGTCGGCCGCTGCGTCAGAGCCAAAGAAAGCAACAGAAATGAGCAATCCATCTGTTGTAAACAGCTAGGAAAATGACACCTTAAGCCGCTAGTTGAAACCCAGAATGCATCTGTGCATCTGGCTTATGAGTGCTGCAGCAAAATGAGACTCGGCGTTTTAATTTCTTACTACATTTAGCTCATGAATCGCTATGCACAGCATATCCATAGAAGCATTTCCCACTTCGCGAAATTCAGGGACACTGATTCAGCGCGGACATGATATGAATACCAAGATCCAAAATTGGCAATTATTTAATTTCATCGAGACCGTCAGAGCAGGAACAGACGCGTAGAGCACTGCGAGGCTGCTTTCCGGTTCCGTAGCCCGAATAGGCACGAGTAAAGACACACAACTTTATTAGCTGCACTCATAATGCGTCGCGGCCTCTCAAAATAAAAATAAATATGGGAAAGAAGAGCATTGGTGCAGTCATCTTTGACGGACGCACATGTCTCTTTGCCTGGTGTACGACTTGACAGCGTAAAAACGAGAGCAAGTTAAGTTCCTTTAAGCGACAAACCTAAATATGAAAAAGTTAGACGCAGCTTTACTACGGCCTAGTCATTATATAACGCCTTATTACTGTTTGGGGAGCGCACTTATTCCCTACATTAAGAAATGCTGATCATACGAGGCAAAATGGTCATTGTTCAGGCTCTGTCCGAATTCACTCCATGGGCTTAAACAGAGGATCAAAACTTAGACAACTGCATTATACCATGGATAAATTACGTAAACGTGGCTCTGAGAGAAGAGAAGCTCAGAACTGTTCATTCCCGTTATGGACAGCATTATTTTGTTACTTTTTTTTTTTTTGTTCACATAGGTGCCACACCTCCGACAATACCGTAGACGGCACTGTGTGACGTTCTACAATTCAAGGAAAGTGTTGCCCGAAAAGCCCTGCGCAATAAGAGCCCATCGTTGTTTCTGAACACGAGGAAATGTATAGTCGAGGTTCGCGTTTCATTATTCTCCTCCCTACTCTTGCACTACAGCTACCTCATTATCTGTAAATACTGTAAGGAAATCGGCATACTCATGTTTACTAGTAGCCAACGTGTTCGCGTCCCTGAGTCGGCAAGTCCTTAAAAACAAATTACCTTCTTGTGGAATAGTAGGCTTACCATGAACGCTTATCAGAAGTTATTTTAAAGACTAATGACCATTTGTTCGACTCGGGAGTTCACAGTCTAACGCCAAAACATTTAATCTGGGTATTTGACAGGGTTCTCTCATTGGGGTTCTGTATTTTTGCGCTGTATTATAATTGTCAGTCTCATCAGATGCTTATCCTGTGCTCTAAGCAGACGATATTAATTTATAAACATGAGACATAAATGACAGTATGCTGACTGATAAGCCTAGTGCAAAACTGCAAAATATGCATTGTTAATGCAGAAGAAATGCCGTTACTTTCAGTCCATCAAAAACTGTTTTTTATTGATTTACTGTCTGAAAAAAAAAAAAAAAAAAACTTCATTCTGGCGTATTTTGTAGCAAGTGTCCTATAATTCACGGTACTCAGAAAAAAAAACTTCTAGCAGTAATTATTGATAGCCCCTTAAAATTTTAGCAGTTCGGACGCTTTGTGGTTCAAAAGCCTTCTTACGATCTACAGCTGTTCTCTAAATATAGAAACTTCTTTCCAACTTAAGTAATTTTTAATTTCTACCTTGAGCATACAAACTACTGCATAGTGATATGGGGATCCACATGTGCAACTCACCCCTAAAATCTACAACTCCTCCTCAAAAAAGGGCTCTTCGTATAGTAACAAGTAATTTACACTCTCACACTGTCACATCATGTAAATATCTAAACATACTCAAGATTCAGGACTTCGTTATATAATATACTATTTATTTAATTTTTCAGTTACATAACAGTAAGTTAAATGTATTGACTGTCTCTCTCACGCCTCCAGTTTGTGCTGAAATATTGTCTTCACATCAGTGCTATCGGCTATAAGGGTAATAAGCAAGGTCGTCACTCTTTGGCATTCACAGGTATTTTATATTGAAATAGTTTAACTTCGAACGTAAAAGCTATACCCACATTTCGTCCCTTCCAGACACAAATAAAATAGTTGATATTTAACAAATCGTAATACCTTATCTTTGAGTCAAATAGCAAGCGGCAGCAAATAACACACATAGTTCTTGTATCTTTAAGTCCGCGCCTTTCATGTGCTTATTTTAATTAACTTTGTAAAATTTGCTTTGAAAGAGGTCTACCTACAGAAGGAACGCCATTTCGAAAAACTGTCATCACCTCTCAACCGCCGCCACTGCATATATTTTTGTAACTTGTTCATGAACTCGTTTCTTGAGCCGCAGAAGTTTTATTTTTCGCTCTGTAATTTTTTTTTCTCTCACAATAAATCATTCCAACCTTCTTGCTGCTACTGCCCGTGACGTCAGAACCGATATGCAGCCGGTCACGTCAGTCGCAGATTTCAGTGTCAAATAAGCTTTGGCCGACAATCGTAGGAAAAAGATTCATTGAAAAAAAAAAGAAAAAAAAAAGAAATGGCCGAAGATTTCGCTTCTTCTCTGTAGCGCAGTGCTCAAACGCTCGAGAAATTAGCACGTGATTACACAAGAAGGGTTGATGGTGATTTATTTTATTTGTGACTCGGTGATTATCTTCGATACGGAAGTTGCGTTTTCATATTCCCAGAACTTTGCCCAAGTTTGTTGTTCACAGTTTACTCACGCTCGCAGCAGCTCGCAGTCGTTTTCTAAACGCTAAAACAAGCGTGGAATGCAAAACAGTTCCATGTGCCTCGAAATTTACATTAATCAACAAGAGAACAAGAAGGGACCCTAGTAATTACTTAGCGGGCTTTATCCCACGAAAAGGTCGAGTACCGACTCTGCCAGGCAGTGCAACCGCGTCTTAATTACGGTTCTCGCCGCATTGAATAAGTATCAAAACTGTACATCAGAAATAATGCGTCGCAGCTCGTGCGTACGGGGTCGCCGTCCCCGATGGAGACTCCGTCCAGTCGAATCAAATCATGAAGTCTGGAGTTCAACGACGGGCCATATTTCTTTCGCCGGATTGAAAATTCTTTCCAACAAGAGCGCGGTCGTCGCTCTCTATTACTACAAGCTCTAAATGATTTAAACCTGGTTTAGCGTCACTTCTTTTCCTCGTACTACGACGAAAGCTGCGCGTTTCGCCCCCACGCTTGTGGTCATTAAAGGAATATTCAGTCTCTTAAAATTGCACCGCTCGGAGGCGAAGGATGAAGGGAGGTGAGAGAGGGGAAGAGGAGGGTGCTTCTTCCGCCCAGCGTGGCCTGAAACTCATCGGCGCTGCCGCTTGGCGCGCCAGAGCCGCCCGTTGCGGAGCCGCAGTTCTGTCCGCGCACTTTTCCGCAAAATCTGCAATTTATTACCGGTCCATTTTTAAGGTTCAAGGGTGCGGAGGGGAAAACGCGCTCTCAACGGAGCCGCGCAGAAGGCATCCCACTTTAGACGTTCATTTTCCTTCTTGTATTTTCGTTTTTTCTCGTGCTCTCTAAATATGTCGCGGAGAATTTTATTTCCGCAACATTTAAAGCGATAGTAAATCTCCGAAACGATCGCGACTCGAGAACTTTCTTTTCCCTTGATAAGCAGCAATTGCCTGAAAGTCTGCGGAGACGAAAATGGCGGAGACAGAGAGCGAGAGACGCATTTCCCATGCGGCATCGCGGGCGCGTAACCTGAGGTCAGGCCTGGGCGCGACATTGCACCAAAGGCGACGCCTTCGCATTTGGGCTGCTTCCTCTCCATCAACCCTCTTTTCCGTTCGCTTTCTTGCTTGCCTGCGTCGCCTGGGGCGATGGGGCAGGAAAGAACGAACCGGTGACAGAGCGATCTTTGCCGCGTTTTCTGCGCCTCCGAGAATCGCTCTCTGTTTCTGCCCCCCCTCCCTCTCCATTCGTATTTTTTTAATTGTTCTTCTCCGCCTCTCGGGAATCTAAATGGGGCACTTCGCTTCCACGAGGGCAGAGGTGTCGCAATGGCGCATCATATCAGCTCGCATGCGCTCGAGCGCGTTGACATCCACTCGCCACGAATGTATTCGATCGTCGTAATTTCGCCCTTTTCGTAATGCGTTCGGCCTGGCTGCGTGTGCGTGAGCTGCGAAACTGGTCTGTTTCTTGTGTTAAGCTCATTTCATTCTTGGAACGCAAGTAGTACGTCACCGGTACGCGCTAATGGACGAGTCTTTAATGGCGCAAGACTGTGTGCCCGCCGTTACGAGCTGACTGATTCCAATTTTAAAGCTTGAGAGGATAACGAAACTGACTTATTCGTTTTAGGCTCAACGCTGCGCGACAGAGATAGTGACAGAAATTCTAACACCCTTAAAAAAAAAAAAAAAAAAAAAAAAATCCAGAAACCAACTCCAGACTTGATATTGGCCCGCACACGTTCCATAGTTTTAGGATATTCATAGTAACGTGTGAAAAAGTAGAAATAAAGAAAGCCATTTCTTTCAGTCGTGCGGCATGTCTTTCGCGGATATCATGGTAGACAGAGGGCAGGGAGACGGAATTCCTGAAAACAGAAAAAAGGTATGAAAACAGTTTAGGGGAGAAGCCTTAGTTTGCTAAGCAGCGCTTCATTTTTTCGTTTTTTTTTCTTATTGCCTACCATATCACAAAGGCAGTACAGTCAGCAGAGAACACAAGGACGTGCCAGACATCCGTTTACACATACCGCTAAAACTCCTTTAATGCAGTCAATTTGTCAAGCACGCTCATCAGTTTTGGCGGCTGGGCTGAGATCTGAAAACGTACCGCAGATATGTTACAATGTCAATGAAATTTTTATACGTAGAGCTGGACAACGTTTTGTCGAAACGTTGGCTAGGGAAGTGAGGCTTACTCTCAACCCATGTTCATTTTGTTTCGGATTTTGTGGAAAGCAATACGCATACTATGGAAAGGAACCTCGCGTTTTCTTTTTTTTTCTTTTTTTTTTTTGCAGAAACATCGAAAAGTAACTTACATCTTTTGTAAAACTAAATTGACACCCATATATTTAAGCAGTAAATCGTGGACGATGGATATAAGCCCCTCTCTGCATACGCACAAGAAAAGAATATTTCCGGCTTAGTTGCTTATTGGAGGCATAAAGTAAAGGAATCAAAGAAATAAAGTTGTTGTTCTGATACGTCCTTATTCGCTCAAAACGAAATATAATACAATTCATCCTTGCTCAGGATGGCGCTTGTCTCATCTGCATCCTGTATCCTGGAAGGGGTGTTATCCGTTCCGCAGAATTGATTTAAAGACTTCCACTGGCAGTGAGCATCTAGAGGATCCATATCCATACGCAGAAGATTACAAAGGAGACCCAAATCCGAAAATGGACGAGCCGATCACGGAGGAAGAAGTCCGGACGGCAATAGCAAGTGCCACTCGAAACACAGCGACTGGTGACGACAAGATCACTAACGGCATAATTCGGAACATGAGCAACAGCAATATCAAGGCACTGGCGCATTTCATGAACAAGCATTGGGAAGCAGGAACGGTGCCAGCGCAGTGGAAACACTCGGTGGTCATCATGATCCAGAAACCCGGGAAAAAATTGGCAATAGAGAATTTGCGGCCCATTTCTTTAACTTCGTGCCTGGGAAAGATTTTCGAGAGGGTTGTCAATAATAGACTGAAAAATTACTTAGAGGATAGCGCTCAGATGCCGGACACCATGTTTGGCTTCAGAGAAAAGCTATCAGCCCAGGACGTTCTCCTGCAGATCAAAGAAGAGGTCTTGACAGGTATCCCACGCTCGGCAGAACACGTGGTTTTGGCAGTGGACATTAAAGGTGCATTTGATAATGTTAGTCACAAGGCGATCTTAGATGGTCTGGCAGACACGAATTGTGGAACCAGAGTCTACGAGTACGTTAGGAGCTTTCTGAGTAACCGGACGGCCGAAATCAAGATTAGTAATATAGAAACAGACACCTTATCCCCGCCCAACAAAGGGACACCTCAAGGAGCAGTCATTTCGCCCACGCTGTTCAACGTGGCAATGATTGGCCTGGCCAGGCGCCTCGAGAAGGTGGAGGGCATACAGCACGCTATGTATGCTGATGACGTCACCATCTGGACGACCACAGGATCACTCGGGGAGAAGGAAGCGAAATTGCAAGAAGCAGCATCTGTCATCGAAGAATATCTAAAGCAGAGGGGCTTGGAGTGCTCATCAAGAAAATCAGAACTGATCAGATTCTGGCGAGGGAAAGGCAACCGCTCTGCTCCCACAGATCAAGGCCACAAGCTCGAGATCCGGCTGCAAGGAGAGACAGTACCCGAAAAGACAACCGTGAGGATTCTGGGGATGTGGCTCCAATCGAATCAAAGGTGTCAACACACACTTAATCTGCTCAAGACCTCGACCCAGCAGGTCACCCGAATGATAGCGCGGGTGACTAGCAAAAAGATGGGGATGAAGGAGCCCGACACACTCAAACTTGTCCGGAGCCTCGTTGTTAGCAGAGTAGCGTATGCATGCTCTACCCTACTTCAATATGACCAAAGGAGAGGAAGACAGAGCGGACGCCATCATCAAAATGGCGATCAAGACCGCACTCAAGCTCCCCAAGAACACACCAAACCACAAGCTAGCAGCTCTGGGTCTGCACAATACAATACAAGAATTAGCAGAAGCCCAAATCAAGTCACAGCTAAACAGACTTCTACAAACGAGGACGGGAAGACGGGTGTTGGAAAGACTGGGATATAGTGCACACCTACAGGCTTATAACAAGACAACAGAGGTATCGCGGGAAGTCAGAAATTGGTACCGAGTTCGGCCCATACCAAGAAACCTGAACCCCCGCCTGCACCCGGGAAGGAGGCAGGCAAGGGCAGAGTATTATGAAAAAACATTCGGCCAACAAGACACGTCAAGGTTCACCGATGCAGCCTTATACGAAACCAACGCAAAGAGGGCGATAGCCACGGTCACAGACTGCGAAGGCCGGGAGGTAGTTAGCGCCTCGATCCAAAACTGTACAGTCATGGAGGCAGAGGAAGTGGCTATCGCACTGGCCATTAGGCAAGGAAGAGAAACGGGAGAGAGTCTGACGATACTGTCGGACTGTCAATCCGCGTGCAGAAATTTTCAACGGGGTAAATTATCTAAGGTAGCACACCAAATCCTTACTTCCACAAGCGAGCCAACATAACAATACACTCAAACACTAGTGTGGATTCCGGGGCATGCAGGGATCACGGGGAATTTGCACGCAGACAGGGTAGCCCGAGGACATGCAACCTACCGTGCGCCCAACAGTCTCGCGACAAAGGACCTGATTCCGCTTGACCCTGACTACACCACAATACTACAACACTACAGAGGCTTGCGGAAAGTATATCCGGAGCCGCATAAAAAGCTCAGCAACGAGGAGGCCATAGATCTGAGGCGGCTACAGACGGGCACCTTCATTAATTTACACATATATTACACATGATGCATCCCACGACATTCAGAGACGAGTGCCCGTGGTGCGGGAAGACCCCTACCCTGTACCACATAACATGGGAATGCAGCTCACATCAGCTACAAAAAATTGGAAACCCAAATGAAAGACAGTGGGAGGCTTTGCTGGCCAGCTCTGACCCGGAGGCTCAGCTCTACCTGGTCACAAGAGCTCGCAAACTGGCGAAAGCCAGTGGTGCCCTGGACTGGGGGCGCCAACCGCTCGTCAGCCTCCGTTGAAGAGGCGAAGAAAACGATCCCCGAGCAGTTAATAAAGTTCACTCACTCACTCACTCGTTGAGATGTTTCGTCAAATAGGTGGCCATGAAGGCAACCAGAATGTGTAGCATCGAGCATGGCCAGACATAAGCGACTGCGACGGTGCGCGATTTTTACGGCCTGAGGGTTTGGTGCGCTACAAACAGACTTCAAAATATGCAGGCTGGTTAAGACTGTAGCCGCAGGCCTGCATATGCTTTATGTGTTACTCAGTTGTCACTCCGCGTGTGAGGATGGTAACGAAGGCCATCTGCTGCCCCGAGGGCGAAGTGCACGGCTAAGAACAGGAAGACCTGTTACAGTGAACCCTATGGTATAGGTACACTTAAAGTGCGACAACAATAAATATTTCACATCCGCCTGAATAGAACATACAGCAGGTCAGTACGAGAAACATGAGGAGTTGTCCTATAATGAAGGACACGTGCGGAAGCAAACAATTTAGCAAGTGTTGTATTTTGGTTAGTTGGTTCACGTTTTCAAGGTGGAATTCTTTTAGTGTAACACATAAGGCCCCTGTCCTGTCCCTTATGTGTTGCGCTAGAAAGATCCACTTTAATTGGGAGCAAACGAAAACGCGTTCAAAGGCGAAGTTATGCCGCCGCTATGGTATGTTTCATGACAGTGCACGTAGGCGAAACTGGTACTCCTCCTCACATGATCACTAATTGAGCCTGGCACCGAACAATGAACGCAACGAAATCGGTAGACAAAGCGCTCGCTCCATTTTCGGTGGTGAACGGGCCTGCAAGACCGAGAGTCCTCGTGTGTCATAGGTTATTGGCTTTTGCAGCCTTGTATTTTTGACGATTAAAGGGCGCTCTTTCCTCTCACACTGTACATGAAGCAAGGAGCCCGCAGAAAAAGAAGCTTTTGTTCAACAAAACGTGGCTCACGCTAACTTTACGGAAAGTACGCGGCTAATTGGCCGTGTCTACGTCACACAAAAGTTAGTACAGAGAATTGGGTTTTGCGAGGGTTTTAAAGCAAGTCGGACACTTAAAGAAATAAAGGGAACATATGCTGCTGCCTGATCATTGTTCCAACCACTGTGACATAAATATATAAAGTGAGAACTACATGCAGCTAATTGCGGATGTGAGTGGCTGCGTGAACTGAATATATTTTCCACGCAAAGAGAAATCATGTTTAGATAAATCGCTGCCGGTTCATATAAGCCATATCATATCAAAAACATTTACGTGCCAGTCATCAGCTGTGCCGGAAGAGCCAAAGCTTACACCGTTGAGTCACCATTCCCTGATGCTCGCGTTCACTTAAGCTTCCTTTAAGAACTTGTTCATTCCGGCATGAGGCAGCCTTCGCGTTCGATTTACGTTCTACGAAGGATCAGCATGCAAAATAAATCAAAGTACAAATTCTTCATTTAAGGCCTCGATGTATATCATATACTCGTCCTAGTGTTATCAAACGGCAAGGTGATAGAAACTGTTTTGAAATTTTAGCGGCCACGTTTTCGAAGGAAAATGTTATCACATTTGAATTTCGTGAAGTACATGGGCTCTTTGCTTCGGTTTATTTTTTTCGGCGCCCTGAATGTCACGAATAAACATTTAAAAACGGAAAACCAGGCGTGCATCGGCCGCCGCCACAGAAGCGAATGACCAGGAAGGGGTGGGTCCGTCACGCCACTAGCGGTGGCAGGTCGAGAGTGCAACTCGCCTAGAAAAGCTCCCACTGTATAAGGAAACGGCAGTCTTCGCAATTTGTGCACGAGCTTCGCTACGACAACGTGAAAGCGGCACTCTGACAGAGCAGTTTCAAAGCATTTAATGGGATATTAACGTCAACTACCGGATACCCTCCGTTATCGCTAATAACATAAGCTCTTTGGTATAGCGACTCGGCTTTCACACTTGCGGGCTAGTTGGTCGTCTCCCGTCGCGCAGCAATTTTCACTTCAGAGTCTGGTGCCCTGCAACGCTATAGAGCCGAATGCGGCTCCGGTTCCTAGCGGTGCTCGTCAACATCTCTTTCGAGTCACGAAAGCTCTCGCTGGCGCCGATGGACTGCTCGCGCCCATCTTTGACGCAACACCACTTTAATGACGCCGGGTCTTATAGAGCCCAAATAGAGCTCAGTGTCGTAAGGGGGTACGTCCGCAATTTCCGAAAGACCGTCTTTCCATTTTGCACAGTAATTTTATGGTCGCCACCACCCACAATGTGCGCCGCAGCGAAATTTTCGCCTTGCACGCTACTATCTTCCAGCGGCTGATGGCGTTGCTCCAAGCCACTTGAAGTGGCACCACTCAGTACCTCTCAACTCAGTTTCACCTGCGCTTTTTTTTTCTTTTTTTTTTCTTATAATTTTCTACAGCTCACTGAGAATTCTAAGTATTTTTGTGGAGACGCAAGTGGTCGATGCGAAATCCTCGAAAACTCTCATCTAACGAGAGTCTGTTTTGGGGACGAGTGATTTATTGAGAATTCGCCGAATGTGGTTATTAAAGGGCTGCGAGGGCTCGGAATCTGAAGCCGTGTAAAGGACCCGACGTTCACTAGTGGAGCTTCTTTCAGCTAGGCACGCTTTTAAAGCTCTTGGAACATAACTGGATAGGCTACCATGCTACTAAAGTGGCGAATGTACTTCCTGAAGCCCCTCTTCTTGACAGCCGCTTATAGCCATGACATTCTCTTTACCATCACCGTTCCCTCGCGTGTCCTTATGACCAAGAATAAATACAAGTATATATATATATATATATATGAAGCAACACTATAAAACATCATTAGAGCTCAACTGATTTCATAAGCGTTCTTTATAAAGCAATCCCACCTTAAATTGGCTCTTGTCCCTGGCATCTTCTCGGACGTGAGGCTCCGCCTGCTATTTGGTCATCTTCAACTTCCGCAAAAAGCTTCGCTTAAGTAGAGAGAGACGGTCGTAATTTCTTGTACTGCGGGAGGCACGCAGCCACCTCATGAACACAGCCGACGGGATATCAGTGGAGAGTTCTGGAAGCTTTCTTCTACGAAGCTGGGGAACATTTTACGTCCTCACACGGCATGGGCAGCACTTTCTACTGCGACAGTAACGGCATATCATTTCAGTGGGGTGAAATTTGAATATCTTAGGTCTCAAAAGCGAGGACAAACTAGTGTTTGTCGCGCGTCTCACCACTATCCGAATATAGTCCCTTCCAAATCTGCAGAGTCATGCAGCCTGCCCGTTCGTCAGGGCGTTTCTTCCGTTCCCCGGGCAGTCACTGATGTGTGCTGCAACAAATGCACCAGTCGCTGTGAAGGATGCGCTCTGCACGCAAACGCTACGCCATGTGGTTACTACAAAGCGACTTAAGCGCGCGGATGAACGGTAGCCGTTGAACAGAGTGCTTCTAACTAGCCAGGGCTATCGCTTGAAATTACTCAGCTGCATTATCGAGAACAGGCCGAATTGTGCACTGATGTACGTCTAACGCAAAGTTCCGTTAAAATCACGTTTCCAGTGCGAATATGCTAATATGTGATACCTTACGTTCTGTTGTTTACCACACACCTCAGTGGGTCAGTTTTTCTGGTGCTAGGCACAATTCATTATCTTCACAGGCTGCATGTCACGTGGTTCAATATATATGGGGTGGCACTCATTGTCTTTTGTACCTGCTAATCAAGTTCTTTCATAAAATATACGCATCGTGCGAAAATTGCGTGCCTGGATTCGCCAAAACTTTTCACGCGTGTCACTGGTTCGCGATTAGTCAGAACCTTTGGGGCGTTTGATTACGGCAGACAACAAGACTATAGCCAAGGCGCTGCTCAAACCTTTACTTCTGTTAAAGTTTTACAGACGTACATACTGAAAACACGCCTTTAATAAACAGGACCTCACACGAAGAGTTCAATCGCTACTCACTGTTTTTGAGTGTCAACTGTTAGGTGCTTTATTTAAGTTTTTTTTTTTTTCAACTTTCTGCCGATGTTCAGAGGCAGGGAAGCGTGATCCCGTTGGATTCAGTCAATTGTCCTTTGAAGCCTGTGCTAGGAAGGCACTGGCAGTGCATGCGTCACGAGGGCGGGCACCGAAAGACGAAAGATTTTGATTATAAGCCTGCTATTAACTCCCTATACACCCCACTGAACATGACTGGGCCGCATTATTTGTTGTTTTTTTTTTCGGAACAGAGGAAAGGGCACAAGAACGATGGTATGGTCTACTCCGCACATTTATCTTTTTGTCCGCCTTCCACGCTAACAAATATTTGTCAATGTAACTCGATTCATACCAGTTGCGGCAGCGCGTATGCCAGCTCAAACGTTTAACTAGGAAAGTCTCGAACTTTCGTTGAAAACTTAGTGCCGGCAGTACGCCACTTTATGCAGCTGAGTTATACCGCAATGTTCAAGTATTTCCGCATGCCTTGTTTAAAACCTTAGAGTGAAGAAATGCGACAGCCTTTTCTAGCAGTGTTTACTCTATGGAGACCAATGTGGGCTACCGTTTTTCTTTGCCGCTGCTAAGGTCGCCGAAAGTTCATGATAGTTAGAAACAGCGAGAGACAAGAAAAATGCTCAAAGCTAGCGCTTTATTGAAGAAGCTGAGTCGAAACAACCGGCGAATCGGTCGTGGAAGTCGTTGATACCTATGCATAGGAGCAGCTGCACTCGCCATTATGTGGTGCAAGTAAATCTGAACACTTCAACTGTCTCTTCGCGTCTGCCGTGCTGAAAACTCTGTCCAGCAGTGTCTCACCTTTTTGTAGCTTGTTCAGCATGCAATCTTCTGCGGCCCAGTTAACCTCCTTTGAGCCTATGTGCGTCCTGATGTCGAAAAAGAAGTCAGTTTATTTTCCTCTTTCACTGATAATAGCAATGACATCAGCTTGTTGCAACCTGAAGACACAAGGTACCGATTAGGACATTCTTGGTAATGCAAACTGCGCACTTTGCGTTCACTTGTGGCTAGAGTAGCAGCTATTTCGCTGGTCGCAAGTAAAAAAAAAAAAAAAAAAGATGATCACAATGGCATCACCGCAGTGGGGGAAAGCACGCCGCGCAGCTGACGCGACTCCGTTCTTTGCGAACATGCCTATAACTTTTGTTATCGGCTTATTCGTAACCGCATGCCGACCTTTATTATCTGCCGCTCCGAAAAGACGTCATGAGTGCTAATCATTTTTATACGTGACTGTACGCACGAACAATGTAATATAAATAGATCTTGTAATGCTTTATTATTATATTTTGTGAAGAATTTGTTCCAACTTTTGAATTAGTTTCCTCTATTCCGCCTCATGTGGTCGACTACACGCTTTGTGTCTTCACAAGGCTGTCATCTCCAACTGCGGTCCGTATCAGGTAGTATAAGATGGAATCGAGATATACGCAGTTGATAAAAGGAAACCAAAACCACTACAGGTTAGCTCAAAAACCTTGCCAGGTGCGCATTTCTTTGGCAGCGTTCTATTGTATCCTAGTTACGTGATTGTGTGATTGCTTTTGAATTCCACTCTTTTAGCTTTGGCGGCTAGTGAACGTATAAAGTCTATGTTGGGTGAAAATATCACCAGAAAGTGTACAGCGTGTGAAATATACCGGGAATTTCGACTTTACAACCGTCATGTTCATGTGTCGTCATAAAGTCGCTGTTTTCTGTTTGAGGTGCAGTTAACTGTTTCGGTGCTATCTCTCTATACGTGATGGTAGAGGCGATTGCTAGCGAGGAAAAATTGCCGACGATTACGTTACTTCCTAGTGCGGAATTTGAGCGCAGCTCGTCAGCTGTTTCACCTTTTCGATAGACTGAGGCAAAGACTTCGAGCAAGACACGTATGTGCAATTACAGACAACTTTTTTTTTAATTTTAGTTTTTCACACGTGTTCTTTCAAGAAACACTCCACTAACAGTTCTTGGCTGTCACGAAAGAAGCTTTGTGGTCGGAAAAATGAAGAGAGCAATTAAGTTATCGGGAGGTTGCGGGAGGCAGCGCGTGGGCCCGTAGTATAGTGTTCTAGAATTTTGTAGTGCGCTCACATGGCGGCTGCCTTGATGCACTTCATGTCGACCGCAATAGGTAGCGCTGTTCGCAGCGTCACCTGAAGCTGGACAGCGCCACGAAGTGGGGCGGGTGTTGCGAAATTGCTGCTCTGGCCCACAAATGCAGTATTCGTGAGGTGTGATGAGCTATATAGTCGTTTTACTCTCTCTCAGTATATGGAATAAAAAAAATTACCACCATTATGAGAGACCTACAGGGCGCGGGAGCTGTTTTCCAACGCAGACGCAGATGAGTTTGTGGAGAGCTCACCTACACGGCTCGAACGATGCCGTGAGAAAGTGCACAATGGTTTCGATAATATCACGATCATAGTAACTGTGTTTCCACGGTTAGAATATCACTGAGCAGAAGTTTAACACGACCGCTTAGCGAGACAAACATTTGCGGGACCCGCTAAAGAATGCATGGATAAATCATATATATGGCCGTCGCCTAGCTCAAACGTTTAAACAAAGCACAGCTATAGACTGCACGCTACTGGCATGCAGACACTGCTTTCCAGCTTAATGCAAGCTTTGAAGCATAAATGCAAACATTTACCCCACGGTATCGGCTGGCCAAGAAACCCATGATATACGTATACCTCGTAAAAACAACGTGGACGAATGGAAAGGCGGCCCTCTCCAGCGTTGACCTTGCGTCGAAAAGGCCCCTATAGCCTCCTGAAGCATTTCCTTAAAAAATGTGTTATGGTCAAAAATTACACACCTCGTGAAGCTTTCGCCATCTTCCGATGCATGACTCCTCTCTTCCTGATGTTTTTAGCAACTCATTTTGTAAAAAAAAAAGGGGGCACTTGATATATAAAAACCGGCCCCATTATTAATGCATTCTTATTTATAGTAGCTCAGCTAAATGCTCCCAATTGGCGCATGTACTTCGCCTTCACAAAGCTCAGCAAATATAAGATATGCAATTAACATGAATGTTGTTTCTTGCTGAAGCATTCTGTAAATAAATGTCTTTTAACATTTAAAAAAAAAAAAGAACAAGCTGCGCGGATAGAGCAGGCCGTCTATACCCCTGCATCATGTCATAAAGACCCAATACTCTCATCTAGTTCAGACGTCACGGTCAGAACATTCATGCATTCCCGGCAGTTAATTTTCATAAGGCTATTTCACGTATATCACACATCAGCGCTAAACTGGTTCTTCAAAGCAATCATAGCATCTACCAATCCCGCCGCAGTGGCTAAGTGATTATGACACTTGAATGCTGAACCCAAGGACCGGCATTGATATCCCGACAGTGGCGCCACTTTCAGGCAATGTCCTTCCAACAGAACTAAATGGAGCAGGGCGCATTGCAGACTAGAATTGAGGGAGTTTAAGATGACAAAAGGGCCCGAATTCGCAAGAACTCTGGAGTATTGCGTGGCATAGCCCACAGCTCATAGCGCACTACTTACAAACTTTTGGTCATTTCTGACAGCTAGCCTGACTCTTAGCTGCGTCGGCTACAAATTTCTTTTTTTTGTGTGTGTGTTATGTACGCCCAAAGTAACGGTACCATTTTTAATCTCATTCTATTCGATGTGGTTCTAGAAAACATCCTAAACAAATAAACGTCTTTGTCGCTGAAGGTGAAATAGGCCATCGATTATGCTGAAAATCGATGAAGAGAGCACAATTCTCGGAAACATGGAACAGCAAGGTGCTAGCATTCGGTCCCAGAGAGGCGTGTAAAGTGGTGGTGAAATAGACCCGAGACACGCGCCTCTTATGTGTGTAAGTTTTTAGTCTACAACGTGCGTGTCTTCGTTCACGCTACCGGGTCGTTACGCTTTAGAAGACAAATTTCGCCGTTTATATGTCGCTCGCTGCCAACCTAGCGCTATGCTCGCAGTCTGCTGGCAAGACGTCAGCTCGAAAATGGAGAGGGTCGCGCACCGCTGCGGTGAGCAGGCCCGCGATCTCTTTCCGCATCTTTCTTCTTTGCCAACTGCGGAAAATTTCTGCTGCTCAATGCACTCTCTCTTGCGAAGGCTCAAATAGCGTTTAAATTGAGCTGTCCTACGCAAGTAATTTTTCTTTTTTTAACCTTCGCCTTAGTTATAGACAGCTTTAAGTGGGTGATCTTATCTCATGATATCTTTAGTTTTTTTTCCCGAAATGCCGTTCAGTGCATTGACTGCTTTTGATATTTCAATAACACGCTTCCACGCGGTGGTGGAAAATAAACTCCCGCATTTATACGCTTATTTAGGCCGATTGCTAAGGAAACGTCGGCGCTCGGGTGCTGCAGAAATTGCTGGCCTAGGTTGCCAGAGGCAATCACGTAATTCTAGCTTTCACTCAACAGACAACGCGCAAGAAAATGAGCCGACATGTAACGCTCTTGCTCAGAGGCTTTTGTTTCCCCTAACCACCCCCGGGAGCCACCTTCCATGAAAATTGCTCAACACGGCTCTCATAAGTTTTAGAACCATGGATATTGTCGACGTAGCCAAGCGTACGAAATAAAGACAGAATTCTATATAACTTAGAGCAGGCATGACTCTTTTTAACGACAGCCAAATTGGTTCGTAAATGAGATATAGGCTTTACGATAGAACTGATGCCGAGTTAATGAATAAAAAGCCAGGAGGTTATTATCAAGAGAGCCGGAGACAGCGATGGTTCAAATGAATAATACAGCAGCTGTTCGCACATAGTTGCCTGACATTTTCCCTCAACAATCTGGGCTTGGCTGGATTTTCCCGCATAGACCTAGTTAAGCAGATATAATTGGTGTCAGTATCTTCTAAACATTCTCCTCTATTATCAACAATAAGAAAGCATTATGATAATAGTAGTCTTTGGAAGTCCAGTACACAATTCATCTTTGGAGCGCCGTGGTGACGAAGTGATTAGAGAACTCGACTACTGTGCCCAAGGATGTGGGATTGAATTCCGGCCGCGGCGGACACTTTTCGATGGAGACGAAAAGCAAGGCGCCCATGTGCTGTGCGATCTCAGTAGTCGTTAAAGAACTTCAGTTGGTCGAAATTTCCGAAGCTCTCCACTACGACGTCTCTCATGGCCTGCGTGGTTTGGGACGCTAAACGGCATCAAACCAAACCAAACCAAACAACTCATATTTGTGTAGAAAGCAGATAAAAATGAAGAGTCCTTTTTGCAGGTGAAACATCATTGAATAAAATCGGGCCTGCACTCACGCTATGACATTTGGTTTTGTAAAACGAGACTGTATTTTCATACACACGTTGCATGAGCTGCAGCGCGGACACAGGGGTTGAGGTATCAAGAGACTGCACTTCTGAGAAAAAAAAAATGGGAGCGGGAGAGAAGTCAGAACAGGTTTATATGTACCCGAACATCTCTGATAGATTTCACAACGCTTGTTTCCATTTGCACTGAACTAATATCAGACACTGGAGCGGCACAAGTGCGCTACTCAAATGTATGGATTTCTTTCTGACTGAGATATGTTTCGGTGAAGAACGAGAAAAAAAGAAAAACATTTGAAGTTCTTCGGGAGATGTCGAATATTAGCGCCAATACAGTAACAGCTGCGCAAATAAGGCTAGCGCCACAGGAGGTAGCAATGGCGTTACATCCCTCAATTTATTCACCTTGATTTGCCAACAAGCATCGACCGATTATAGCCCAACAACAAGCTCTACTGAAGGCTACGTAGTACAATGTCTACAGCAGTTCCTGCTTCGGCGAAGGCTCTGTTATATTTGTTTGGTGTGGTTTGGCTTGTGGGATACGTTTAACATCCAAAAGGAGTTGCTATATAACAATACATGAAAAGCTATAGGCATTTTCCAAATTGGCGACGAGGAAAGCGGAATCTTATGTCTAAGTAAGCGAATTTTGGTTATGGCATAAGTATCACGGGCTGTCCAACGGAAACGAAAACAGCTACCGTATCTTGATATCTCTGTCTAGAAGAAAAATCTTCCAAATGAAAGCATCAAGCGATTCATGGTGGCACGCCGCATTAATATTTGTGCGCAGGCTTAACAGCAGGTCGGACTCTGCATCCTAAGTTTGTGCAATATCATCCTTGGAAGGCTAGACATTGCCTTGCTAGGGGTATGATAGCTCGTGTAATACAACAACTGTAATCTTTGATAAGTATGGTATGGTATGGTATGGTATGGTATGGTATGGTATGGTATGGTATGGTATGGTATGGTATGGTATGGTATGGTATGGTATGGTATGGTATGGTATGGTATGGTATGGTATGGTATGGTATGGTATTGTTTAACGTACACTGACATCATACAGTACACGGGGTCCTTGCGTTTCACCTCCATTGAAACGCGGCCACCGCGGCAGGGATCGAACCCGTGTTCTCGGACTCATCAGTCAGGCATCTGAACAAATGAGCCACCACGGAGGGGCGATAAGCAGCATGATGGAGGTAGAATCGGCATTATCACTGATCAGTTCGCATTGTGCGCTTATGTGACAGCACATGGTTGTCACCGCTCAGAAAACCGCATCTGCTTCTTTGTAAAAAGCAATAATCCAATGGGACTAGTCACTGACCAAAGATGCTATTGGAGATATTTTGGTAGGAGCGCTTCAACGGCATGAAATTTAAATGCAGCAATAATGAATCAGAATTACTGCTCCTTTATTTCGGAACTATGAGCGAGCGGCCTTTATTCCGTTATTTCTGTTGATTTAAGCAACGACAGCTATGCTGAGGTTTGTGCATCATTTGTCTCTCAGGGATTTCGCATTTGTTTTCTATTGTTTGCAAGTTTCACTTTGGCCACTGTCCTTAGGTTTTCTCAGCCTTTGAAAAAATGTGCGCCGCTAGTGTACGGTGGAAATTGTTCCAGTATGGATTTTTACAGTTCAATAATAAAATAACTAACGACTATTGCGTGTATACTAGGTCATTTCCCTTTGTACTCTGCCCCATTACTTTGAAGACTAGGAGGTTTTACTGCTGTACTTCCCTTGTATGCTCCTTAAACGGCTGAGATTTGCAGCCCTGCGCTAATGAAGGCCTTCCTGTGAACAGATAACAGATGCATAGTGAACTAGCAATATAAAGAATCCTACGGCTAGGCACATGGGAACACAGAATTTACAGACTCTTATAGGAAGTTCACAGCAGTTCCTAATGGTAATAAATAAATCAAGCCATTGTGTAAAGACATTCAAAAAGCGTAATCCTTCTTTTGTTTTTAATTCTCTTTTCAGTCCCAACCTGGACTCTCGGATTTTCGATTCTTCACTGGCTTCTCCTTGTGGTGTTTCTCATCTTGATTATTGTCGCTGTAATACTGCTCGTCTGGTTTCGTCGGCGAATGCAGCGCAACGCAACCGAAGGTAAGAGCACTGCGCCTATCATCTCAAGATTTCCTCCTTAAAGATTACTGCCCAGCGTAGCTCCCTTCACCCTGCAATATTTTCAACCCATCGGGACATTCAATCACTCACTGTTTTAGCTTAAATTGCAAATGATGTATTCTCATCTCATGACGTAAATGATGAATCGGTAGAGCGACTACCCCGGGAAGGCGGTGGTACCGGGTTCGATCCCCGGATCAGGACGAATGTTTTTTTTTTTAACTACGAAGTTTCTGAGAATGCTTTCCTTTGTAGCCGTATGGCTGCGCTTGGACGGATGTCACTGAGTAATTACTCCCTTATTATGTATTCAGGAAGTGTCAAAATGTAGGTTTCGCAATTTTTTCTTGATCTTTGAATTTATGCGGGCGGAGCTGAACGTAATCGCGTGTGCTGGTGGTACTTAAATGAATTGGTTAGTGAATGACAGGCATATGAAGCGCTCGATACGATGTACGGACGCATGAAGCCAACAGTCACTCAAAACCAAGAAAGCATGGGGAATGTAATTTCTTTCATAAGTTTAAGCATGAAAGTAGCATAAGAACCTACAACGTTCTTGCTTAAGGCCTTAATGTATATTAACTTATTCAGTGATAGTGTCTTGCTGACTGAAGCTTGAAAAGAAATTGCTCCTAAGTCGAGGCGGATACATATCTCGTATTCTTAAAGTGTAGAAGCTAGAATAAGCTTAGAACCAATCAAATCGCATGTGAAATTCTTCTTGGTATATGGTTGCAAAATCACTGTCACTGTAACTTTGAAATGTACGTGACACATAACCAAGGACCGTTCTCCAAGCCATGCTCGTTTGCCAACCACCTTTGTTAGGGTTCTCCACTTACCTTCTTTTCTGGATATTCTAGGTCGGCACTTAATAACTGGAAAACAATAAAATCAATGCTTTAGTAGGAGCTCGCACGAAAGCAGGGAAAAGAAAAAACCGGGAACATCAATATTCTTCACATTCAACAATGATATCCTTTCAGTTACAAGTTTTTCACCGCGAGCGTTTCCAGCGACGAAAGCCGCTAACATTCTTTGTTATTTTTCGTTCTCGGGAAACAAGCATGCCTTAATAACAATGCCGCGTCACAAGAACACGACTTGCTCAGTTCTCCGTTCGATTGTGCTCTGCGCTTGCAGCTCCAGAGAGAGTAGAGGCAGCCCACATACGATGCAGCCGTCGTTTAATGAGCATTCAGACGCAGCTAACCGCGCCGCCGTCTTTCACAATTGAAGCTTGGAGCCAAGACGTTTGTTTTCGCTTGCTCCCTTTCTTGCTGGGGGGCCGCGAGTGCTTATGAAAGCGTAACTGAAAAGCACGCGTCTCGAAAAGCTAGCGAAGAATGGCGGCATTCAGTGCGACAGCTGCGAGAAACGCCCGCTTAAACCGAGCCTGGCTGCGCTCCGGGAGCGTCTGCGAATCCTATTTTGTCCTCACGACCGGTTCCTACGCCTCGGTCACTGCCTGCGCCGGTACACCTGCGGTTCAAGCCGCGCGCCAGACTGCGAGACGGCGCAATCGACTTCTACGGAAAGTGCGCGGGACTTGCCAAAAGAAACTCTCTCGTGTAAAAACCGTGCCTGGCTGAGCGCTTGCAAAACTTGCGGCTGGTGCAAAAGAAACTCGCGCTGCGCTCGCTGCCTTCAGACAACTCTTGCGGCAAGGCAATATTGGCGCGCTTAATGTTTGTTTCTCCGCTGGAGCCATTGTTCTTTCGCCGTCGTGGAGATTGGCTTTCCTCCAGGACATGTCGTCGGATGACGAACCTTCTTAAACACCTCTGTGTAGACGCAGAGCCCACAAGCTGGTAGTCCTACAAAGGCATCTCTCTGCTTTCTTTTCTTTCTTTCAGATAGTGGAAGTGTGCCTCATTGAACGGCAATTATTCAAACTGATTAACAAGAGGCTAAGCAGCGCAATGATCAAGGGTGACAAAGCAAAAGGCAACACGCGCGCAGATTTGTTTCTGATGTAGTCCCTGGTCGTTGTACTGCTTGGGCCTCTGTTTATCAATGAACTAAATAGCCCCATTCGCTACTGTATATCAATCTAGCTGATAATTGGCCACTGGAGTGCGTGTATATATGATTACCCCGCGGCTTAATTTGACCACAAAAGGTACAAGGTACTTGCAGCCATTTATCAGAAAGGAACGCAGCTGGTGCAAGTGAACAGGACGTTTCGCTAACATTGTTCACTTATTATACTTATTTTCTGTCAGTGCTATTTATTTACTGAAATTATTTCTGTGTCAAATTAGACAGCGTACCCTTCACATGTAACAAAGGCAGCCAAATGTCAAGAAAAGTTTCAGTGCTACAAATGGTTTACGCGTCTTGCTTACCTTTTTTTTTTCTTTTTTTTTTTCAGGAACCAATAAAAAGACCACGTCCGAAGTTCAAGAACCGTAAGCCAATTTTAGTTGTAAATGTTTTCAGTTCTCAGAGAAATTGAAAAGGACAGGTCGCAATAATTTTGTACATTGTTGTCCCGCAGTAAGTGCTGCATTGTTTTGCACAGGACAACTTCCCCTTGAGCGCACAGTACTCGGTGCATTTATCAAAGTTACTCCTGTTCAAGTAGTGTCTGTACGCATCATACAGGAAACGGCTGCAGAACGCTTGATATAAAATGCGAGAAGGATTTCTTTTGCAGAAAATATGTCATGTACATGCATCGCACAACTATGAGGATACTTTCTGGAATGCGTAAACCACTCAGTGAACTTTGCGGGAAGCTACACTGAATCTACAAATTCCTGGACGCTGAAGTGTAGACTGCAGCTCACGCCAGTGAATCAGAGATCTCTCAAAGAAGCTGTTAGCACGCTACAACATTGCGCTGCTGGTCATATGTTTTACGGCCACACGCCAAGCTATTACTGTTGATAAAGCGACGGGAGCGAATTAATCACGAACTCTACATTCGCGAGAGATGCGCATGTGCTTCGTCGCCATACTTGGTGGCTTCACTTGTAGCTTATAATGAAGTTTCCGCACGTCTCGGCAGAATATACGTGCCTTTTCGTCTCGGTCAAGACGTCTAAACCTATAGGGCGCACATTGCTACGTGGGCTGATAGCACTAAGAAAGCCTGAGTACTAACGCAAATCGACATTGCAACTAACGGCCCCAAAAGTAATCATGGATAAGCATTGTTTTTTTTTTATTGTTAATATCAAACCATAAAGTATTTCTCCTTGCCAGGGCGAAGGCAAAAAGGGGCACATGTAAATCACGAACGAGCGCTGTCACTGTATTTGATACCCGTCACCAGTGCCACGATATTTCTTTTTTCCGTGCTATGTTTAATGTTTATTTTCTTCACATTTTGTCATTGGTTGGCCCAACAAACTCTGCACCTAAGCTGCCACCGAGATAGACCATCTTTGCAGAGAATGATAAGAGTAGAATCAAATCTGAGGAGGAGAGTTGTATTATAGCTGCGCAGGAGAATCAGTTCAGTAAAGCTGAGTTTGCGTCAAAGGCACTGCGTCGGCGAATGTAGTTAATGAGCAGAGAAACACTTTTTTGCGCAGAGTGCTTCGCGCAGCAAGCGGTTCCCTGTCCCAAAATTTGTTGACACTGAAGCGAAAGCTACTGCTGGTATTAGCAAATCAACGACAGAACTCTGAAACAAGCTCCTGCGCGATAACGATTAACGACTGGCTGGCGCCTGCTATGATCGGCACGCCATTTTTCTGAAAAATGCCGGCTGAGGACGCAGCGTTGAAATCTGATAACATCTCTCACCGTTGCTAGCCGTGGCTTCCACGTCGGTGCCGATTAATTGAGAGGCAGGGTACAATGATCTGACACAAAACTTTGAGGTTAAGGGGTTAGCGGCGATGTTGACAAGACTTTCTGCACGCAAGTGCGACTTATGAATGCGCGAAGTTTCCCAGACACCACCTCACTAGAACTCGGCGAAGTTGTGGAAGCCACAGGTGGAGCTAATAAACCCGCTGATGCGGTCAGATGAGCTGTGCTCTTGTGTAGGCAAAGCGATGTGAATGCTTCCCCCGAATCACAAAGTTGTTCGTACCTCTTCGTGCGTAAAGTACATCCATGCCTGAGTGGTGTCTTGCCCGCGAACTCATTGGTCAGCGTCACTGGCCATCGCAGAGGCCAATGAGGGTATCCCAGATGTCTCTCGGCTGTAGTCTCGCTGGTTATTTCGACCAACTTGCACACAGGCAGGCATGGACCGCCCAGGAACTCAACTTGCGCACGAAAGTGTATGGACAGCTTCCTGAACTCGTTGCAAGAAAAGGGAAAAAAATTAAGCGCGCTCAATAACCCGCATTATGGACCTCGTGAAAATGTGTCCTAATTTGGTCGTTACCCGATTAAAAGTACTTCTCTGGCTAAATAATTCAATGAGGCTTAGCTAGTGTCACAGTTCCGGTAGCAGTAAGTTACCTTCTGTCGTCCTTTCAACAACAACGACATCAGCGCCAGTTAAAACGCGCGTACCTGAAGAAATCCCATGCCTTGAAGACAAACAGTGGCGCACTGCACTTTCAGTTGGTGCGGCCAGATGGCTCAGACGGTGCCCGTCAGCCGCAGTCGGAGCAGCATCATCTCCACGAAAGATGAAATAATGGTTCTCGACAAGAGAAGTACGTAGCGCTTTTTTCCTCTTTTCTTCGTTAGGGCATGGGTCGCGTTGGCGTCTAGGAGAAGAAAAAGGCTAATTCTTTTTTATTATAGCCGACGTACAACAGGGTTACGGCAGCTGTTTTTTTATTCTTGATCGAATAAAAATATCCCCTCCCCCTCAAGCTGCGCAATTTGTTTTGGTACATATATGTTTCTCTCTTTTTATTTACGTACGTGCTAATCCCGAAGGCGAACAGTGAGTTTGTTCCTTTGCCTCGCTGTTGTTTTGCTTGTACGGTATGGATTCGTAATGACGTGATGCTGCTGCATTAGCGCAACTTGTATTTTTCGTGCGTTTCCGTGTGCGATTATACCCATAAAATGTTTCTTACAATAGCGCTTAGGCATTTCATACTTTTTCTTTTAATTCTATTCATGGTGATATCCGGTGTTTCATGAGCTACTGCAGCATATAGAAAAACAGTCGCTTCGAGAGATCGGGTCTTCCTTTAGTAATTGTTTTTCGGAAATTTCCTGAGACGCATTTATAAAGCTAGCTTTTTATTGATATGCCCCCCCCCCCCCCCCCTTCTTTGTTTTTGTTTTTTTTTTTTTTTTTTTGCTGATGCGTATTTTTGGACCTTCTTTAACTGTATCAACCTAGTCTTAATCAATCATTCTGAATTTGCCAGAACGAACAAAACAGAAATTTCCTGATTTTTTTGCTTTTCGATGTGCTGGGTTCCAACGGCTAATCTTCTTATCCTCCCGCGGTTGCTTTTTTTTGTAGAAGACACCGTGGATGTATGATTGCGATGCCGCACCCCGTGAAGTCATGGAGGCAGGTACGTACGTGGAACCTTTTCTCTGTTTCCTTGTATATTTATGAATTAAGTGTTAGAACTAACGATCATTTGCCATAGAGCGAGCTTCCTGGATTAAAACCCGAGTTTACTGACTGGATAAATCCGGCGGGGTAACTGTAGTTCACGTTTGATAGCTTCTTCATGTAGTTTTCCCTGCATTTGATATTTTCAAGGCGTGAGTGCACGTTTATTTCTTAGTCTAGCTCTGTCGGATGTATTTTGCCCTAGAGAGATTATAAGTATGTGGCGTATTCAACTGCGTTAACCACTAAGCTATTCCTAATCATAATTCGGCTGAGATAGTTTCGCCTAGCCATTCAGTCAGCTGCCCTAATTTAGCCGCGACTCTCAGGAAGCACTTAATGCTGTGTCGGACATAGATTTGGTGTTTGTTATCCCGAAGTATGAATTAGTGGTTTGTAATTGTGCAAACAAAAAATAGTAAACTGAGCCATTTTGTACCGGACTAAGTATAGGTGTTGAAATTCTGCGGCGCATGAGACGCTTAAGGACCCTCTGAGGTAGTACGAGCGTATGAGCCTTTGGAAGGCCAGTAGAGTTTAACGGCGACCAAACAGACTTCACACGCCACATGTTTCTTTGTGATGGCCATAGCGCGCGCTCGAAGAAACATAAGTGTTTGCTGTGCTCTTATTAACACAGGTCTTCTATAGCTCAAGTATCCCACTCGCAGTTTGGCACTGTACTTTACTCTGGTACCGTAGTACGCGCGCTTCAAGTCACAGTGCCTATGCCCGTCTATAGATAGCGCGTCTAGTAGTCGGTGTATTTTGGTCGCCGAGTGAGAGCCGGTACTTATTAAAGGAGTTTTCGGCGAACAATATGGACCACTTCGTTTTCATCTCATCAAAATCAATATTTAGATCATGGTTGTCGATACCGGGCTTCTTTAAAACAGGATGTCATCGGGTTGTTGAGAACGCCTCCGATAAATATCCGTGCCTGACTTTGCTCAGACCTTGATTTGCGATGCGGCTTCTATAACTAGAGTTACGGACAAACGTTTTCGAGATGCAGGTTTTCGGAAGAAAAAAAAAAAAACATACTTACTTCTCTGCGGTTGGGTGGTGCAGGTCAATAAGATGTATACCGAATCAGGAAGGGACATGCATGCACCATTTTCATAAAAATTATTCTGCAAACTTTTGCCCCTAGCTCTACCTGTTTTTTGAAAATGGTGATGCACTCAGAGTGCACTTCAAGGAATCGACCACAGACCAAAAGGTGTCATGAGATTGTAATATAAATTAAACGGCACTGTCCGGTATTGCATAGATAGACCACACAGATAGCCAAGAAAGAAAGCTTCATAATTTTATTGTGGTATTGAGCATCACATAAAACAAACCAAAGTGCCGTCTTGCGGAGAAACCCTGACATTATCGATGCTTACACCGCGTGACCCTATCTTGATATATATCTCTGATTACTTGAAGTGCACAGTGTTTTTTTTTTTTTCTCTCATGACTATTCTTCACATTTTGTGATAGTTTACGCCATATTCAGTGCGCCCATCGATGAAGAGGAACACTCCGTTCGCATTGCCATTAATGTTCTTTAGCCTTGTTGACTGGATGGTGCCATAATACTAAATACGCGATATCATGAGAGTCCCGTTCCGCAGAATGCGCGACGTCGACAGCCTCGTTCGTGACCTCGAATAACCCGAGGCACTTTACAAAAATGTGAGAACAATTCAAGGAAAGTAAAGGCTCAAATAAAGCCAAAGTGGGCGAACAACACGTTCCCGTAGCAAAGACGAACAAGAATATTGGAAAATAAATTCGGGTCAGTTGGGCCGGGCATTCAGGGTGGAATCCAGTTCCTCTGCTTGCTAGACACACGCGTTACAAATAGGTCACGAAGGTTCGTTGGTTCAGGTGGGTTAGAAGGGGTTCTAGTGGAATCGCTGTGGCCTTCTGGCTTAGTCGCCTGTCTTAAAGGCCTACACTGATACTAACTGTAATTAAGAGTACGCTAAATAGATTGTAATAATTACGTACAAAACCGCATTTCCATCAAAATCAAGCTGTCTTATAGAATAAAACAAGAAAACGAAAGGAGTACACAGAAGAAAACAAATCAAGACATTCAGTCAGTCACATGATATGCAGGTGGTACCGAACGATAAGCAGGGAAGGCGACGCCGAGGTCCATTAAGGCCATCGGGTTCCACGATATATATATTACATTTGTTGCATGAAGCGGTAACCGCAGCCCACCAAAAATTCCGTCGAAAAGACGTACATTCTTGTAGCGGAACAGCTTTGGTGGGGGAACTGAAATGGGCGTTATCTTCGGCTAAAATTGTATAAATATTGTCTGATGGAGTTCTCCGCATATCAATTTCCCCGATGTGCAATTGGCACCGTACGGGTTGATCATGGCTACCACGCGTCGAGATACATAGGCACGGGCAGCATGCACTGATCGAAAAGTTCTGAGCAAACATTTCCTGCAAAGTTTCGAACAAAACCGCTGCGGAATCTTTCACTTTAGACAGAAAACTTTCCATTGCAAAAAACAAACAAAAAAAAACGAATTGAATGTTTACAATTCAGTCTACGGCCCCTTGCACTCCTTGGGAAAAAAAAAAAAAAAAGAATGTCCAAATTCGCAAACATTCTCCAATATGCCATGTGCTAACGTCGGTTGCACAATTGGCCGTGTTACGACAAAACGGATGGATATCTTACCATAATGTACAACCTTATCCCGCAATGGGCCGTCAACCTCAGACGCACAAACGAGAAAGGTGTTTTGATATGCCCAGTGGAGAGCCATAAATCACGGACGCTAAGGGCTGTCCTACCACTTGCCGCTTAGAGGAACACTTTGGCCTTCCATAACTCTCTTCATGTAGCTGTACTTGAACCATCGTGAATACTGAATTAAGAAATTGCAAGTGAAGCGTTCGTTCAAGCAGAAACATGATTCTGCACACCGCGCACTGAAAGAGCAGCGACGCGCTGAAACACTGTATAGATTTGTGCCATTTTCCACTCAGCTGCAGCACTGAAAGCATGCCGCATACGCAGTGTACGCGCAGTCATTATATTAGAGAAACTGCTGTGGGGTCCTCGACTCGTTAACGGTGAGTTTTGCGCAACCCAAAAAGTGGTTACGATCTCCGTGACTGCAATAAGAATGAAGCGTTACTTCACGGTGCACTTCGCGACTGGTGAAACTTTGAAAGAGGCAGTCGCTAGCTATAACGGTCGAGGGTCCAAAATCTATAGCCAGGAGGCTTGCCAGTCCCGCCAGCAGAATCGGGTCGTACTCTGGCGAAGTCAGCGGCAGCGCGGAAAACTTTCACCGCTCTAACGGATAGTGTTGCAATACCGCTATCGCCGACGAGAGAACACAACGTTTTCTGTCTTCCAAATTTTGTAGAGAAAAGATTACGTTGAACGTCCCGACGGTGCAACAGTGATTTCGTCAAGCTCTCGGCCCGTGTTCGTGAAATAGCTGTGGTGTGCGCCTGTCATTATAGAGCAACTTCCAGCTTCTGCCTGATGAAAACAGGTGTGCTTCTTGAGTTGGTAAGCGTATTTCGGCTCCGGCTCTGCTCTTTCCTTTCTTCCTAATTTTCGCATTTGCAATTCTTTTGTTTTGATTCCAGCGTTGATATCTCATTTTGTTTAAATTACTGAAAAGAATGACTTAAAGAGCTTTTGAATTTAAATTTTTCTAAGCAAGTTTGTGCCATGCTTGTTTATTAAATCATCTGAACGTACCGGTTAAGCTGCATGCTGTTTTGCGTTTATAAGAAACGCTGAATTCAAGGGCAGAGTGCAAATAAATTATTTATATTGATCTTGCTATTCGTAGATACTAATATCTGAGGGAAGCTGTTGCTTAAAAAGAATCTCCCTTCTTCATTTGAGCAACACAGGGTGCTTCGGGACCTGATATCTTATTCAGCTTCCCGCAGAAATAACCCAGCCACGCGAGACAAACTTCATTACGAGCTTTGAGTAAAACGCAGAGTTTGTAGAAAGTAAACATTCGCGGTTTTAGTCGGCTAATATGCCAAGCAAGCGGGTTTTGCTGTCACCAGAAAGTCCAAGGTCTGTCTGCTCCGGAGAACGAAATGGTTCGTAAAACGTGCGATAAGGTTGCGTGTACAGTAGACATCTCTTTGCAAACAAAGAACGTGCAAGGTCGCAAGGTAATGAATTTGGTGAAAACGATTAAAACGAAGCGTCTTTCTTCGCTCTTACGTACATTAATGTCCAATTACATTTTTACTACCAAATATGGTTTGGTAAAAATTTTGCACAATCTGAAATTACAATCGATGGTAAACGTTCCAGCTCATGCAATGTAGTTTTGATGTGGCAATGATGACCTTTCAACAAAGAAATATCGATGAAAAAAAAAAAGATCGATTCTATTAGTATAGTATAAACATCACAGGGAAAAAGCACAGATGCCCGCTCGAAGTTGTGAGACCATCGAGGTACTCAGAACGCATAAAAGAGTTAAAATGAGCTCGTCCGGAGAATAAGTATGAGTTTCGGAACCTTTTGCTGCCTATAGTAATTTTGATGAAAACTGTGTTCACAATGGCTAGGGAATGACCGAGACAAGTGCCCGTTTATATATATAAAAAAGAGCCCTTAGTGACGCCAATGTGCTGACGTGTGCGAACGGTGCCCGAATGGTTTCAAAATGGTTCATTATTTCCGGTGTTGCGTCACAGCTGTATCCTTGAGATTGAGCGTAAAGACACAGCATCAGGAGGGCTTTTGTAAAGGAGCCCTTGCGTCAGTAAGGCTACTTGCAGGGCTATTTCTGCACTTTGAAACAAGTGAGAAGAAACAGAAAAAGAAAAGGAAACGAAGCCTTACTGTATTTTCAGTGTTGTTCTTCAGTAAAATAAAAAACTTTTGCCAGGAGACTGCGATAAGCTTAATGGCTTCGACACAGTACTTCTTTTGTACATTACATATAACCAAAGGCAGAAGTATATATATTTTCTCGGTACCCTAACGTTAACCTTCTACTTCTTAGCGTGTGTACTGAAGCTTACATTCAGCGAGCGTCGTAAAGTTGGTTTTTGTCTTTGCTTCTGTTTAAAATAACCGAGGGGACTATAGTTTCGAGCCTTCGTATGGGCTAGGGTTTTTTCATGACTTCAAATATTAATCAATCAGTTTAATATATGAAGACATTCACGTTGTCAGCCGGAAAATTTGTTCTAGTTAGAACGGCGTACAGGCTAAGACGCTCATGTTTCCCCACAAACAAAAGATTGTAAAGTCAGCTCATTGCGCAAAAAAAACTGTCACAGGGAGGGTTCGGGTACTAAACTACACATGCTTGCTTTAAAAAGGATAGCATATGCCAGGCAACGAAGTTACATTACATTTTCTAGACATCATTCTCCGCGCAACTGTTCATAGTAAACGAAATCTGTTCTGATTAAAAAGCGCACATATGGCCTCAGTGACGTTTTTTTTTTCTTTTTTTTTTTTAGCAGGAGGGGGATTACCACTTTTGTAGCATTAATCAACCTTTTCCATTATCTTCGTACATGCTTTACCGAGAACATTCTACATCACTTCTTTGTTTCTAGGAAGCTGTTATTTTACCGACTTCTCAATGCGTACGTGTAGTGGTAGATAGTCCATTCATTCTTACCATTATTTACCTGTGCTGCACCAGCTTCATCGATAGCCCACTAGCACTGGGATACGGCTAGTCTGACCTCAAATGTTGTGCCGCATCCCTGTGCGATGGTGCGTCCTTTTTAATTATTTGCTTTCCTTTTTCTTGGGGAAAGGAACATATACGCCTGTCGTTTATTGTTGAGACGCAGTGCAGCACTTCCCAGCAAATGGCCCCGATTGTATACTTGTGATTCGAAATGCTAGGCACGCAATAGCACCCTGTTCACAAGTGATTCGTACAACAGCGTGCAAAGTTTTATCTCGATGCTTTCTAAGCGGCGACGCTTTTCACCACGACATGCGTACCAGTCCAGTACTACAGGCTGCTTTTTTCTTGACCGCGTGAAGTAGAGCAGTAAATGGGCACAATGTTCAAGGTAAGATAATACGCTCTCATACGCCGGTTAAAGGAACCTTCTTGTCCTGCATGCCCAACAGCGCTTTAACTTCCAGTCATGGTGTTAGATAAGCAGTAGTAACGTTTGACTACACGCCGGTCTACGCTCTGTTAGATGGCCGGGAAGCGCCTATTTCATAGCCTAGCTATTACACGTACCGCATGCGTCTGACTCGTGGAGAGTTGGTGTCCTAGGTGCTACGGCACAGCTCTTCCTAGCATTGTCATATCCTTGCCTCTATCCTTCACGGACTTTAGTCCAACACGCGAGGTCGAATTCAAGTGGCCCGCCGAAGTTTGCAGACCTCAGGTCTCGACTATGGTTCGCGGTCAAAGCGGCGCGTTAACATAGTGTTGTAGGCGCTCAGTTCGAGTTTGAATAGTGCGCATTTCTGGTGAGACAAACAAGGACGAGCTTAGCGCGCACCCTTGGGGGCCTCCAGAGCATTTTTGATTCACCGTAAGGGGGAGAGAGGGCAGTGTGCGCTGTCCGACCCCGATGGCAGAGCAGACCATTACCCGCAAGCTGGTTCCGCGTGGGAGGCTCACCATGGCGCGTTTTTCGCTGTCCTCGGCGTTTCGCTGCTGAAGCCAAAACTCTGTCTGTCCCCTGCCCCTGAAGTGGCCAAAAAGAGGGCGGTGGGGTGCCCTCCACAGAAACTCTGCTTACGCGTCGAGTTTGGCCGCCTTGGTTGTTTGTTTTCCTCGTGACCAAGCTGTTTCGGGGGCTTGCGTCAAAGTGGAAACCGTAAACGTCGTTTGGAGAATGCTGGTTTTACAACCTGGAGCGTGTACAGATGTTCGCGCCGTTTCCCACACCGCTCCTCCGAGTCGCTCTCGAGAATACAAGACGAGCCTCCCTGCTTCCGGGATCGGACAAAACTGGAGGGGGCGGCGGACGCGCGAGGGAAAAGCTCTTTTATGTGTTCGCTTCGTTCCTTCTTTTTGACGCTTGGCGTTTCTGCTGATGCACTCGCTTACTTTGTTTTATGTGTGCACACATTAGACGCAAAAAATGAGGGTAACTGGGGCTGACGTCTTTTTGCAAAACCGCCGGAGACGGTGGAGCCCGGAAACTCACCTCGCACAAGGCTCAAGCACTACACGTTCAAAGTACAATGCCGCAGAGCGCTAAAGTTTTTTACGAGAAGGTTGTCCTGGGCATCTATGACAGCCTGATTTAGTTTACAGTCTTTACTTTTGTTTCCGATCGTTTACACCACACAAGTTTTTCGCTGTTCGCCATTAAAGAATTTTCTTTTCCCGAAGCTTTCTCAAGACATCAGCAAAGTTAAGGAAAACATCACAATGGGTATATCGTGATCTCTACTGATCATGCATCTAAGCCATAAAGGGATACAATATTTCAACGGCTTGGCACACACATATATCTATCCATGATCGGCGACCAGGATTCTTGACTGTCAGGGGGCTCTTGAAGAATGTCGCTTGCATTCTAAAAATAAAGGTTCGAATATATGCGTCATCAAAGAGGCCCCGGTCAGGAAGGGAGAGGGGGGATAATTCTCAGCCGAACAAGCGTTTCAGCCCCTCTCGTGGACGATATTCGGATTATAGAGAGGAACTCAGCAAACTCTGACTACTCACGGCTGGCCATCTTGCGCTTCCCTCGCGTGCGGCCATGCTCCCCCACTCCTCGCGTTGCCCCGGGTATTTCGATGACAGCCACTGTTCCGGCCGAAAACTTAAGAGTTGATACGTGATCAAGAACTCCCGCGGGGAAGATATACGCTGCTATTTTTTCTTTCTCTCTTCTTTCTGCCCACGACCTGAACAGGCTCCATCGCGGGTGCTTGTTCCCGAAAATTTGGCCCTTCGTCTTCATCGTTCTGTCCCTGACGATGGCGAGTCTCGCGGATCAGACTGGGCTCCCCTTCAGCCCAGAGGAGAGCCGTCTCGCCACGACTTCCCATTATTCTCGAATCGCATTTTATTTTCGCCTCTTTTTAATTCCCCTCGGGATTCTCCCTTCCCGTCCCTTCGGAGTACCCCTCCTAAGCAAAAGACCGAGCCTCAAGTGGCTCGCCGGACAAATTTAAAACGCGCTGCACGTGGAGGTGCTTCACCCCCCCCCCCCCCCCCTCTCCCTTCTGCCTGCACGTTTGTGTGTGCGCGTGCGTGCGAGCACCCGCTGTGAAGGGCAATGGATGATATAAATTGCCGCGTGCAAGGGGCGAAAGTGTAGCGGCTTGCTTCTTCTTCATCCTAATCTTTCCTTTCGATCCCTTTTGCTGACTCGCCAGTCCCGCGGCCAAGTTTCGCGGACAGGCATCGTCGGGGGAGAGGCAGGCGCGGCAGCAGGAACCGATGCATTTTTCAGTGCTCTTTGGCCGTGGCAGGACTCCAAGAAATGGCCGCGCGCCCGAAGCTGCGCGCACTCGGCCGCCGTTCTCGTAAAGACATGTACCCTTAATGCGGGGCCGCTTTTATTATGGGCCGAACCGTTCAGCATGCGTACGTACCAAGGCGCGCTTCAAATTAGATGTACGCCGAAGGTATAGCAGATTATGAGCACCGTTACCGACGGCTGCTCGCGTGCGCTCTCTCGCTGCCAGGCCGGCACAGCGCGGCCGCTGACGTCGGCGGGCACCACCTGTCATGGAAGATTAGTATGCGCCGAACCTCGACGCTTTCTTTCCATAATTCAATTTTCCCTTCCTCCTTCTCACCGCTCTTCTTATTTCCGCCGCCGCGACGTGTGCTCGGCTCATCTGCGAGCAGCCTCGAGAATGCACCGAGTCTAGTCGAGCACGTTGTTTACTTAATGAAATCCCAGTCGGTGATTGTTTCAAAAATCATTGCTCTTCGTACGTATTTTCGCTCACACTGCGCGATCTGCGCGTGCGTACGCCCTCTCGAAATATTCTCGGGCGCGCGGATTTACGCATCTCGCTGTGCATCAGGAAACGGTTTTCTTCATTTCGGTTGGCAGGAATTGATCTGGGCGTTGTTCTCGCATCGTGGTGCGCGCTCGGAGTTTTGAGAAGCGGTCGCGTCTTATTTTTATTTTTTAGGGCGACCCACAAATATTAAAAGAGTGACACGCGGCGCTTTGCGTATACGTATTGTCTTGTCATTTTGTTCCCCGCTGTGTGCGCGCTTTCTGTTGTTGTTGTTGATGATGATGATGATAATGATGGTGACGATGATGGCGGTGATAATGTCGATTTCGATGTTCCAAGGGCAGCGCGGTCGGAGCGCCGCCATGCGTAGCTGATGTGTCTGCGGTTTCAGAAGGTGAGGAAGGAGAGTTTTGTTTTTTGTTTTTACCAAAAATAATAATTCCAGAATAGACGTAGTCCAAGATTGCGAAAGCGAGGGCCAACTAAAGCCGTGGATGTGCGGCGGCACTAACCTCGCACTCCCCATACAAGGCGGATGCTGAAAACATTTTCGCTGGTTGACTCCTTAATTTGGCAATTACTGCAGATGCCCGATAGAATAGGAAGTGCGGGTTTATTGCCCAGGAATAGCGGAAGTAATCTTTTGGGGTATTTGGCACGTTGCTTCATGTGCTATGCATGGTATTACGTTAGCGAGTACTCATGCGCCAGTTCGATTACCCACCTCGGTGGCCCCTTTATTCCAATGTAGGCGAAGTAGAAAAATTACTGTGTGCCAATTTTCGTGCAGATGATTGAAATTACCTCGACGCCTTTCACCTCAATATGACTACAGCTTTCGTCCCTTTAATTTTCAACTCGAAATCCAGCGCGCAACATATTGCACACCGTGACCTAATATATTATTTTTCGGAGGAAACGAAAATTAGCGACGCATAAAAATGTGGATCTCGAAACCAACCAAGAACGTGTAGTTCTCAAAGGAGCGGTCTTTTTCTCTGCATGTTTTTACGCTATCTATCGACACTAAAAGGATTATCTTCGTTTGTGATAAAAAGTTGTTATTGTTGCTTCCGGGGACCACCGTGCAAACATTTTAAGAGAAGGCGAACATGACCCGAAAGGTTATAGCTATACAGACTGTAATCTTCTCCCTCGTGTTTTTCTCCCGCACACGCCAATGCACGGGAATAGTACTAGCAAGGACGGGTGAGCAGCCAAGGTTCATACATATTTATGCGCGGTGACTACAGCCGTGTGGACACTGTGATCAATATACCCAGGGCTGGGTAGCTCTACTATGCGATAAAAAGGGCCACGTCGGCCGAAAGACAGATTTTGTGGCACGAACTGAGCGAAAGAAGGCCTAGTACAGGTGCAGGTTGTCCCGCATAAAGCACGTACGCATCCTGTTACGCCGTTGGTGGTCTTTATTTAGGGTGGCACAAAATAAATGACACCACGTGCCGTATATCGCTTCCATTACGCAGCTCCGGCGGCTCTAGCAGGCCGCCGGCTTTCACATAGCCGATGGCGCGCTACTATTTGTAGTAGCCTTAGGCGATAGATGTCGACGGTATGCAAAAGAGCCGCGCCGACATTCTACGCACGTTTATCGTTTGACATGCACGAGTGTTTGAACGACAAAGGCCTTAAGATGCTATTTGTAACGTGACAGTTAGTGCCAGTACCTGTGGTGGCATACGCGGACAGGGAGAAGCACAGGGCCTTTGGCGTGGCTTTTGCAGAGCCTATGCGTTAGATTCGTGTCTGGTTAGTATTAAGTATACTGGCTCACGTGGAATTCTTGTTCCTCAGTGATCGCCTTTCAATACCAGCGCGTTTTGTCTGGCTTGGAAGGAGCGCAAGCAAGACTCAATCCTGTGTTCAAGCATAATCCACTTCAACGGCAGCCCTGTGATCACCTTGCAATCTTGCTTCGCCGCACTTTTATTGGCTGCCAGAAGGTAGTCGAGTATACATACAAAAAGCAGCTGCTAGCGAGGTTTCATAGTTGCTCTGCTTGTGCAGCAATTGTTGGTTTGGGAGATTTAACGTCCCAAAGCAACACAGGTTATGAGAGACATCGTAGTGGAGTACTCCGGAAATTTCAACCACCTGGGGCCCTTTAACGTGCACTGACATCGCACAGCATACGGGGCCTAGCTTTTCACTTCCATTAATAAAAAAAAGCGGCCGCCACGACCAGGATTCGATCCCGCATCCTTGGGCACAGTAGTCGAGCACCCTACCACTGCACCAACACGGCGAGGCAGCAAATTTTGTTTCCATCCACAAAGGTAAGAACTGCAGAACCGCTGCATTTATACAAATCATTCTGCCCACAAGAAAATGCGACGGATGAAATCCACGATACCTATATAGAGAACAGCTCTCAAATGTTTTTAAGCATATGTGTTCGTATTCACGCATTTTTTAGCACACGGACAGCTGTACTGGTGTACTGCGGTGTTGAGTGCACCTGTACTGCCCCCAAAACCAAATGAGAAAAAGTAGGGGGCTTTGAATTCTATGCATTCGCAAAAATACAAAGTATTGCTGGACAGCTATTATGTAGTATTGTGAACGTTCTTACCGTCCATGTATAGTGCAACGCAATATTCGCACGTTTTCAGTGCAGCGTGCTGGTGGCGAAATCAATAATACAAACGAACAATACCGGACACATAGATATGCAGTAGCGAGAAGACTTCGCAGATATGCTGTCGGGATTCGGCGTGCAACCCGTCTGAACTATTGTTTGCACCTCCTGACCAAGTCTAAATTCTTCTTTTCTTCGATCCTTTCTTCCACAAGGTGTTTCTTCCAAAAAGGAAATGACGTGCAAGAACTACATGAAGATATACTAACAATTATAGCTGATATCTTCTCCTTGCTAGCTGCGACAGGTGGGCGAAGGGGATATCGGGCGATGTATGCAAAAGCTACTTATCTATTTGCAGTATGTTTCAAATGCGGAAAGCAAAGAATTATTGTAAATAACAAACACTGTGAATACCATGAAACATGCTGGCGCAGCTGTACATTAAAGGAAGCAAATACGAAACTGATTCAACGCTGGTTCCGATGTTCTTTTCCGTCAGTCTGGTCGTATTGATACCCAAGGTAAACAATTACTCAGATAAAATGACATTTGGGGAAACACTAAAATTGTATCCTCTTTCTATCGTACTGGCCTACCGTAAGCTGTGTAACCCAGTCAGGAAACACATGTTGGATGATACACGGTCCTAACGAAGCACTTCGTAAGGACGAAAAGACTTTAATTAAGTTTACTGCTTTACCAGTCATTTATTATAACTATTTTAACAAATTCAATCTATTGTATCCTAGGAATTTTTGTTTTCGGCCTGAACACCCTACTAATTGGGCCTAATAGCCCTTAATTATAAATTCAAGACAGAAATCCATCAAGGAAAACTAGTTCTTCATTGGCTTTACCAAAGCATTTATTACCATCAATCATGATTTTCAATACACACTCTTCAAGATTACTCTTCTATTATTGCCCTAATACATATATATTCCACCAAGGGAGATTCCTCTAAAGATTCGACAAGCACCATACCCAATTCGATTTCTTGATAATTTCTCCCTCTCCCTACCATATGGTAGCCGTTCCCGTTAGCTCAACTGATGGAGTGAATACCCCGATTAGGCGGTGGGACATGCTTGAACCTCGGACCAAGGTCAGTTTCTCTTTAACTACGAAGTCGCAATTAAAACTGCTTATCTGTAACTTCGGGGCTCCATTTCGGGGGAGTCCCGATGCTGATATGTAATTACTGCCTATTACAAATTATTTTCATAAGACATAAGCTCTCCTGCCTTGGAATTATTTTGTAAAAATTTACTAAATCAAGGACAAGTAGCTACCTTATTTCAGTCGGATTCAAAGATCGGTAACATACGTGTTCCGCAAGGCTCCATACTCGTTCTTTTATTGTGATCAATGCATATTAACTATTTACAATTGTGCCTTTCATCGTCATCGCAGTGTTTTTTTGTATGCAGATGACACGGCTATGTTTAGCCTTTGTAATAACATCAACTCGTCAACGTACCAACTGAATTAAGAGTTGGCTAACCTAAACTCATGGTGTCAAATGAACAAAGGGATAATTAACCCTTCCGAAACTAAGTACAGGGTCATTTACTGTTAATTTGAACACGGTCGCTGTCTTCAAAAACACCGTTGCACCCAACGCGGCAGCATACTGAAGCAAAATGATGCAAGCACAGAGAGACACTGAAGCGGTGACCCGCCATTCTGCTTCACTGCGCGGTTGGATCGGACGCAGGGCCACATTGAAGGCATTGACCATGTTCAGAATAAGATTCGACGACCTTGTACGTGGTTTTTAGATTGTAAAACGAGAATCTAAATAGCTCCAGCTTTCATCGACTCTGAAGAAGCTCATCCTGGGGATCATCGAGCTTTCATTGGGGTAGAGATTGACACATTCTGAAGTTCACTGTTCCTATTACAGTTAAACAAAATACCTCACATGGCTTACAGATTGTGAAGAACGTCAACGCCTTACCACCATAACTCTGGTCACGCTTTATCATGCTTTCATCCATAGTCACCTCAATCAGTCCATTATTTGCTTGAACTCACATATTTCTCGCAATGATCTCCTCCCGAACACATGCAAAATCAGCTATTCGAATCACTACAAATATTCATTGTAATTCCAATGTCACTCCGCTTTTCAGTGAATTGCATATTCTTCCGATTATTTTGCTAATCGAATTGATCGTGGAAAATACTGCATTGCAGGTCCTCATGATAATAATTTTCTTTATATTATGTGTAAAACTACGCTCAGCAATCCTGGGAAAACGCGTTTTCCTCAGCATAACAATTTTTTTCTGCTCCCAAAAGCACGGACTGAATATGGTAAACCGAGAATTGGCTTCGCAAAACCTAATATAGCCTCCAGGAGAAGCCAACTTGGGCTTCTCCTTTTATGTGGTATGCTGACATTATAATCAGCCTTCCATGACATTTGAATTCACGTTACCCCTGTATGCCACGGGCAGGAGCTGCCAACTCAGGTAGCTCCTTCATATAGGAGGGTGATATCGGAATTAGCCTGCCAGAACCCATTCCATTTACGCTACCCCTAGGACACACAGGCACGTCTATACGGCTTGGTTAAAACGGGTCTTTATATGGTGGGCTGGTAGCTTATGCTCTCGCGTCATACTCTTATGTAGCACCCTACACTTATAGGGCGGGATGAAGGAATACTATAACAGAGGGGGAAAAAAAAAAAAAAGCTTCCACTTCCATCCAGGTTTAACCAGAGCTAAACCACAGCTGTTTTGTTTTCTTTTTTGTGCAACACTACGCCAGCCAGCTCACCTCATCGCGTATGCTTGTGTGCCGTAGCCGCAAATGGCAGGAGCTGCCAACTTGGGTCTCTCGTTTCACATGGGACGGTTATGTCAGAATCAGCCTAGGACCCTGGAATTCACGTTACCCCTATAGGCCACTAAGGCACGTTCTTATGGGTTGGTTAAAGCGGGGCTTTATATGTGGACCGGCAGGAGCTGCCAACTTGGGTATCTCGTTTCACATGGGACGGTTATGTCAGAATCAGCCTAGGACCCTGGAATTCACGTTACCCCTATAGGCCACTAAGGCACGTTCTTATGGGTTGGTTAAAGCGGGGCTTTATATGTGGACCGGCAGGAGCTGCCAACTTGGGTATCTCGTTTCACATGGGACGGTTATGTCAGAATCAGCCTAGGACCCTGGAATTCACGTTACCCCTATAGGCCACTAAGGCACGTTCTTATGGGTTGGTTAAAGCGGGGCTTTATATGTGGACCGGCAGGAGCTGCCAACTTGGGTATCTCGTTTCACATGGGACGGTTATGTCAGAATCAGCCTAGGACCCTGGAATTCACGTTACCCCTATAGGCCACTAAGGCACGTTCTTATGGGTTGGTTAAAGCGGGGCTTTATATGTGGACCGGCAGGAGCTGCCAACTTGGGTATCTCGTTTCACATGGGACGGTTATGTCAGAATCAGCCTGCCAGGACCTTGGCATTTACATTACCCCTATAGGCCACTAAGGCATGTTCATACGGCTTGGTTAAAGCGGGGCTTTATATGTGGACCGGCAGGAGCTGCCAACTTGGGTATCTCGTTTCACATGGGACGGTTATATCAGAATCAGCCTAGGACCCTGGAATTCACGTTACCCCTATAGGCCACTAAGGCACGTTCTTATGGGTTGGTTAAAGCGGGGCTTTATATGTGGACCGGCAGGAGCTGCCAACTTGGGTATCTCGTTTCACATGGGACGGTTATGTCAGAATCAGCCTGCCAGGACCTTGGCATTTACATTACCCCTATAGGCCACTAAGGCATGTTCATACGGCTTGGTTAAAGCGGGGCTTTATATGTGGACCGGCAGGAGCTGCCAACTTGGGTATCTCGTTTCACATGGGACGGTTATGTCAGAATCAGCCTAGGACCCTGGAATTCACGTTACTCCTATAGGCCACTAAGGCACGTTCTTATGGGTTGGTTAAAGCGGGGCTTTATATGTGGACCGGCAGGAGCTGCCAACTTGGGTATCTCGTTTCACATGGGACGGTTATATCAGAATCAGCCTGCCAGGACCTTGGCATTTACATTACCCCTATAGGCCACTAAGGCACGTTCATACGGCTTGGTTAAAGCGGGGCTTTATATGTGGACCGGCAGGAGCTGCCAACTTGGGTATCTCGTTTCACATGGGACGGTTATGTCAGAATCAGCCTAGGACCCTGGAATTCACGTTACCCCTATAGGCCACTAAGGCACGTTCTTATGGGTTGGTTAAAGCGGGGCTTTATATGTGGACCGGCAGGAGCTGCCAACTTGGGTATCTCGTTTCACATGGGACGGTTATGTCAGAATCAGCCTAGGACCCTGGAATTCACGTTACCCCTATAGGCCACTAAGGCACGTTCTTATGGGTTGGTTAAAGCGGGGCTTTATATGTGGACCGGCAGGAGCTGCCAACTTGGGTATCTCGTTTCACATGGGACGGTTATATCAGAATCAGCCTGCCAGGACCTTGGCATTTACATTACCCCTATAGGCCACTAAGGCATGTTCATACGGCTTGGTTAAAGCGGGGCTTTATATGTGGACCGGCAGGAGCTGCCAACTTGGGTATCTCGTTTCACATGGGACGGTTATATCAGAATCAGCCTGCCAGGACCTTGGCATTTACATTACCCCTATAGGCCACTAAGGCATGTTCATACGGCTTGGTTAAAGCGGGGCTTTATATGTGGACCGGCAGGAGCTGCCAACTTGGGTATCTCGTTTCACATGGGACGGTTATATCAGAATCAGCCTGCCAGGACCTTGGCATTTACATTACCCCTATAGGCCACTAAGGCATGTTCATACGGCTTGGTTAAAGCGGGGCTTTATATGTGGACCGGCAGGAGCTGCCAACTTGGGTATCTCGTTTCACATGGGACGGTTATGTCAGAATCAGCCTGCCAGCACCCTGGCATTTACGTTACCCCTATAGGACACTAAGGCACGTTTATACGGCTTGGTTAAACCGGGGCTTTATATGTGGACTGGTAGCCTGAGCTATCGCGTCATACCCTTAAAGGCGGGGCTTAAGTGCCCCCCATATTTAGATGCAATAAACGCTTCTACCACCACCACCTAAAATGCCGGTGAAGATTGATGCGTTCAACAGAATGCTGGTTGTGTTGGATGCAACGCTCGGTCGCCCGCAGCCAAAGCTTTCGCTCCACACTCGTATGCTGTAGCCACAAATGGCAGAAGAAACGAAACCTTCAGGAGACTGCGCGCAGAAGAAAACCTGCGCTTAATGCCTTGGCTGCCAGAAACATTTTGAGGTGATGCGTGTGCCCAAGCATGCAGCATGGTTCAGCATGATTTATTAGCTGAAAATGACTGCGTTCCTAAGCGTCTTTCCGAATTGAAGCGCGAGTTCTCTTTCCCAGAACCGTATTCGTCGTTCAGTGCTGTAACGAGTCGTGTATAAGCAAGTTAGCAAGACGCTTGAGTGCTGCTCGTGCATCTCCGCCCTCGTTCGTAACCTATTATTTGTCACCGACATGTTTTATACATAAGCGACGGCACTGTAGCAAATCAGCATATACCCATCCCTGCTGTGTTTATGTTGAGGAAAGAAAATGCTTGTGATTATAGCAGTCTAGAATAGGTCGATATGTAAACCGAGTGGGACAAGAACCCAGCGCTTGCTATTACTTGGAACTAAACTCTGCTAACTACAAAGGGTGGTTACTGGACTCGCTTTATATAGTACAGTATCCACCTATGCCTGAAGCTTTCGAGTCTCTACCCGCATAAAATACCACTGACTCTCCTCGGCTCCTGTGAAGAGCGTGCGAAGGGGATAGGCCAAAGTGTGGCGCAACCTGGCTGTTAGGATGGCGTTCTGAGTTTGGAAATCAAATTATAATCATAAGTTCTCGCAACCATATTTTACTCGGTACCAGCTCCGTTGTTCAAAATGAAATATCACGCAGACTGCTATTGGATTGTCTGAATGGTCAAACGCACATTTGTGGCCCCTTGCGCAGGTAGTCAGTCCGTTCGAAATAAATAACGGTTTTACGCCACCTACGACGAGAATGGACAGCAAGAACTTCGACCGCCCACCGGCCCCTGCAGGCCGTACCTGAAGTGAATGGCGTTTCGCCACTTTTCGCTGCGGGCTATATCCATCTTTGGGTTGTTGCGAACAAGTTAGGCCATCGCTTACCACAGACGTAGCATCTGGCAATGCTGGTCACAAAATGACGCGTTTCGTGCTCTCTGAAGTGAAATATAAAGCGAGTGGTTTCTAAAGTATTCTCGTTTACGTTTTCTTGCGTTGGAAACAATTCTTGTCTAGAAAAATGACAGCTGCGCTCAGGGACCGTGATTTACTGCCTCCCCAACTGCCCATGTGGAAACATAAGTGCGTTATATGTGCAAGGTGCCGTGATGCTCAGATACACTAGCTAAAATGCAGGGGAAGGATCACCGAAATGTTTTATAAAGCATGGTTCTTGTCAATTTTGAGAACCTTGAAAGTGAGTAAGAAACTTAATTTCTTAGAAGAAAATAACTATCACTTTTAGCATTACTATATACGCAAAAATAATATCATTTGACAAGCATTCCACCTTTGCAAGTTGCTTGTGTTCTTGATTCCAGCATTTTTTCGGCGCAAGAAACTACGTTGGCAATACGTACATGTAATTTCGTGCTAACATCCGTGTTGATTACGTAATTTCGGATGGAGGGTTATTGTGTCGTTGCTTCTATTAGTTGCCGGTAGGACTGATGCATCCCGCCGCAGAACTAACGGTCATGTTAGCCGATGTGGAACCGATCGCAACTGCAGGCTGCTGTATTTACGTCTTCCACAATACATTTTGCTGAAGGCCGACTGCCGATGCTTTCTGGCAGACTAGGCGGTGTTCTTGTATCGAAGTTAAGGCGCCAGTGTGAGCAAGGGGAATGCGCCGCTCACATGTATCATCATCATCATCATCATCAGCCTGATTATACCCACTGCAGGGCGAAGGCCTCTCCCATATTTCTCCATTTAACCCGGTTCTCTGCTAGCTGCATCCACTTGACCCCTCCGAACTTCTTAATCTCATCCGCCCACCTAACTTTCTGCCGCCCCCTGCTACGCTTTCCTTCCCTTGGAATCCAGTTTGTTACCCTCAGCGACCATCGGTTATCCTCTCTTTGTACTACATGTCCTGCCCATGTCCATTTCTTCTTCTTAATTTCCACTAGAATGTCGGTAACTTGAGTTATTTCTCTGACCCACTCTGCACGCTTTCTATCTCTTAACGTTACCCTTACCATTTTTCGTTCCATAGCCCTCTGGGTTGTCCTCAACTTAAGTAGAACTCTCTTGGTTAGCCTCCACGTTTCAGCCCCATAGGTGAGTACAGGCAAGATGCAACTGTTGTATACTTTCCTCTTGAGCGATACCGGTAAGCTGCTAGTCATAATCTGCGAGTGCTTGCCAAATGCGCTCCATCCCAATCTTATTCTTCTTGTTATTTCCTTTTCATGGTCCGGATCTGCGGTTACTACCTGTCCTAAGTAGACATATTCGCCTACTACTTCCAGTATTTCGCTACCTAACGTAAACTGCTGTTCCTTCCCGAGGCTGTTGAACATTACCTTAGTCTTCTGCATATTGATTTTCAAGCCTACCTTTCTACTTTTTCTGTCTAGGTCATCAATCATTATTTGCAGTTCATCCCCCGAGTTGCTTAGCAAGGCAATGTCATCAGCAAATCGCAGATTACTGAGGTATTCTCCATCTACCCTTATCCCAAGTCTCTGAATACTTCCTCTAAACAAGCTGTGAATAGTACTGGGGAGATTGTGTCTCCTTGCCTAACACCTTTCTTTATGGGAATTTTGTTACTTTCTTTATGCAGAACTATGGTTGCTGTGCAGCCACTATATATATCTTCCAGAACTTTCACTTACAGCTCGTCTACCCCCTGATTTCGCAGTGCCTGCATCACCGCTGAGGTTTCAACTGAGTCAAATGCTTTTTCGTAATCAATGAATGCTATGTATAAGGGCTGGTTATATTCCGAGCATTTTTCTATCACCTGATTGGTGGTATGGATATGGTCGATAGTAGAGTACCGTTTCCGAAACCCTGCTTGATCCTTTGCTTGATTGCAGTCTAAGGTTGTCCTGATTCTATTAGCGATTACCTTAGTAAATACCTTATACGTAACAGACAGTAAGCTGATTGGTCTGTAATTTTTAAGGTCCTTAGAGTCCCCTATCTTGTGAATGAGGATAATGTTTGCATTCTTCCATGGTTACGGTACCGTCGATGACACCAGGCACTGCGTATACAGAGTGGCCAGTTTTTCTAGCACGATATCCCCCCCGTCCTTCAGCAAATCTGTAGTTATCTGATCCTCTCCAGCTGATTTCCCCCTTTTCATAGTTTCTAGTGCTTTCTTGACCTCGTCCTTCGTCACTGGTGGAACGTCTGACTGTTTTTCCCTACCGCCAATCTCATTACGGTCCTGACTACTTTGGCTACTGTAGAGATCTGTATAGAACTCCTCGGCTACTTTGACTATCTTGTCCATATTAGTGATGACGTTGCCCGCCTTGTCCCTTATCGCATACATCTGGTTTTTGCCTATGCCCAATTTCTTCTTTACCGCTTTAAGGCTTCCCCCATTCTTTACAGCATGCTCAATTTTCTCCATGTTATACTTCCTTATATCGGCCACCTTGCGCTTATTGATTAGCTTTGATATCTCGGCCAATTCAATCTGGTCTGTTGGATTGGAAGCTTTCATACTCTGGCGTTTCTTAATCAAATCTTTCGTCTCCTTAGACAGCTTACCAGTATCCTCTCTAACTATCCTACCGCCTACTTCTACCGCGCACTCAGTAATTATATCTCTGAAATTATTGTTCCTTGCCTCTAGGGTAATGTCGCCATCCTCAGTTAGAGCTGAATACCTCACATGTATACCGTCGTTTTAACCCACACCCCAGCGGATTCATTTCGGCGCTTATTGAACTCGTTGTTCGGGCGTCCTCTTTACATGGTGGTGCCGCTCTCTCTGCGAATCGCCGAAGCAGCTCAAGCGTCCTGCGTCAACGCACAATCGCACCGGTGCCGACAATCAGCGGGCTAAAACCGGGGCGCTGCCGTCGTATTTCCCTAATTGTGGTTTAATCCTCACAATCGGCCTTGCTCGACAAGCATGGAATCTTGACGCGCGCGTGAGCATATCTATACGCCATCCCGGTTGTGCGGCTTGTTTGCTTTCATCGGCCTTAAATAACTGGGCCGCTAGATGCAGCGGCAGGGTTTAATTACGCGCCGGCGCGCGCGATCGAATTTAGCTAACTTCCGCGAGCTGGGGATTACAGCGGGGGCCTTTGGAACGCGCCGCCGCCGCCCGAGCGCCAACGGTGACACCACGTCGCTCAGTTTAGGATGCCGTCACGAAGTGTGGGCGCCAGAGCGCGCAAAAGCGTGAAGGATCATTGGCGCGATGGCGTTCAGATTGTGCGCCGGCACAAAGCGAGGCTTAACTGCGCGATGCGTGCAAGGGAGCACCTTGGTTTGTTAAAATATGAGGAATAAAGCCAATAAATGGTTCCGTGCGAGCGTGAAAAGACGCGGCACAGAATTTACTTTCAAACAACAAAAAAGAATGCAGAAGGAAAACGCGAAGCATACAGTCGAGTGGCGACCCTGCGCGAAAAGCGAGCAGGTTTATTTTGTAATTCGCGCTCTGTTTGAAGCACAGCTGCGCTTTCAATCATAGAATATTGAAAAGCCTTATATCTCGTGTAGCTTCGCTTTAAAAGGGATTTTCTCACTTCGCTTCGCGCTGCATGAATGGCTGGTATTCTCTTGGTTACTGCATACACTTGGAATTTGCTGCGCGCAGGTAGATTGTATTTTGTCTGTAGTTCAATACGCAACCTGTCTAAATTTCATCGTGATGAGCCTGCGGCAGTGTTGGATAAAACTGGGCGCAATTGTGTTCTTTGTCAACGTGCAGTCGAAAGCGCAGGAAATGATTGAAGCCACGCATCATTTTGCAGAGAAAAAGTGAGGGGAGAAGTCCAACGAGTGTTTTTATCACGTTGAATAAACACGCATTTCAAAGAAGGCTTGTATATCAGAAACGACTTCGATTGCTGCACGGCGAATGGAGGCCTTAAACAACACGCTACTTCGAACCAGGAAATGTTTTTCTCCTGTTTCGGAGCCCGAACTGATGGCGGCGACAGACAATTCCTTCACAGCATAAGCGTCACATGTTTTAGTCGAGTGCCGGAAGCATTTTTCAATGCGATTTTCTGTGTAATAACGTTTTCGTTTTGCGGCCGGTCTAATGTCAACGTAGCCAGACATATCGAGAGAACCATTTCTTTTTTTTTTTTTAGAAAACAATAGTTGGATGGAGTTGTCTTCGACGTCCTATTATTTATTTTTATTTTTTTTTTTTTTTTGCTGCTTTTCTACCGCTTTCTGTGTATGATGTTAGAATTGTGTAGACATTTATTGGTGCCCAGCAATGTTATAAAAATATGTCGGACTCCTAAGCTGAGGATATAGCGAAATAATAATAAGCCAGACCGGCATTTTCTTTCAGGTACAACTGTGATGTCCCGGTTATTCGGCATTTTTCGGTATAGAGAGCAGGAACCACAGACGAAATAGCGAAATAGCGTCTTGAGCAAGAGACTGAATCAGGAAGTGGATGTTCTCCCGACGGTATTGAGGCGATATCTGGAGGCCACTACGGCGATCCGATGCTTGTGGCTTGAAATGCCCGTATAGCGGCTGGCAACACAGATGATGACGGTGATGATGGGCTCGCAACCTGAAGTTTGAAAGAGCGACAAAGTTACAAGGAGCCGGCAGCAGAGTGCATCTGTGCGAAATGTGCATCGCGCGCAAGATTATTCGAGCTTTTACAGTGACATCTGTTCCTTTGTATTCGCGCAAAGCAGGAAGCTATTATTGTTGTGTTACGGAGTGACACAACACTTTTCGCATTACGAAGAACCGGCAGCCACGGCGAGATTCTGCGCCTTCCCAGGCAGGTCGTATGAGAAGCAAAAGCGCGAAGCCTGCATAGCAGCAGTTCGCATAATCTAGTGAGCCTCTTCTCTGCGAGAGTTTCAGCTTAATTCTTATCGTTTAGCGGTACTAGCAATCGCAGTCGTGCCTCTGAGACTGGTTCGAAGGCTGGCTGCCTAAAACGAAAGCTTATTGAACCTATACCACCGACTGGCTCCCTGTTTCTCGTGCGTAGTAGGCAATACGCGTTTCTAACAGGTAACGTTAAATATGGCAATGCCTTACACAATTAACAGCATGTGATTTTATCTAGTTTCTTTTGATCCATTTCGAATTAGTGCCACAAGCACACAAAACACAACAAACGACAAGCTTCCTGAGCTCTGTATGTACACTTCTCGTCTTTTCCGCGCTGTTTTCTCAATTAAATTAAGACACCAGGCGACATTACTATGCTGTAATTGAACATCCCTGTAGCACATGATAGCTAGAATTGCCTGCCAAGTGCGCCGCGATTAGTGAAATAAGCGGCGTCAGCTGATTTACTTGGACTTGATTACAGGCGGCCGCTTTTTAAGGATAGCTAATAGCGCTGGATAAATAAGCAATTCGTTATTCATTTTCAAAGAAAGCTTTTGCCAAGGCTGCTTCGTTCGGTACTTCTCTTAAGCGCTAGTTTTAAGCTTTAGTTTGTTATTGTACAACTTAATCTCACGTTTGCAAATGGGAAACAGCCTTCAGTCACAATGCAAAGCGTCCGTAGAAAACGATCGTTCTTAGGCCAGCTAGTGCAATATTTAGAGCTGCGGCGATTCGTAAATTTACACTATACCATAAAATGCACTTGATCGATATTTCAGTTTAAAAGTAAAGTTCGCTAAGTGCTTGTCTAAACGAGCTCTAGCGTGCACATGAGTGGAGAAAGATAAAACGAACTCTCTAAACTTACGGTGCGTTCACGCAATCGTTATTGAGAATACAAAGGCACACATAATCTCCGGGAGATCATATCTGCGATATTTCAGTTCGAGCCAGAAGGCCGCAGCGTAATGAACCGCACTTACATACCTCGCGAGCCAAATATAAAAGCATGTAATACAATCCGAAACCACATGCGTCAGAACCGGTGAAGTCAGGTGATTAATCCTTGTGCCGAGCATCAAAGAAAAGGCAACAACGCGCGCAGAAACCCGGACCGTTCCTAGCTAGCAGTGAAAGTCCATTTATCATCAGAAAACCTGAAGAGTTTCGTATCTAAATCAAGGTGCACGTCGTAGGTGATCCAATCGCTCAACTTGCGACACACACTTCCTGTCCTGCTTACTACACATTACAAACATAGCATATCAATCGCCCTCCTTTAGTGGGATATGCTCACCGAAAATGACCATCAGAGTAACCTATTCCTTTAAAGGGTCTACTGTCGGAGATGACTATAAAGTTATATTGCCATATTCTGGTAGACCTGACTACGTCTTGCTGGCAGTAATGAGGGCAGAAATTATGGTGCAGGCAGGTATTTTAAAAAATAAGATTAAATTTTAAATTGATCAAGAAAGTCAGGCTTGACCAGATGGCAGCACCAAACTGTGTCCTCTCGTAACCGCTAACATGATAGTTGGCTACAGCGGTTTAAGCGAATACACTACATTTTGTGATTATGCCAGAGCATCATTAAGATAGTTATTTTTGTTCACATCAACTTAAGACAGTCTGATTTTCTTTCTCTGTATAAAGTGCAGCTAGTTACGTTGTTTAATCTTGCTCGATCCGCCTTTAAAATGCTTTAAGAAAAGGAATCCCACAGTCGACCCCGTCGCAATACCTGCAGCGGCGCTGCTGTCGACAGCGCTACTGCTGACAAGAACCGTTGTTGGTATATCTGTTATATATATTGCGAGCTTTATGTAGTCCATTTCTTCGTCACTTTATTAAAAGCCATCTTAGTCATCTCAGCTTGATTTTAGCACAATATATGCAGCCTGGTTTGTGCCATTCTCAATTTCGCCACTACAAGGCTCCTAAACCTCGCGGCTGTCGTCGTGTCCACAGAGTCGCGTACCGTTCTACTATACTAGCTAAATCTCCTGTTCCCGAAGTCAAGATTTGCAGACACCGTCTACCACTCAGAAAACGAGGCCACCATATAGAAAATTAAGTGTTAAATAGTTGAACAGTGTTTCGCAGTGCCACACTTTCACTGCCAGTTTTCGGACAAATGGCGATATGAGTCGCCAAAATTGTAAAGAACTCGGTGGTTCCCGGCTCGTCAGCCTATCCGGAGCGGTCGTTCCGGTGTTGGCAGCTAGCAGTCATATTATATAATAAAAAACGCATCGCTTCTCGAAAGGGCTGAATGCTTTGCATTAACAGATTTATAACCAAACTGAGGCTTCTAGCTAGTTGTATAGGGCGTCTTATTGCTTTCTTGTAGTCCGTATCGGAGTTGCTGGCATCGTCATGGGTCGTATTTTGCAGCCTTTCGTTTAGTTTTCTCTACTTTTGGTGCTATATCAGTAGTTGATGCATACAAGAAAAATATATGCGACAGCAGCCGGCAAGCATCAATAACAGGGTATTGGAAAGGCAAAAGAAACGAGAAGAAGCGCTGCATAATGCGCTTCAGATAGTTCATTTTAGCTACTGCGCAGCTGCACGCCTGAGTGCCACCCAAATTTACAGCACGATGAGAAAGCAGATGCTTTGTAAGCGCCTTTCCAACCAGAAATAGAGTCGTACATCCGAGTAAAGAGGGGAACGATAGGAATATGGGCCATGGGGGAAAGGGCACTCTCTCGTTGCCACAGTGCTCACAGCATCGCGTGCTCTTCCGGCGACGCCGATTGTCAGGCGCGCGGCCTAATGAGGGCGGTCCACCGGGGGCTGACAACGGCAGCCCTGCACCGTCGACCGCGGCTGCATTGTCGGAGACGATTCACTGCTTATTCTTAGCTTATGCTGAGCGAACGGGAGCCGGCGCTGGCGCTACATCCGAGGCCGCACCCCGCACCAGGTGAAGTGAGAGTTCAGTTACTTCTTTTTGATGAATGTGACCCCATTCATCGTCTTAGACTTCTTTCTTTTCCCTCCTTTCCTCTCTTTGCTACTTTCCTTCTCTTCTTCATTGCTTCGTTCTCTTGTCTCTTTTTCTTTCTTTCTTTCTTTCTTTCTTTCTTTCTTTCTTTCTTTCTTTCTTTCTTTCTTTCTTTCTTTCTTTCTTTCTTTCTTTCTTTCTTTCTTTCTTTCTCTCTTTCTTTCTTTCTTTCTTTCTTTCTTTCTTTCTTTCTTTCTTTCTTTCTTTCTTTCTTGCTTGCTTGCTTGCTTGCTTGCTTGCTTGCTTGTTTTTTCAACATGTATTCATAGTTACACTACTTAATTCAATATTTAAGTCATCATTCAACAACATTTTAGCCGCGTGACAGTTTTTGCGGCTCAGTTTCTACACCGAGGATGCCACTCTGTAATCGTAAATGGTGCTGAATAAGGCACCACTGATGGGACGTCAGGCTCAAACAGAGATCGATTCTGGGCCCTCTTCTGTGTTATTCACGCAAACGATTAAATGAAGATAGTGACTCCTACGATGATATTCCCACATGATTATGTTTTAACTTACTAATAAAACTGATCGCTGTCCGGTGTATAACATTTATACAGCATTCACGGAAGGTGTGAAAAGCGTGAAAGGAAACTGATTAGAACCAAAAAGAAATTATAGTAGTTATATAGTAAATAGTAAATATAGTAAATATAATAGGCATTTACTTCTTCCAGAATTAAATCAAGCCGTAAACCTTTCTATGGATATAATATATATATATATATATATATATATATATATATATATATATATATATATATATATATATATATATATATATATATATATGGATTTCAAGGGAAGGAAAGCGTAGCAGGGGGCGGCAGAAAGTTAGGTGGGCGGATGAGATTAAGAAGTTCGCAGGGGTCAAGTGGATGCAGCTAGCACAGAACCGGGTTAAGTGGAGAAATATGGGAGAGGCCTTCGCCCTGCAGTGGGTATAATCAGGCTGATGATGATATATATATATATATATATATATATATATATTACGCATTTCAGTTCAATTCAGTCGTTCAGTCGTGTCCGACTCTTCGTGACCCTATGGACCTTATTACGACAGGCATTTATTTTGCATACTTCTTAGCTGACATCATAGCATAGATTACTTTGAGTAGTACTTGTAAATGAGTTAAATATTTACGCCGAAACTCATTGCTTATATTTTAAAACAAATGTTCGACCAGTGTATGTGCACGATATTAAAAAGATTTAGAGCTTTGTATGGGACCACAGAGAAGTTAAAAAAAAAAGAAAAAAGAAAAGGACATTTGCTAAACGCCAACTGACCACCGCTAGCTTTTTTCTTATTGCGAACAGTCAACTAGCCCAGCTTTTCACCCTGCCTGCATGGCTTTATATACTGGGTGATTTTTTAAAATCTTTTTTACTGTTTACCGATTTGCGAAACTATGAGCGATGGCTCGATGCAGTCTGTGCAGATGGGTTGCAAAACAAGGCCGACATTGTGTACGTTATACAGCTTAATGATTACACGATTAATTAAATAAGATATATTATCTATGGCTAATACTTATAGCCCCATGCCCGCTAGGAAAATTTAAAACGGGGACTTACCTTTGGTGCTTACGGCCTGCAGTTGCGTATCATATTGCCTCTAAATATCTAGGTGCGACTTCGGTGTCCGCAGCTTAGGCAAGCAACTTATTTTCATCTCTGACGAAACCTCTGGATAACTACGAACATCGTTTTTAGCTTTTTTAGCTTTCCAGACGCTATAGTTTGCTACGTGTGTTTATGCTATGCGTGTGCGTTAATTATTTATTATAGCGGTTCTACTGGCTAAACCTAATGAAATAAAGGCATCGTAAATATGATATAATTAAACAAGCATGTCCGTCTACCTGAAATCCGTTATCAACAAGCCAGTCAGTGAGCAAATATTATGACACTGTGACATGCACTTGCGAAAATTCTTATTTCTAGCTGCATATTAAAGGTGTTAAACATATACATCGATTCTTCTCATCGCATATTTTTCTCGAGAAAAAAAAAAAAAAAAAAAAAAACGAACAGCATTCTTTTTTCGAGGTGCTTTAAAGGCATTATTAATTGTCGCACAATCCACTTTATAAAATAATTTCGAATGCTTTTCAGATTTGCAAATAAAGGTTATCCGATTCTAAGCAAAGTTAGCCACTTCTCAAAGGAAAAAAATAGTTAGTGTCTTTTTTTTTTTTTTTTTGTACTACAGCACTTCTAGCACAACACGGTGGATCTCGCCGATTTCTGGATTCCGTCCCCCTAACCGAGCGTTTGTACGACAGAAAACAAGCCTAGCATTGCTATGCATGGTTATACTATGACTTGCTATGAGTGACCTCGAGTACCATCACTGAAGTCAGTCAAAGCTCATTGGTACTGATTATCAATAATTGGCCTGCGTAAAGCACATGTCAAGAAATTAAGTCTGAGCGTGCTGACTGTACACTAGGCTTGTTAGGCTCAGTTATACCTAATAGGCCTAACTAACTCTACATGTACGTAAAGTCACGTTACTCTAGTACGTTGCTGTCTGAGTACAGATGGTCTTTGAGTACTCGTTTCTATGGTTAGGCATTTTCAATAGGTCTAATGAGCATATTTAGTGCGAAAGCATCTCAGAAACTTCGTGCAGAAACAAAACGTGAATATGTGCCAAGGCAGAACAGCGCAAGCTACACAGGGACAAGAAAGGAAGACTAGACACACACAGCACTGTGTGTGCCTCGTCTTCTTTTCTTGTCCCTGTGTAGCTTGCGCTGTTCTTCCTTGAGATGAACCAACTAGCCCGCGATGTGTTATTCAAGTGAATATGTGTTCTAATTTGACTCTACGTGTTTGCGTATTTTCTCCCCCTTTAGGATATTCTAGTGGGCACCTAATTTGAAACATGATAGTGCATATTTCTTTTCCCCGCCGGGGTGGTGCAGTGGTAAAACGCCCGACTACTGTGCCGGAGTTCCCGGGTTCGAACCCGACCACGGCAGCTGCGTATCGATGGAGGCGAAACGAAGTGGCGTCCGTGTGCTGTGCGATATCAGCGCACGTTAAAGATCCCCAGGTGGTCGAAATTACTCCGTAGCCCTCCACTACGGCTCCCCTTTCTCTCTTTGCACTTTCACTCCCACCTTCCTCCCTTCCCTTACGGCGCGGTTCAGGTGTCCACATAGCAAGTGTGACAGATACTGCGCCTTTCCTTTCCTGTGAACCAAATATTATTTATTTTTATTATTATTTTTTCCCTTCCGTGTACTTTAGTAAGAACCATAAACGTTTTAAAATGAACTTGTTCAACATTATCTGTGTCTGCTTACCACAGTATTTTCAGTACGGGGTCCAAATTGCCAAAGAATCCTCAAGCAGTATATTGATTCCTTGGGTCTTGGCGGCCTCGATATTCCAGGCCTGTCTTGGAACTTCGGTGTTGTAACTTACGCCCACCTCTTTCTCAGTGAATTGTATTCTCACCGGAAATTGATTTCGGTCCTCCCTTGCGAATACAATCTTCCCTGAAAGAACTTTATGGCATGCACCTTGAAAGAAAGAGTGCACATGAAGCAATACTTTTTAATTAAGGGTACGTTCATTATCCTGAAGCAAGTCGACGATACTTCGTAATCGGGAGTAATTTTTTTCCCTTTGCTTTATACGTTTCGAGAGATGGGAATCAAACTCATGAACGTGTATCCATCCTGGTATGACAACATAAACAATAGGCCTGAGAATATTGCAATATGAAAAGTCCCCTTTATTTCTAGCTTTCAGCATTCCCCGCCTGAGAGGAATGCCAGTTATTCCTAGAACTTGACAGGAATACTGACCTATCTCAAATTCTTAATTATAACTAAGCACGTAAAGCAGCAATTATTATAGTCATTACTGAAGAGACTAAGGGCACCCACTTATCGCTCTGCAAATAATCGCCATCGAGGCTTTTGGTTAGATTCGACCAGAAGGGAATGAAAAGGCTTGGCCCCATAGAAACAAGCTATAAGCATCCTGATGAAGTTACTAAACCAACCTATGTGTTCTTAAGTATCGCAATGTACTCCTTGATGTCGCTTCAGGACTTGTATCGTAATCTTAGAATGACTCGTTAAGTATGCCATAGAAGGAACGCTAGCAGACGACGGACAAGAAAGAGGACACACACATGAGTTTCTCTTCCTTGTCCGTCGTCTGCTAGCGTTCTTTCACTGACAACGAATAACCATCTCGCCCAGCAGCATACCTTGTTCGTTAGGTATACGTTAAGGCTTCGGCCACTTCTCTCTCGACGGGAAGTCATCGTTCGGCCCTGCGGCACTGCTACTTCGGTGCTTCGATATCCTTCCTGAAAGCAGTAATAAGGGCTAAGGGCTCTTTCTCTTGCATCCATTTGCCATGCCACGAACCGCGCTGAACGTGTGAGGTACGCCACTGTGTGCGCTGTTTTTTTTTTTTTTTTTTTTTTTTTTTTTATCCTCCCGGTGGGTTAAAACAAAATTCCAATTTTGCTTGCAATATGAGACGTCACTGTTCGCGAGAGTTTCTCGTGTTGCATTCATTTACTGGCTTCCGCCGGTATGGAGGAACCAGTGTCAGTAATGACGCAGAAGGCGCAAACCTCGGGCGAAGAAAAGAGAACGAACGTGCTGCGATTTGGGTGTTTGTGAAGAATTTGGGAAAATCACGCAGCTCGTGGCCTCCTCTCCGATTTCCTTTTTATCTCCCTTGGCCGCTTCGGGTGGAGAACCACGAACTGGGCTCGCAGATCCAGAATAAAAAATGCACGACCGACTTGAGATGCAACGTTCCGATTGAGCTCTTGCAATGGCTGCGCCTCGTTCCACAATGTGCGTCTTTACACCGTTCGCTTATGAATGATAAAAGGGCCGCCTCGAGTGGTCCCTGCTCCTCGGAGCGCGAGCCGCCGGCGCCTGGCAGCGCGCCGTCCGCCCACCACTCACCTGCTCCCCCCGCGGGGACGGGGGCGGAGTGCTCCAGCCGCCCCGCCATTTCCTTACGGCCGCTTTTCTTCGCCTTCGGGTTTTCCTTTTTGCCGCCGCTGCTGCTGCTTCTCCTGCCCCTTTAAAGTGCTGGTCGGCAAAGCTTACTCTCGCTGCCAGCAGCGCTATGGGAAAAGAGCTTTGTTGCGCCGTTTCCTGCTTCCTGTTTGTCCTCTCAAGAGCGAAGCCTGCTGACGTCGCTCAATTGCGAGCGCGTATAAGGAGCCAGGGGAAGGAGAAAAATTCAAGCGAGGGACGAAAGTCTTGGCTCTTACTGTTTGTCTGCGTTACTGCAAATTCGGGGCAGCGGAGAAAGCTTGGATGGAAGGTTTCGGGGCGAGAAACTGACAGCGGGGGATCAAACCCCGGGTTTAACTGTCTGAGCAAAGCATCGCGATTTACCTTTGCTCATTGGATACTTTGAGGGAGATTATTCGCGGAGAAAAAGCGCAAATCTATTGGCGAAACTTTAGGCACACAATTTTTCGCTTCGCGAATACAAGCCTTCCTAACTATTTCTCTCACTTCTTCACCCTAAGGGAGGGTAAAAAGAAAGCCCCCCCCCCCCCCCCCCTTTTTTTTATCTCCGCTTTTCTTTTGCGCCATTTCACGATGCGCCGCTTATATATCCTAACAGTGAGGGAAACAGATTTCACCGGACAATCAATTGCCTTGGCGCCGTAAACGGCACTGCCTCGAGGAAGCCCGACAGCACACTAAGCGGTACTAATCGCCAGGACGCTATCTTTATATCTGGAGGTGACGCAACCGTCTTCCAATGATAGCGACGTGCCACAATCCGCGAAGGATGTGCGTCATACGGCCCATATTTTTATTTTTGTCGTTGCGGTTCTCTGTCACAACATAAGAATAGAATTCTCGATGTAAATTAATGCACTTGTGCCCATCGCTGTAAGGTGCCTATGAATTAACACTAGGAAGAATGGTGAGGAGGTTATAGACGATCTGTATACGGCCCGCAGCAGCTAGGTATTTTGAGGAATGTCATAGATATCAGGCAAATAAAAGCCCACTTACCATGTGTGCCACTGTACAGAGGTTCGGCAATGCTTCCTCTGCAATCTGACTCTACGAATTGGGCATCTATTTTTAATTCCTGCCCAAAGTTGTTAATGAAGATTTCATCCCATCGTCATAATAATGAAATAAAGACTATTAAGTGTGCGCCGCGACCTTCTGTCACGGCTGAAATGTGATCCCTACCATAGGCTGAACAGTATCCATGTATTCATGCCGCCTCTTTTCGTCGCGAGCAACTTCACTCTTCGTCAGGCGCATTCATCTTGTATATTTATTTCACTTCGTTTGTTGGACAATCTCTATGCAGAAGCCTAGCGAAGCACCTTGGAGGAAGACCGTGTACAGTGCCTAACCTCTTCAATGTGTTTTGCGGCGTCTGTCTCTGAAGACCACCCGTGTGCGTGTCCCGCTTTGTAAAGAACAGAACCGCGTTTGACGACATGCAACAGCACGTCCCATTAATTTATATATACCGGAAGACACCGCGGCACACGCAACTAAAGTTAGGGTAATGAAAGCGCCCCTGCGCTTGTTTCTGCAGTCGAGCCATTTCGACCCGCTCTTGTTTTCGCCGCATCGTCCTGGTCACACGCAATTTTCACCGCGCTGCCGCAACAGTTTTGTAAGCCATTTGAAGGTGTCTTTCGCGTCTTTTATTAGAAATTATGGACGCTGCCCCAGAACTTTGTGCACCCTCAATGCATGCGGCTGTAGGACGCGCACGACGCAGTAATGGCTTCCAGTTTAATTAAATTATGATTATGGCCTTCCGGTGCGCCACTAAGCGACAACCGCACCTTGTTTCACAGAATAAGAAAGACCGTTAAGTACGCTTAAAAAACATTTTTTTTTTGTCGCTTTGCTTCATTTTTTCACTGTAACATGTTGGAAATTGCAAAAGCGGAGCTCCTCGCACGTTTTCTCGCCTTTCTTTTATTGTCTCCCTTTCTGCATGTAGGGCTGAGCTTCTTTTTCTTGACATTTCACTGGCGCACCTATGAGGACCCAGTACTGCAATGTTTTCTCTTGCGCGCCGTTTTCGGGCAAGAACCTTCACGAGTGCTCAAAAAATGTTGGCAGCGAGAGTAGGCACGTTTCCCGGTTTGCAGCAAAATTCGTTCAGCGGCCCACCATGTACATGGGCCGGCATTTCGCAACGCCCTACTTTCAAGACTTTCCCGGACCCTCGTGAGAGGCGCCCAGAGGCACCATGCCAAGATGCGCTCGTGTAGTCCTCTGGGCTGCCTGCCGGAGTGCTGAGGGCGTTGCAGTATTTTCAAGGCATAAACTTGGTGAGGCAAGGCTCTTTGAGTTCTTCACGCAATGGGATTGCAGAGCCGAGAGCGGCAGGCAGACAGGACTAGATGTAGATTATGGCCGCGTGTGCCTGTATTCTCTTTCGACATCTCCATGTTCCGGCCTACAGCGGACTGCGGGACTTATGCGGCGCAGACTGTAAGCCGCCCAGACGCGGCGCTTACGGTCAACCCGTCAAAGACGAGCTCTATCTTAACGTGAGTCATTAAAAACTTGCGCCGAGAAAATTATGGGACTGTTGAGAAACATCGGCTGACGTCTCTTCTACATTGTATTAACGAGGTTCGGAACGTTTAGCATGAATAAGCGCGCAGAGGCAACCGTAAGTTCTGCCTATCACTGTCGGTCTTTGTGCTCAAGCTATTCCATTCATTGCACCCGAACTTTCTCTAGATAATATTTAATATTTAGTGTTTAAAACATATAACTGTATCGTGTTTTTTATTTCATGGATGCAAGTTCTGAGAAGCGTTAATTTTTTTCTGTGGCCGTCCCTTACTTATAGCAGAATGCACTGAATGCGTAGCGAATTATGCTATGTCTTGAGGAAATAGAACGATAGGGTGAAAATTTTGCCTCAAAGAGTGCTGTCGTTTAGTAGTGATGAGGCTCATTTTGAACACAAATTTCAAAGCAGCAAGCTGAATTTTAGGGTGCGACGCATGCCTATTGGTGACACTCGAAGTTGGCCATTGCGTAGGTCTGAGCCTCTTGACGCTTTTGAAGTGCGCTACCGCCGAAGCAAACGCAAGGACGAAATGCGAAACCGCACAGTCAATTGAGACGTGTTCCATGGTTCTCGTCATTCTGGCGAAGAAAGCTTCTTGTATCACTCTGACCACGGCCGATAACAGTGCTTTATTACGCACGGGGCTTTTCAGCAGCGTTAGTTGCGAGGAGTTAATATTCACTGCTAGACCCATGCATAGCGACTGTAACTATCAAGGATGAACTTTTTTTTAGTTTACTTATAAAATACGGATATTTTATATAAAACATTCTGAGAAATATTTAGATCTTTTGTGAAATTGTTTTTTGGGCATAATTTTTTCACGTATTGTATAACTTAACGATAGCAATCGATAAACATTAGAAGCAATTTTTTTCTACACATCGAAAGCTAAACTATTCCCGGCGACATGTGCATAATAAGTATCGTATAATACCTCACTGTTGTCTCACCTATAGCAATGGCCTTGGATGTCGCATATATTTATATATTTCTTAAGCAGAACAACTCCACAACTGGCTCATTTAGTTCTTCATTTTCAACTCCAATCGTAATGTAGGAGCAGAATATTTAGCGCGGTGTTCTAGTTTGCCTTTGATATTATTACCCGAGTTGGGTGTAAGCATCCTTGGCGCCAAGAATAGAAAACGATCGATTGTCGACTGCGTTTCTTGACCCATGCAAACTTCACCGAGCAAGACGTTGCTGTAGGGTAAGTTGTTGTAATTTCGCGTCTCCTTCGTTCCCTACGCTTAGCGCCTTCATTTTTTCAGCATCCTCTCGTGACTATACAATCTAGTTCGTGCATTACCGCGCACAAACATCCACGAGGTCAAAGCAGCTCCAAAATATTGACACGTGCAACAACTCTTACAATATCTCGAAAGAGACCTCGTTATGCCGAAACCTTTGCTCGAAAGTTGTATTTTTCAATGTCGTTATCTGTCGAGTGGTGCTGACAAGAGTGTGTGCATATTGTTGCGTGGTCGGCTATCTAAAAGGAGCTCCTTGAATTTCGATAAATCGTTCTTCTAGTGATCTACCACCAGCAAGGCTACCATTTCTTTGTTGTGGTGTGTCCATGTGCCTAGGATGAAACTTTCTTTTTCCCTAAAAGCAAATATTCTGTCCTTCTCTGAATGACGGTATTCGTTTAATTAGCTGTCCCTAAAGGATCATAACAAAACATAAACGTAAAGGTCATATCACTGTAAAATGATGTAGGCAGTACTTTATGTGCTGCGTATGTCAAATTGAGACTCCAACCTTCTTATTATTTCCATCTGTTGAGAGAAGAGCAAGGTTGTCCCTTAACACTAGCTGTTGTACACTACCGACCTGCTCAGTGAAATGTTATTGCCGCGACTAAAAAGCCTGAGATGGGGGGGGGGGGGGCAACTTAATTAAGCAAAAGTGTGGCCCTCCTCATATTATTGCATGCCTCGTGAGAAAAATGGGGGCACTCATCGGGCATAGCACTCCACAAAAACCACCCCGAGGGCAAACACGAGAGTAGTAAGCGCCGGTCGCGTGCGTTGCACAATAGCAGTTCGAAGGGGAGCGGGTCCAATCGCGCCCGTCGTCTCAGGTGAAACGTTACTCAAGAGCACAGATGACATGGCGCCATCTGCCGCACCGCCGTCGCAGCTTTGCCGCTCACGAGCACGGAACCAAACGAGGGCCGACCCTATCATGCCAGCCGCCTAACGGTAATGATAAAGTTAACCAGGTTCCAGAAACACATTCTCCAGCCGCACTTTCTTTCTAACGACGGTCGCACCTTGCTGATGATACGGCCAGAGAGGTCCAGTCGCGAAACCTGTTTCGCCCTTCTTTTTTGCTCCCCTTCTTTTACCTCGCCGTTTTTCTTTGCTTGATGTCTTTGTTCTGCATCGTCGCACCTAGGGTTCGCGTGTGGCGTGCGCTTAAGACACCGAGAAGCGAACCGGCCCTTGTTATATATGTGTTTAGGTCTTCTTGCAGTTTTACTTTCTCCTTTTCTCTTCACTTGTCTTTTGTGCTCGTCGTCCTCTGTGATGGGTGATGGTGGGTTGGGGGTCGGTAATGACCTAAGTCCGTGCAAATTTGCAGCCGCATCTCATCAACATTGGACTAACCTGGCCTGTGACTCAGTGTTTTGCATAATAGCATCGCAATCGCGTGCCCGCTGCGCTGGCTCTCCTTTGCATTATTTAGGCGCAAGCTCTGTATCCCCATTTGTGAGCGTAGTTTTTTTATTGTTCGATGCGCTCTCGGGTATTCTCTCGCTTCATTTTCTCAGCGCGTAGCCCGAAATGCTGGATCATGAGAGGCTCTTATTTTGCTGTGGCCAACAGTTGAGGGAAGATGAGGGCATCGTTACACAACACGAAGAGGAATGCAGCGCTGAGGTGCGAAGCCTGTTCCCTTTCATGTGTGCAGCGAGTGGAGGTGCCCAAGCAACGATGAGCGAATTACGCGCACTTTGAACTGAGACTGTTGAAATCGTCCATGCGTAGATGCACACGATAGCAGTTTTTAAATTATTTGCATCTCTGTGCCTGTGCGTCAGATGTCGGAAAAAAAAATTGAGGGCAAAGTATGTGAGAATGAGCAAGTTAGTGGGAACGTATCCATGTTCCCTGCCCAATTATGCCTATTTAGAGCTTAGCAGTGACTATAGCTTTGCTCAGCTAACACCCCAAGTGTATCTAAGCTATGATTTCCAGCACTGTCTTATCATCTGATCTTGTCCCCTAAGCCTATGTCAGCATTTAAGCGCAATGACAAAATATTGCTGACCATCGGCTCTGTCGTTACTGCTCTTGTTCGTCGCCTTTCAAGCTCTCTGCTGTACTTCATGCAGCCTGAGTTCCGTAAAGGTTTTGAAAGGGGCAGCACTACATAGTACACGGCTACGAAGGACACAAAACGCACGCCGGCTCAGTTTTTCGTTGGGGTTTTGGGGTTTCTTTCGAAGCATGGCGTCATCTGGAGAAAGCGTCGACCTCAGCAAAGCAAGTCATTTTCCTTTCTTCGCTCCGCAAAGAAACGCCTTGAGCGCGTCTGCCCGAGAGTACGTTCCGGACGTGAGGCTACTTTCTGCCATTGCGTGCGGGCTTCGCTGCGGACATACCCACGCGCCAGCACTAATATTATGCAGCACATTTCACTCGGGTTAGCGCGCTCAGCTACTGCGGTTTGCTTTGTTTCACATTTGTTCATCGGAGCTAATTATCGACTATGTCGCGAGGGCTTCTCAAACAAATGGCTGGGCTTACAATCTCCTGAAATGAAATGTGTCGTCGGTCGCGAGCAATTCCTTTCGGGGGACCTAGGGTAGTTTTCTTTTAGCCTTTCGGGTGACACGGGTAGCCTGTTATTAATATCATCCTTCCATTCGTTTTGAGGCGATAAATTTCCAGAACTCATCAGACATCCATTATTGCGACCCCGCCTGAAAACTAGGCAATCGTCCTCACGTGGTGAGTTTTGATATTCCTGGATAACCCCCTAAATTTGGAAGTTCATTAGCGTTTGCGTCGTTCGTGCCTGCTTAATGCTAGCTTCACATATTTCATCGCATATTTGAATTCACTGAAGCTTTCTCTTTGGAACAGTGGATAAATAGCTTGAACTTGGAAGAAAGTACAGAAAGAGGACCTACACAAAAATGCTCCCTCTCGCAGAATTTGTCTTCAGTTCGGAGCATTTCAGTGGTTGCCCTTTTTGTATGTATTAAAAGGGGGTTCAGTGGTAAGCCGACGCATGGTTGTTATGCAGCTAGGAACGCGCCTTTGCTGTATTTGGTGTCCATGAGTATAAATCGTTCTGTTGCTTTGTTCTGTGCGAATCATTGTATCTTAGACATTTTCGGGGTGAGTACCCATCGTGTTAAAAAATGTTGCCACTCAATATCAGTAAAATTGTTTTGGCGCAAGTACTACATTGTATTGTTTTCTTTGTGAAAGTTTTATTTCCACATTCATGCTTCGCTTTGCTTAGGATTTCTAGAAATTCGCTTCCCGCGGGGCCTGTTTAGCCTCCTCTAGCTCGATTTTATCTTCGAGAAACAGGGCCGTATAAGCCCAACAACAGTAAAAAAAAAAACTGCTAGTGTTCGTCCAATTCTTAACCTCTGAGATGGCAAACTATTTTAAATTAATCTATCGTCCTGACAAAACCAGGTGCCCTCAACGTGAAAACTTGGTTATAGGCAGGGTTCCTGGCGTTACCGTATGAAAGGCCTGCAGCTCTAAGATTAATTTTTAATTATACTTTCAGTTTCCCTTTTCCTTTGTTTGCGAAATTTACTTTTCTGTCAGAGAAGCCAGAAGAAGTTGTCAATACACGCCCAGGCACGCACAAGAACCGCAAGTCTCGACAGAACTCTCATAAGTACTTTTAACGCATTGCATTCCTTTAGCTTCTCTATGTTTGGCATAAGTTAAAACGCTGCTGGTAGGAAACGTGCAGAACTTAATTTTTTTATTTTGCAGTTTACTGCATATTCAAATCCTAGTTCAGCCTTTTTTGCGCTAGCAACACTAACAGTTCAAGCGAGCACGCTGCGCCTGCTTGGCGCGAGTAAACAGATCTCAGAGTACTTGGAGTCTTGAAGAGAAAAAAGAGAGAGAGAGACTACTCGCGCGAAGAGCAGTATTAGGAGGATAAGAACGTACCATATAGACAATGTAAGCGACACGAATTATGTAAGCGTGCGCTGCTGCTTCCGAAAGGGAATTTCGCCAGGCTCATGGAGCGCCGTCTACGTGTGCTTTTATAGTGGGCTCGTTGTATTTAGTAGCTCATTTTTCGGTGCCATGCGGGCCATTTTGCAGTTCCCTACTCACTAATGTATTATTTTTCTTGCCCATTCCTCTTTCTAGGCAGGTGAATGATTTCGAGGATGCGGGGAAAGCGCTTTCGGGTGGGAAACCACCCAAGCGCAGGTGCTTGAGCACGCCGGCGTCGCCCTCGTTGTGTCCTTCCCCCGATGGTCCCTGCTTTTCGTACAAACCTACAGCGCAGTGGCGAATCCCGCTCGGAGCCACAGAGCGACGACGCCGAAGGCTAAAGTAAGTAGCACGCTTCCCTATGCAAGCGCTTCCTTTGGTTCGTCTTCCCCACGGGGAGGCTAAGCCCTATGGTACGGCACTTTCTACTGACTAAATGTCGCCACTTTACCCTGCGTCATTTAGGCAGTAAAGCACTGTGCGCTCTTTTTGTAACGCCTTGCCGTTCCACCTTTCGAGACGGCTGGACCTTTGCATGTATGGACAGTGAAATGCAGACGGCCTGCGGGAGACTGGCTGACACACAAAAACCTGACCCTTTTCTCTGAATCAGACGTCGTGACTAGTACTCGTGCTTTCGACTTGATGGATGCAGTGGATGGATGATGGAGGGGCAACACAGGCTGACGCGTGATGTCTGCGTCCATCGAGAAAGAACAAGTCCATACTGGCATTCCAAGTCCTAATCTAAACAATGGTTTAAAGTTAGGTAGCTCAGACACGACTCACGTGGCGAGATGCGCCCGGTCATTTGGAAGAGATATGACGTTTATTTTTTTTTTTTTCATGACCGAATAACTCATCCCTGTACGAAACTATTCTGGCACATGCGCAATAACCTCCCTTTCGTTATTTGAGTAGCCTTAGCGAAGAGGCTAAAGCTCGCGCTCTTTCAAAAAAGTTCTATTTTTGAATTATGCTTTCAGCTATGGTGTTTTTGGACAACTGGAACGGTGCTGAATTATGAGCTCTAAAAGAGAATTCTTTTTTATATATATATCTGTGTAATTTTCCGGAGGTACTCAACGGAGCGTGATTTGTGCGCATTAGTAAACGATGCAAGGAAATAGTGTGAATTGAGGTGCGCACTGGTGCAAATCGCAGACATGACGAATTGACACCAATGGACGTATCCTCACACAGGTCAAATCTAATCAGCCAGTATGGCACATGTTCCAAACCTATGGTGTGTTACGCACTCATAGTCCTACAAATGCCCTGGTGTCATGCGAATGATGTATGCAAATGAACACGACAGCTGGAGCTCCCTTTACCATCTACAGGCGCAGGTTTACGTGAGCTGGTCTGGAGTCAAAATTTGCCTGCAAAGCCAGCCAGCAGCTGCATACAATACACGGGCAAGCAACAATATATGAAAGATGTGAAGGGAAAAAAAAAAGAATTTGTCAAAGTTTTCGCAACGCCGTGAGTGATCGCCCGCTGCCACAGGTTGAGGGATACTACTCCACAGTGCTTGCGGCACTTGGAACGAGGCGAGCTAAGGTAGAGCTGTTGAGCCATGCAGGTTTAGTAGCGGCCGTTCTAATGTGGCGCTGACTGGCGGATTGGGTAGGTAATGATGTCAAATGATAATTTTTTGAGCATCAGAAAGCACAATAGAGGTGTGTTGCGCAGAGTCTGATATTGTGTAACCAGCAGCCTACGCTCTACAAGCAGTGACTAGGGTTTCAATAAGGTGCAAGCAATGACGCTGAGGTTCAGCGTTTTTAACGCACAGCATGCAGATAACACGTATTTCGTGAATAATGCACGAATCCTCTCCCTGTATTCGCAATCTTTTATGGGCAATGAAGCACAGAACTTTGCCCGTTATGAGTGGCATTGTCAAAGAACAAAGGAAACGATTTTGAATACTGGCAGTATGTCTGAGTGCGTTCAGAGTGCCTAATGTCTTAGTAGGATGAATGGATGGTTGGAAACTCAGCCTTGTCCTTCCATTGCAGCCGTATGATTGCAATTCGGTGCATGACATCAACGTTGATGTGAACGATAGCTTCATGAACTTAATTAATAACGATGAGTAATTACTCGCTCGTTGATACGCTACGAAAATCCAATGCGCTGCGATGTCAAATGAGAACTAGTCCCATGAGTGGTTTTGTGCTGATGCATACCGAGAAATTGTTTCTGTTCAGTCAGCGGCGAATAAATCCTGATTTCGTTTGACTCTGTTAGCCGAAGCCATTCAAACTTTCTTCTTCTGCGCCAACGTAGCCAAGCCGCATATAGTTGCAACTTTACAAACCGAGATCTCCTTACTTCATTCAACATAAAAGTGTGCGTATATATTAAGGCATCGATGTGGATATAATCCGACGCGCTCACTGCAGCCGCGAGTAAATATCAACGTGCACGGCGTCTCATCTTGAACCCGTTGGAGCCTGGATGGTCGCGCTTGTGGCGTAACGCGCCAACGGGCGCGGGGACCGCGTTCTTTTCATATCTTCCTCGGGCTTATCCCTGCGAATGCGCGGGGAGAACTATTCATGTACGCCATCAAGCACTGGAAACGGGGGCGACATTTCAACCTCATCATTGCACGCTTGAGCTGTTCGCGGATGCACAGGCTGCTTGTCAGTCATGCTCTGCTCTGCTACCTCGCGCGCCGCCGCCGCCGCCGCCGTTGCTGTTTGCTGGCTTCGTTCCGCCTGTTTCATGCGCCTCTGGAAACAGCGTAGTACCTATTGTGACATTGGCTTCCTTTTCCATAATGCATGTGTGCGCGCAAGTCATCTTGCTGGGGAACTCAAGCCGGCCGAAACGCCGGGCCGCAAAACCGACTCTCCGGAGACTAAAGCCCGGCAACCGTTACCACCCGACTTTTGTCCGTTCCGGTTACGTCGACTCCTCCAGTTGCGCGCTTCCTTTTGCCGCATTTTTCACTTTTCTCTCGCTTGTCTCGTTTTCCACTTGTCTCTGGAGTGGCGAGGAAAAAAGAACGAAAGAATGAGGACCTTCTACAGTTTCCACGCATTCCAAGGCAGGGCTAAACTTGTTTCTTTTCATCTCGTCTTCCGCCTGCGTCTTTTTGTCTCGTGCTTCGCATTTACTTATACGGGCGCCTGTCAGCTTAGGGCTTCCTTTTTTATTTCTTGCTCTCATTGAATGCACTATTTGTACAGAAACCACTGTGTCCCGACTGTTCATGTATCGTTTGCCGTCGCCGACCCGTTATCTGGCGGCGCGTGAGGCAGGAAATGGTTGTCCTTCGTGACGCCGTCGTCCCCATTTTGTTTTTCTATTCTTAATTTCTTTCTTGGGACTCAATAGTTCTTACCCAACGTCGCATTTTACTTTCTCGGCGAATAACTGCAGCTTCGCCTCACGCTCCGGAATTTATACGTCCTGCAGTAACTGAAATTTTGTTGCCTCTCTTTTGATGCACGCGATGATTGATCTACGTCCTTTGTTCCGGCATCCCAGCTTCACTGACGATGCCCGTTTCGTGGACGCATTTTGTCCGTTCTCTGCTGCCTACCCTTAAACACGGTGATCCTGTTTTCCTAGTCAATGCTGCATAACTCTCCTTGAAGAATACATATGCTGGCGCCGCTGCATTTACGTTTATACTTCACATTTATGTTAGGCGGGCCACCAACTTATATTAGTTTCTATTTATTCATGTATGGTAATGAAAAAATAAACGGCGATAAGTAACTTGAGTGCTGATGGCTTTTTCTTTGTTCTTGCGAGGCGTACGCCTCTAGCGCTGTGACCAAAGTGGGCCAAGGTATTATAATTCGTCGTCATAGCGTACCTCAAAGGACGCTACAGATTAAGACGGTCCCCGAGCTTTCGTCTCCTCATTTCAGTGCGCGGAGTTGTACTTTCCGTTGCTTTTATGTGCTCCTTTCTTGAAATGAAGTGCGTGACAAGTGGGCCGACCGCACGTATACCCTATCCGAACTTCTCAAAGCATCTGAACTTCTGCGAGCTCTTAGACTTGGAGGTCGATCACGCATCTTCTGGGAACCAAAATCTATACCCCACAACAAGTCGGCGACGCGGCGCCTGTTCCGTCTTCCACGAGAAATCGATGCATCATGCCGAGTTTGTTTATGAGACAGCGGTAAGTACTTAGATTCGATCTAACCCTCAGGCGCATCTTCTAGAGAGACTTTTTTTTATTTTTCTTAGTCTAGAAGCTACCGTGATACTATCCAATATGGCCACATGGAAGTGCGAAAAATCACGACTCTTCGCTCCTTGAAAAAAAAAAAAAAAAAAAAGAGCGTGCGCACTTTTGGCTCGCGAAGTTTGAGGAGGTTGAACATGCAAAATGCCTGCCAACTGAGAGAAAATCGTGGTATTGAATCTGCCTGTTTAACTCGAATTATCACGCAAGGCTTGTTCTTAGAAGCGGCGCACTCAATCACGTTATATATATATATATATATTTAAGAGTAGTAAAAAAAAAAGAAAGAAAACTTCTTATAGCCTAATGGTTCAAATGGCTCGTTATTTCTTTAGTAAGCAAGTGCTCTTAGCCCCCTTTTGAGAAATTATGTAAGAATAGTGTGTTACTAAGGCACTGGAGTCAAAGAAACCACTGAAAGAGGAATGACTTGGCGTGACTATTGTGTGAATCGCTTATTTAAAGCCTTCAAACAGCATGAAAACTATTTCCGCGCTAAAAAAAGAGCGGCATCTAGAACTGAGGGAGAATACGTCCCTGTTTAGCTGCAATTAAACGCAAGGCTTGCTCTTCACAGAAGCGACACTCTCTATTTCTCTCTCTCCCTCTCTCTCTATCTCTCCCTCTCTCTCTCTAGCTCTCTCTCTCTCTCTCTATATATATATATATATATATATAGAGAGAGAGAGAGAGTGTGTGGGGGGGGGGGTGTTTACACCACCGTGTTCTAGCTAAACGTAACCAATATCTTGAAAATATACGGTGTATCCTAGCCAAATGTGAGTTACGCACAACTTAATATCTTGGTTCTTGTTCGTTGAATGTGTTGGAAATCAATTTTAGACACCATGAGTGTCTGTCACCAGCCTTGAGTGATCACTTGCTTCAAGACAAAAATCAGTCACGACTTGCCATACCGCGTTCATACTAAATAGGCACAAACTAGGACCATAGTGCTTGGGTTCTTATCCTTGTTAGTTTTGTAGAACTTCTGACGGTGAACCCAAAATGTCGGCAGCTTTATATGGCGTGATTCTGAAATAGCTTCGTTTTCTATACTTCAGTAATCGACCACTCAACACAGGGGCTGTCAGAAATAATAGATAGTCCATGCAGTATACTTGTCTTCAAAAAGGTTCGACTTTCCTCCTTTCCTTGCGCTTCTCGGCAATTAGTTTGGAAAGACGTGATTATAGAAAGGCAAATCGCGGTTTGCTTGTATCAAAAGTGCTCTAGCAAACGTTCGCCTTGCCTTCTAGCCACTGGTGTCGTGAAAACAAAAGAAACGTGTGAGTACCCTTCCTAAAATCCTCCTTAGTCTGTTACTATTATCAATTTTCTGGCTTTGATATTCAGAAGACTTGGACTGATCAGAAAGCCTTTCTGCACATGCGTGCATGGAAATAAACATAATTTTCGATTGGGAAACGCAAACTGTACGAAGAACGACGAACAGAAGCACAGAACAAATTTAGGCCCTCGAAAATGATGAGCCAATATTATCTTATGGCCACACGTCTTTTTCACTTCACAACTTTCAAGATGTGTGTTCATGTTTGGCAAATTACAGTCACACCCCCACCATCACCGAACGACGGGCAGAGTGTTGGCTTTGCCACAGTAAGGATATTTTAGCGGTGGTGCACGCTTTACAGGCAAGCAAGAAAAGGCGGTCACTGCAGACTCGTGAGCTTTATCCTTGTCGCAGTGACAGCGTTTATAACAATTCGTGTGCAGAAACACGTGCGTACTGGAACAATGACTGAAATGTTGACCGACCACAAGTACCCGAATTAAGTGGAAGCCCTTCACGCTATGGCGGGCCTCCCAAACCCCTGTGGTTTTGTTTTTGGCACTTACGACAAGATCAGTAAACGGCCTATTGCTAGATCATATGCGTAACTAAGAGAAGAGAAAGTGAGAGAATTCTTGCCTTTCACCAACTACACTACACGCAGGCCTGTGTCAGCTCATATTACAGGCAGTCAGACAGCAGATGACTCATCACTCCCTCTCTCTCTCTCTGTCTATATATATATATATATATATATATATATATATATATATATATATATATATATATATATAGAGAGAGAGAGAGAGAGAGAGAGAGAAAGAGAATAGTAAAAAACAGACCTTTTTTGTGACAACTGAATGGTTCGAATAGCTCTTCTTTTTTTCTTTTTTTCTTCAGATGCCCTTGTTTGTGATATTATGTAATAATTGTATAATTATGTAATATTAGAATGTTAAAAACGAATTGTAGTGCCTAAGACACATCTGAAAGAGGTTTGCCTAAGCGTAAGAATGGCGGGATCCCTTTGAAAACTTGGAAGCTTTAAAACAGCATTGAAACTATTCCCGCGCTTCTAGAAGCGCGGAAGTATTTTAATGCCAATTATTGATACCGGCCCTCCCTCAACAGGAGAACACGAAGCATTTATGTCTTGCTGATCTCACATTTCAGGGAGAAACTTGCAGACTGAAAAAAACGCTTGAAATTAAATTGAGTAGAGGACACTGAGCTAAGGAAAAAGAAAATGTTTGTGTAACGTTAGCATCCCATATGGGAACAAAGTGGGTTAGAGAAAAAATGCGAGTTAATGGCATTCTGGTTGAAATCGAGAAGAGGAAATGGGCATGGGTATGGACATGTAATGCGAAGAGAGGCTAGCCAATGATCCGTTACGCTAACGGAGTGGACTACAAGGGAAGGCAAGTGCAGCAGTGAGGTAGGTGGACGGATGAGATTACGAAGCTTGTGAGGAAATATGGCAGCGCAGCTGACACAGAAACGAGTTGAGTGAACGTTGATGGCAGAGCCATTGTCCTGAACCCTATTTATTCAGGCTGATTGTGACAATGGTAATTACGATTGATTCCCCCTGCTCGCCTCAGGTTCTGAAAAAAAAAAAAAGAACAAAATGGACGGTGCTTTCAGTCGGAGTGGCACAGCGCCTCGCAGGCAGCAACAGCCTATTTTCATGTGCTGTTGGTTACCATGGGAGAAGTTTTGTTGTCTTTCTCTCTCGCTTCCGTCTTATCGCGTCTAATTTGATGCAGTTCTGATTTTTATATACAGGTTAGGAAACGTCTCTCCCCTGGCTAGAACTAGCTGTATTTGGTTTGCCTATGTCGGAGTTACACGATTACTGTCAAAAGACATGACCCCACCAACCCCTTTTCTCTGCCAGAGAGAGTACGTGCCTAACGTTTACAGAAAGCTTTGCTTTATCGACGTTCGATACTAAAGCTTAGCAGGTATGAAAACTTGTATGAAAACGGGGAAACTGTGCTCAGAGTGACTGTATAAATGGAACGACAATAATTTCAAGTTATTTTAGGCGTAGAGTTTTAGGAAAAAGCTTCGGAGATATCTGTATGGCAGTCTTCATATCAAAAATCGAACAGCGGTACGTATTCGTAAAACTGCCCTTTCGACGTATAAGGGAAATTCCATCAAAACCCAAGAAGCGATTGAGAAACTGTTACGACCGGTTCACTGATGTAATGGCTTAAATCATTAAATGTACAATTAACTTGATATACTTTCGGCACAAGAAGATCATCAGGGTCTGCTTATACTCAGTCGAGAACCACCCATAGTGACTTTGTGTTCCAGGTCACTCAGAATGCCGATTTTTATTGTTTAGTTCACAGCCTGTCTGGCTGAAGGACCGTAATGTCATTAACTAATTTGCTAGTTACCGGACGTTTCGAACACTGTTTCTTCCTAGCTTTGCGATGATATGCCGCCGTCTTCAGAGATAGCGGCGCCTCCAAGCTTACCCTCTTTATTATTTTTTCGGAGGCTTTCTTCTATTATAAACCTCTAAATGTCAGTAGTTGTACTACAACAAGGATGCCTGATGTTATCCTCATTTTCATCATTGGGTGCTCACTTCGCAACAAACTTGTTATTATTTGTGCATTCACCATCCTCTCCGCTCACTTCCGTTCTGTCAGGTAATTCAAACAAGAGGTGAACAGCAAGACATGATGTTGGGATAGTCGGTTCATGGTTATAACAACAGCCTCGTCTTATAACAGGCGTAAACAGCCTCGTCTTTTAGGATATCGGTGAGAAAAGTGTACATAATCTCCATTACCCACGATAATCTCCCCATTTATTAGCAAGCACTTAATACTCAGGCTGATACCGCGTGGGAGAGTGCTGGTAAGAGGGCCGTAGGAGAAGACTTAACCTGATAAGAGTTTTATTAAAAAGCAAGCCCTCGATGCGCAGTTATTCGTGTTTATGAATAAAATTCATTCAATAAGACCTCTTTTAGAAATGAATAAGATTGGACACACACCGGTTATCAGGAGGCGACGGTAATAACAATTATTTCAGGAACGGATCTGATCCCGCCGTTTCGTCTTTTTTTTTTTATGCCTCGTTGCACCGGATCGAAAGTTACGCATTAGCTTACAAAAATACAGAGTACACCAATAAAAATACGCACCATTGTTTAAGGATATGATAGACGGCAGTGCCTAAAAATTGGTGCACGAGTCTGCCATTATTTTCTTGCTTAAATCAGTACGGATGTGTACTGATTTAAGCACAACCGCCGTCCCGCGACGGCGGCTGTGCGAAGGGAGCGCGCAGTCGTGGCGAACCAACACAGCCGCCATCGTCAACATCTAGTTTCGTTCGTGTTAATAACAAGAGCCGACCAGAGCCTGCCGCGCTGAAGAAAGGCTTTCGACTTAGCGCTGCCGTTGTCTTCACCGACAGCGAAAGGTTCGCGAAGAAACAAGAAGGAGCCTGCGTATTGAGCAGTATTAGAGATTGGGGGTAGGGGGAGAAGAAGGCGATCGGATTGCGGCCCCCGACGCGCGAATATTGGGAGGAGTGCATGCACGCGCTCCCAGAACAGCAGCTCCTTCTTCCGCGGCAGCTCCCCACGCGCAGTGTGCGCGGGCACGCACCGAACGCATTGCGCCGCCGGCATATCGGAAGAGCTGCCCAGCTGTGGCTCGAAGCAGGCGCATTCACGGCAGCGGCGCCGCAGCTTTCGCTTTTTATTTTTGCTTTTGGCGCCCGAAGTCTGTCCGGGGGGGGGGCGTGTTTGTTCATCGGCGTCTCTAGCCCTCTGTCGGCAGCCTCGAGTAGGGCTTCCTTCCTGCCTGTCACGCGGCTGAACGCTCGGCAGGCTCCGTATTCGCACTTCTTTTCACTTGATTACGGAAGCCGCGGCTGTCGCGGCTTTGGTTCGTGTTGCTGTCGCGGCGCGCTGTCATAGCACTGCTCTCTGTCGCTTTCGTTTCTTTGCATCCTTCCTTCCTCTACCTTCAAGCGGAAGCCTGCAGCACATTGGCCGGTGCGCTCTCCGTCACGTCCGGCTTTAACCCGGCCGCTCTGAAAGAACGCTTTCGCGCCTGCCAGAAACGCCGAGCTCCAGAACATGTCAATCCTGAACAAAGCCCACCTTTTTCGTCTCATTCTGTAAGAATAAGAAAAATTCTTCGTGTGAGGTCTTACACGGCAGGCTTTGGCCATACCGTTCTTTTTAGTCATATGAGGAGTGTACTCGGGTAGTGGCTACTCTGTCGCGACACCTTCACGTGGGCGATGATTTCTTCTTTTGTTTTGTTTTTTTTTTCAATGGATGCAGGAAATTTTGTTTGCGTATTCATTGTCAACGTGTGCTGTTCTGTTGTTGTTGTCTCTTTTTTTTTTTGTTATTTCAATAAACGCTATATCGTCGGAGATACTGGCGGGAGAAGGGTCTAGCGCTTAACGGGTTCTATGCTGCCATGAATGGACATCATAGTCTTGTCACCTTGCTTCCGCATTCGGTCGCGCTTTTCAATCATCTTTCACTTCCCAAACCGACGATATGCCTCAAGTCCACAAAGAATTGAGAAACTAAGTAAAGGAGCCACTGCACAGCGTATCGGCAGCCTTTGTAGTTCGCCAGCGCCTTAACTTGTGTGCCATCGTGCGCCGAGATGGCGGTCATGGCGCTACCGCTTCAGGCACCGTCGTCCCGACGCTAAAACCACACCGGTGACAGAGCCACCATCTTCGCTCGCCTCAGGCCCGAGTCCACGACCTCGGCAGCTCTATTTCCACCAACTAAAAGGGCCGGTTTGTGTAATGCCCGCGAGGAGCGCGCTGCGCCAACCGATCTATTGGCTCCCGGTTTTGCGATCCCCGCTCTTTTGTTGTTTTTTTCCGCCGCCTTGCGAAAGTTAACTCGCTTGCCGCCATTATTTCTTGTTTCCACTTTACGATCGACGAGGATTCGCTTTCTCAGCGACCTTTCCGTCTCCCGGTTTCATTTCGACCCCCGGTTGCTCGCGCGCGCGCTCCCAGTTATCGGTGAAACCACGGCGTCAATGGAGTGCACAGAGCGCGTCCGTTGGACCACGCTTTCCTTCAAGCTTACGGCCACTTTGGCTGTTTTACTGGCGTGGCAGGGCATCTTGGCGACTCCTGATGCGCCTAGCTGTGCTCTGCAGCTCGGTAGCTCCACGTTCCCACTGCTCGGACCTGATTTGTCAGTGTGTGCGGGAAATTGACTGCAAACGCAGAGCTGAGTTTAAGCGTCTCCCGCTTTGGACGCACCATTACGGCGAAAAACGAAGGCTACTAAAAAAGAGGGGAAAAAAAGAAGTCGTGCACGCCCCTTTTAATTGGTGCTGCACGTTTTTTTTCTTTTAATTTCTTATTTAGGAGAACTGTACCTCGAGGACGAATGTCTCAACTTTATTTGGCGCCCCTTCTTCTCTCTTGTTCTATGGTCGCGTTCACTGCACTTTTCTCCCCGGTATACGAGTCGGACAAAAGATTCCGATTTCTTGTTTCTCATTCCTTTTATTGTTTTATGCGAAGATGTATAGTTTGCGGGTTTAGTTATTGCCTAGAATTTTCTGTGACGTTCCGCCTAAGGCAGCCTGCACTGGTGTGATGTCCAGGTTATAGGGTTCTTTTCGGGGTGGAGAGCAGGAATCACACACGAAACAGGACCCGTAACAGATTTAATCAGATCTGGATGCCCCCGCTCACCCGACGGCCTTCAGGCTGCGTCTGGACGCCACTGCGATGATCCGGTGCTTGAAGTGGGAGATGATGAACATAGCTGCAGGCAGCGTTGATGATGACGGCTTACACGGTGAGCTCAATATATGCGCTGGCAGGACTCTTCAGTCAGTCGTTCTTTGGGTTAGACGAGGCTGGGTCGACCTGTTCTAGCGCGTCTCTCGTTCCTGTCTGCCCACCGTCCTTCCGCTGCTTTCCTTGTCACCTCGGGTTCTTTCTTTCCGTTCCCGGAACCCTCGCCATCCTCGCAACTGCTCACGTGTAGCCTTCATTAGCACGTCGTCCCCGCATTCCAGCGTGTCGATCAGCGACGCTTCTCCATATCCGGTTTTCGGACAAAAGGCGACACGAGTAGACAAAATTGTGGATAGGTCGGTAGCTCCTGGTTCCCTGCGCAACTCTTATCCCAAGTTCCGGCACAGAAAATTTAGCCATCACACTAGCTGCTCAGCATTACCGGTGAGCTTACATGTATATCCTGACCAAAACTTACGCCAGCTTGTCTGAAAAAAAAAAAGAAAAAATAAAAAAAAACAGCTAGGAGGTTTGCTCTTAAATACCTGAATTACAGTTAGGGACAATATAAGTAAACGATTAGTGGAGTTAATGCGCAGGTAGCACTTCATATTAGACAAGTTCGCTCACTTTCCTTTCTACGTTTAGCGCAGAACAGATGAGAGTCAAATAAAAGAGTAAGCTCGTTTCGTTTTTCTTTTTGTCTGTCTGTAGCGTGTTTTGCGCTAAGTCTAGAAATATTGGTCATTGTTTGCGTAAATAACTATTGTTCTGTGATCTGACAAAGTTGTATTTTTGACATGTGCTTGGCTTGTCAATGGAATATTATGCATAATGTATTCTTCAGTCAGCGAAAGCAGGTACACGGAATTTATTTAAACTTCCGGAAGTGGGGAAAGTTTCACGAGCCAAATGGAGCTTGAGTCCTCCACTGACACTGGAGTTTAAGGAGAAAGCTTATTAAAGGTGACAGAATGCTAAAAACCAAAAGAAAACAGAAACATGGAAATATCCGGTTTCTGCGCAAAACCCTTCTCTCGGTTTCTCTAACTAGAAAAAATTTTGACGTTATAAAAATTTGGTCAAGCCCTGTTTCAACTCTAATGCTTTCTGCCAGACTGCCGTTATGCCTTTGCAAGCAAATGAGCTGTTTAGAGACTAGCAGCTAACATAAAACATAATGTCGGAACTGCTTCCACATTTAGGTGCACTTGGCATATGCCTCGCCAACCAATGACTTCATTTCAGCCAAATGCTTGATTTAAATCGGATAAGCAGTACATGAAATAAGAAAAAGTTAAGCGTGTGAAAAAGTTAACGTCTTGTGTCTCTAACTCAGCTTTTAAAGCTCCTTTGTAATAATTAAGTATGCTATTTCCCCCATAAAACTGGGACTCATGGCTAATTGTTTTCAGTTTGTAATTGAACCGAGAAAGTTTAATTATGCAAGAGCTTCAAAAAAGGAGCACGTATCACATTTTCTGTACAAAAAAAAAAAAATCACATTCGCTCTATTTGCCCTCCCCCTCAAATTTTGCGAAACAAAATTCGAAAACACAAGGTCTTATATAATGGTGTGTTTCTAATTTTTGAGTACAGATTTTTCACTCAGAAGTCATGATAGATAACCGTTGTGGGCTATTTAAGTGACTTGTACGGAAAGGCGGATCTTATTTGTATGGTAGATAAAAAGCTAAATCATTAAAACTTATCAAGTCAATTTAGTAATTCTATTTATTGTAGGGCATAAAATTTCTATGAGAAATAGAATGCCTTCAAATTGAAGGTTGGTATAAAATTTTTGAATCGGCATTGGGGAACGAAATATCGAACACAACAAATACGATAGCAGGCTGATCCGACTTTGCCGCAGTGCAGACTGCTAAGATGACATGCCTGTTTGTGGTATCGTTCAACTATAATGGAAGTGTATTATACTTCATAAAAGACCTAAATGCGGGCATATTCATAAAGCGCAGTCATTCTGACAATATATAGCGTGACAGAGTTGACTTCAAGAACTTCCAAAACCATTTTTTGTTTCTAAATTCGATGCAGCAAACCACGATGCCAATTCTGAAATTGTTAAAAATTGGCGTGCCTTTCGTTTCGGCAACCTTCAACTTCGTTCTCTAGACATGCGCGCTAGCGCCAAAGAAAAGAAAATAATATAATTTTAACTAATTAATCCTCTTTTTGCTGCATTTTCACGTAAATAATGTCCGCTGTATGGTACATGCAATCAACCTGTACACACTGCAGATAAATATCCTGCATGATTTTGAAGAGACTACGGTTTACTGAGCAACTTTAAACACCCGGTATACTTTATGCGCGTGCAACAAACACAGTGCCGGTAGGAAATCTATAAACTGGTGTGAGTAAAAATTAACTGAACAAGTAATGTTCGAAGGAATATAAAATGCAGGTACGAACAATTCGCAGCAACTCCGCCGAAGACGAGTTCACAACAGTAGAGCATGCGTGCGATACTGCTTTTATCTATTCCAGTTTTCTTCAACATCCACATATAAATGTAAAGCCCCTAGAGCATGAACAATCATCTCTCTGTATTTCCAGTGATTGGCGGACATCAAAATAAAAGTAGCTAAGTGCGGATTAATTTTGCAGCTGCATAATTCCACCTTACAGCCTCGAACTACGCAAGTATAATTAAGCCAAATTATGTTCAGCGAACTAAAATGGGCAAATTAACACTTTCATTAGAATAAAGTGGCCTGACATTAAAAGATATTAACGTCTAAGGCTGAGAGGTCTTTTCACAAGCTTTCCAAGTGCATTTGTTTACTTCCTCGGTCGGATGCACGGAGGTATTTTGACGATTGTCGAGGCTGTTCATCGGCCCTAGTGATGTAAGGTAGAATGAAAGATGGCTACACAGCATGAAAAAGCCCTGAACAAGGGTTGAGGGGGAGCCTCGGTTCGAAAGTAGAGCCAACGTTTCGACAAGTGGACTTGTTCGAAACGTTTGCTAGGCTTGTGTACTGAAGCTTGTGTACTGAAGCTTGTGTACTGAGGCTTGTGTACTGAGTGATGTAATGAAATTCGGGAAAACCTAGTAAAGAATGGTAGAACCCGCCTGTCTTAGTAGCGGCGGGAGACGCCTGGTTAGGAATTTTGTGTTGCAGTCTGGCTGAGCTCAGTGTCAATTTCAACTATGAATGCATCTAAATACATAACATTCAAAAGTGTTTTTTTTTTCTTTTTTTGAGGATCAGATTGACAGTTAATACCTTCCCACATTTAGTTCAAATTTATGCACAAATTTCTGCAATTCGAAAAGTTAGAAAATTCGCATCAATTAATCTGCGAAACTGACACGCGCATGAAAACGTACCACACATTTAACGCCCGCTCGCCCAAACAATGTAGCTGCATATTCGGAATTTAACTGATTCTGATGATGTTCGTATTGGACATAATTATAATGCCTGTGATAGGGCGCCTAATTCACAGGAGACAGGCGCTGCCGAGCAACTGCATAATATCATGCTCGCACTGCTTACTTCTCAAGATTAGAGATTTTAGAGCGCCCCGCGATAAAGAACACTATTCAGCGTCGCTATCATCAAAGCTAATCGCCTTCTTCTTTTTCGCTACAATAGTCGGCCCATAAGGTCTTCAGCAATGCCGTCATCGACTTCTTGAAAAGCACAGCAGTAGGAGGTCGTTCGGTTGATTTCATAGAGAGATCCCTCAGCTTGGTCAGAATTCTCCATTGTCGTTTTTGCTAAGGTCTCTAGTCATAACCTCCGCTACCAATGACAGAAAAGCAAAATGAAGGACGAGAACGGCTTCAAATTACGAGGCATGCCAGAGACTGTCGGAATATTTAAATTGGCAGCCGCGCAGCGCATACCCATCTGACGCCTTTGCTGAAGCCTTTTCTTCTGTGGCGTGCGTGGCTGGCGGGCGAGAGCTGCGCTTCTTTTTTGATGGGCGTGAAGAAATGCATCGCGGCAGGGCGATACTTCGGCAAGATTGAAAATCACTGGGTTTCAAAGACGGGGGAGGAACCCGAAAACGGCCTGACAAGGGCCTGGGCTAAAATGTAAACAGCTCATCCACTCTATATGCAAATGAGATCGACTGACAAACTTTACGTCTGTCGAACTCAGCTAAAAAAAGGGGTGGGGAATTATCAAAGTGGGCCCACGCCTCATCTTGGGGCCCGGCGACGTTTCGCGCAGAACGCATCCCGACAGGTTAATTCGCTTGTATCCCCGAAGCACAAGTCTCGCGACGATCCCAGCGCGATTCTCTGCACCGGTTCTCTACAGCGGAGCCCGAGATATTGGCGCCGTAGCCCCATCCGCGAGCCCGCGGCCTAAGGTCAAAGCGGGCCAGCTGCGGCGGCAGCCCGCTCGGAATTGCGGGCATGGGCGGCGAAGCAAGAAGAGAGATGTCTTCCACCAATTGTCTTGATTGTTGCGAGAACAACAGGTTCACAACTCGACGCTGCAGCGTGGGCGCGTTTCGCAACCTCTCCGGGCTCTTTGGCGAAAACAACTTGTTTTTGACATCGACTGATAGCGTTTCTTCGTGCCAGAGGCAGGAATGAGCTGGGCGCGTTATTCTTTTCTTTGCTGAAGTAGTTTTCGCAACTTTCCTTTTTAAGGAAAACATCCTTGAAGCCAGATCAATTTCGTCTCTGAATTTCAATGCTTTGAACTTTATAAGATTCAGTGTAGTGCTACATGAAGCGGATGAAACTCCTCTTTTATAGCTTCGGAGCTTACTTTATTTTCGTCTGAAAGCCGAGCTTCGAATATACAGACTGTGCGCAAATAACCTTTAATGGGATTACCTGTGCAACTCGTGGCATTTCTTAAAACGTGCAAACAATGCTCGTGTGGCCAACCATCAAAAATTGTGGACCTTTTTGCGTAGTTCTTTTTCTTTTTTTTTTTTTTGGGGGGGGGGGGGGAGGGGGTAGAGGGGGAGGGGGTAGAGGGGGAGGAGTGGCAGATGCACTAGAATATACATGTTGCCACTTTGTTCTGCTCCGCATTGCAGAAATGCCTGGCATGAATGCACCTCCGGCTTATGCAAACGCGATCTGTCCAATCCACTTCAATGTGACGCTTAATGAATATCACCTAGGCATCTTTATGATAAGCCATGTACCATGTAATTTGCTCTGCTTTGCAGTCATGGGCTGGTGTTAAGCATTCCTTACAATGTGAGCTATGCTCCCTATTTATGTTCATGAAACATGTAAAAAAAAAAAAAAAAGTCATTGCTTTGGTATTTAGCTCGGCTTGAGCCTGCTCCTGTATTTCAGTAGTTAGGGCGCTCAACTATTGAGCCGTGAAACAGGGGTTTTATCTCTGCCATTGCGACCGCGTTGTGTACTTGCGCGTTGTCAGTACACGTTAAAAATCTTGAGGTGACCAAAATTATCGGGAGCGCTCCCCTGCGGCGGCCCTCATAGCCCGTGTCGTTTGGGGAGTAAAATTCCATGAATGAAACCAAACTTTTTGCATTATGAGTACACTTTTAAATCGTGCGCTGGCTTTACTCGTTTCTTTACTCGTACGTACTCACGCATAACGAGCACCTATTCTTGCCATTTTGTATCTTGTTCTTATCTTGAGAGCTTTGTTTAATGCAAATGCGTTTGTGCAAGGCTTAAAAGAGAAACATGTAAGAAAGCATTCCAGTTAACCTGTCAGAATTTTGCTAGCAAGGAAGCAGCCAAGGGAATACCCGGCTCTTACTGGCTTCCTGCATTTTCGAAATTAATTTCAGAGATTAATCAGAGTGTTTCCGGTGGCTATTTATTGCGAACCAAGATTCAGTTTCTTTTTTGTTTTAACGCACAACGTTTCTCGAATACGCGAACATTTTTGACAACACAGAAAAAATGGCTACGCGATCCCAAAATTTTGCTTCTTAAGAATTTTCGGTTGAAACTAAATTTGTGAATACGTAAGTTCATAAGCGTAGTGAGCGGGCTGATTGATATAAATACTTATATTTCATGATGTCGTGGTCACTCACCGCCGCCCGCTACTTTCAGTGGACAGCGTGGAGCATTTAGAACACTTCAACGCATGCCCGTCAGGCGGGCAACCACAGTGTGACCAGCATACAAAGCGAAAGGCCAGTACAGTCCTGAGCATGTTACCTCCAATTCGTTTTTGCGGATAGCGCACTTTCCTTAACTACATGCCACTGACAACCTTTGTTGTCAACTGCGTAGTTAGCTCGACAGAACCCGTGAGGTGAGCTGAGCAGCTGTGTCTCCGTTACATTGAGGGAACCGTTTTCTGGCACGTGTCATGCACGCCTTTTTCTCTCTTTCCTATTTTCTCCTGACGCAGATAGTTTGCATCTTTATAGGATTTCGCTCGACAGCAGCAAGGTGCTGGTTCTCTGCGAATACTATTCACCTATAAGGTATTAGCAGTACACTGAAGTTTTACGTTGGGCACGTTCTCTCTTTCGTTTCTTATTTTTCATTTCTCTGTCGAAGGCTTCACGACACTTCGACAGCAAATGCCCACGAACTAGTAACTAAAGAAAGAGAAAAATAGTTTATACTTTTGCTATAGCGGCTCCATCCGCGTTTCAAGCTGCGCTGCAACCAACCGTGAGTAAAATTTCGGACTTGAGGACACTAAGTAGAAGCGCCCCTGCATTTTCTTGGTGTCCATTCAGTTGTGCAGGGGATCACACAAACAGCAATAGCTTCGTAAGAGTTCAAAGCAAAGTTAAAAAAAAATTGGTTGCTTGCGAGCAGATTGGAACCCAGATTGGAGCAGATTGGATTAAATGTTCTTGTGGTAATTATACGTCACACAGAATAATTTTACGCGTTATATGCTTCACAATTTTTTTCGAATTCATGCGACAGCTCAGATCATTCGTATGCGCGGACAACTGCTAGTTAGCACGCGGATAAGTGTCGTCCTAATGCAAACCTCGCGGAATAATCAAGTCACCACTTGCATAACGTGGGCGTGAGGTACGGAGCTAATCCCGGAATAATTTCAAGAGACCCATAATGTGCCTGCTTTCCGCCCGCTGCTGCCAGGAGTCACCTACAAGACGTACCGTGTTTGCACGCGTCCCAGTTGTGTCAAGGGCATGTCGGTGTTCCTCTCGCTCCTCTGCAACGCCCCTCTGCTTTTCGACGCGCGAACTCTGGCGCTGCGAGTGGCGCACCGGTCTTGGAGGGATGAATAAATTGCTCTGGCCAGGCAAATTGTGCCGAAATTAACGAGCCCTTTTTGACGGGGTGTCACAGTGGCTCCATTAATCTGTCCTGACCTTAAAGCTTTTTAGGCACGCACCATACGCCGTGCCAAGGGCCGTATCAGTGCCGCGTTCGACCGCCCCGTGTATCCAGCTCCTCGCCTCTGTGTGCCCGCTTTTGTTTCGCGTTTCGGCGCCCACGTTCCGCGCCGTCCGGTCGCCTTGGCTGGGCGCCGCCGATCGTGTACACAGAAAACGAGCCCTTCAGACAGGAAAGAGCGGCGAGTAAAGAGTGAAGAATTGCCGCCCTCAAAACATTCGCTGTTACCATGTTTGCTTCATCGTTTTGTTACATCAATGCTACATATATATCGCGCGTATTTCGGTGCGTTGCTGTGCTGTACTGGATGCTTGAAGACGAAGAGAAACCTTACAGAACGTCTAACACTGCATTCGAGCTGGCAGATCAGAGAGCTGCCTCAGAAACTGGTTCTCAATCAGGACTGACAAGTGTATTCAATTTGCAAGTTAATGATTTTGTTCTTGCGTATGGTAGCCAAAGAAGTTGCCAGGCTCTTTAGTGCGCTGACTGCCGGCGCACGTTTCGATATTAACAGGACATTTTCGCTGCTGTTTCAAACCGTTCGCATTTCGATAGCAGAACAATATTTAGGATAGAGAAATTAGCGATAAACTCTTCGGTGCTCACTCTACTGCGGATGCCCACATTTCGAATTATGTTCATAAGCCAGTATTTGTTTTACGAGAAATGCAAACTTGCGCATTTTTTATTTTCCTCGCTGCTGCTTCCTGCCGTCCTTCCCTGCTCTTTTAGACTTCGCTCCGCCCAATTTCTCATAAGAGACGTCTTTCTAGAGATTTGGTCAAAAGGAAGCGAATTAAGGTGCCCATCAGGTCTTTTCTAGTTTGAGACATTAAGCATCTCTCTTCGGGCGTTTCTAGACTCTTGAAGTGGTTGTAGGCGCGGCAATTAAAGAAGAAAGCCGTGTAGCTAGTTTTTATGCTGCGTATTCAGAACCTTAGCTTGAATAATTGTCGAAGATTGCAAAGTATAATAATAATAATAATAATAATAATAATAATAATAATAATAATAATAATAATAATAATAATAATAATAATAATAATAATAATAATAATAATAATAATAATAATAATAATAATAATAATAATAATAATAATAATAATAATAATAATAATCAATCAATCAATCAATCTTTATTTAATGTGCGCAGGAACAACCATATGGTCTTTGTGCTGCAGCACAAATAAAAAAAAAGAAACAAAAATGAAAAAGCACAAACATGTTTACACACACAGAGAGAACACAAAAATAAATAAATAATACATGAAATGAAACAGACAAAAAGTATCACGGAAAGTAAGCAAACAATGAGTAGCATCACTTATATACACAGTGAGAGAATTTTTTAGCACACCAGGAAATAAAGAAAAAAAAAACGGTAGATAGAAGAGAAAAAAAAAACAACAACAAATAACTGACATTGATTATAGTAATGTAGAAATATACATAAAATAAACAACTCTTCCAGGCGCAACAAGTGCATGGTACTTAAAACACAGGCTAGAAATACAGAATAATACAATAAAGAAGTAAAATTGAACAAGGGGCAGTAAAATTCGAATATAAAGTTTAAAGTTGAAATATAAGTAAGAAACGGATAAAAAGTAGTTCACGATACAGACAGCATTGAACAGGAGAAAAAGCAAAAAGTGAAGTAAATACAATTTAAGGCTAGAAAGTGGGAGTTTTAAGTGATAAAGTACTATTTAGAATACAACGCTACGAACATCCAATGTAAATGAACAGAGCGAGTTTTGGAAGATGTCAAGGTGAGGACAAAAAGAGTTAAATAACCACTGCATCCTGTCCAGAGGGGAGTGGGAATGAAGAGGAGAAACCTGAAATGGTCTGAATTCCCTCATGCTATTTCGCGGAACGCGCAGTAGGATGTACACTAAGAGCTGAGGGCACATAATGTGGCCATGAAGGAGTTTGTACAGAAATATGATATCAAGTCTGATACGACGGCAGTGAAGGGAAGGAAGATTCAGTTGGGCGCTCCTGGTGGAGCGAGAGGGGGAAGTTGCGCAAGGAAAGCGATAATGAAATATCCGTAAAAATTTTTTTTGTACTCTGTCAACCTTGTCCAAGTTCGATTTGCAAGTGCCATTCCAAACAACCGACGCATACTCCAAGACCGGCAGGCATATAATAATAATAATAATAATAATAATAATAATAATAATAATAATAATAATAATAATAATAATAATAATAATAATAATAATAATAATAATAATAATAATAATAATAATAATAATAATAATAATAATAATAATAATAATAATAATAATAATGTTTTATTTACACCCAATGTGTACATAAGCAATCTACAAGAGTTCTTCTACCAAGAAGATTGTTGCTTTCCAGTGAGCAGTGAGTTTGGCGTTTGTGAGCATCATTTAAGCAAGAGCAACGACCTTTTCCAACCCCTTTCACACCGCATTGCGGAGAGCCTGTCAGAGGTCAGTTATTCTGACCGGTGGCATAAGACACATACTGTTGTCCTACATCAGCATGCTAAAGTTGTTCTACATTAGGACGTCTGGGCGGCAAGTTTCATTTTTTTTTCAGTCGCCATGAACCTTCACGTATACGCTCACGTTCGTAAGGGCTTGTGCTTTTCAGCATACCAAAGGTAAACGGGTTTTCTCACAACGGTTTGTAAGTGTGAAAGTTACACGATGCGGTGTATTTACCTGTAATCAAAAGTTAATGAAAAATAAGTTATACGAGCGTGCTTGTGGTCGAGCTAAGGTTACGTACCTCTAAAACATTATCAACGGGCCCTGTCTGTCAAACGTCGGTGTAAATATAAGCAAGGATCTATAATCCGCACAGCATAGTTTCCTAACAAGGAATCCCACCCAAGCGTCGAGTTAGCTTTCTTTTCCCTCTTCGGAAGTCACCAACGGAATGTCAGCGATCCTAATGGTGATTGCAGCCGCATTCGGACAAGGAAGTATGTTTTCTTGCCGGTGCAGGGGGTAAGGTGTTCTCTTTTTCTCCAGCATAATATTATGCGTATCGTTGAGTTACAAAAGGGCCAGCCAAAAGCCTGATTTTTTAAAAGTCTCCTGTTTAAGGAAGCATAGCGAACAGGCCTTCCCGCTCTCGTTATCAAGTACGCTTGAAACAAAAGCAATCCACGTAGTTAGATTGTTCTCTTGCTACTTTCTGATACAACGAACACGTTATAAAACTGTGCAAAGACCTGGAAAATTAGCTCTGCTTTGTAAGAGTGCCTAGGCGCATTCACTTTCATCTGCTATGTTCTGCGGAGTTTCTCTTATGCGATTGTTTTTTCTTGTGCCTCTCAGCTACCTTTTGTGTTCCTTTTAGGAAGCAGTTATCCAGTTGTGTTCAGGTTTTACAACTCGTTTGTACAAATCAAACAACGGTTACTTAGTCTTCTGAAATGCCTTGTTCCAGTTTAAGACGAAATTCGCCATTTTTTTTTCTTATTTCGGTCACTTCCGCCTTAATTCAGAAGAGTCACGCTGCTGGCGAGGAGTACGGCGTCATTGTGCTTTCGATTTTTCCTTTTATTTCAAGGCGCCTACAGCTTCCTTCAACTTTTTTTTTTTTTTCTTTTCTGCGACTCTCGCTAGAACTTGTTACTTCCTGGTCTCCAGTGAGCGCTCCCGCGCTAGCCAAAGAGTGGGCAAGTCGAGAGAGGGCTTCTTCTGTCGCGCTCGCGGTGTGCATGTCACCGTTCTGCCGCTGTCGTTTGTCGAGCTCGGTCTTCATTTCTTTCTTACTCGCGAGCGCATTTTCTGCTGTTTATTTACGTGGGCCGCGTTTCAGTCCAGAGTCTATTCATTGTTTCTGCAGGCCTGAAGACGGTCAAGCACGAGCTTCCATTGTTCAAAACCAGCCTTCCGTTCCACTATCCGCCCATTTCCCCAGCCGGCCCCCCTCTTGGCTGTGTGCAGCTTGTTTCTGTCGCTTTGTGTCCGGCTTCCTTCTCTTCGCCCACGGCTGGGGAAGTGAGGCAAGCCGCTTTGTTCTCCCCGTTGCGGCGCTAATATGACCAGTGTGGTCCTCTGAGAGACACTGCCGCGTGGTACGAACCACGACTGGCCAACAAAAGGAATATTGACTGCAAAACGTTTCTGTACTTTTTTTTTTCAGTTGCTTCAATTCATTTGTTGCCGAACCTCAGCTTCTAGCTGAAAAAGAAACAAAAAGTTTGGAACAAGCACTTGCCTATTGACATTTGCTTTTAGCTATATTATCTCTGTCTTTCTTTTTTTGTACTGTTGTCCGATTGAATGCAGCGCTTTCTGGAGCTGCTTTGGATCCGGTTGTCGTATGCGGACAGCACTCGGCGTTCATTAGATGCCCAAAAACATTGCCGAGGCTTCGATGAGCACCTGAGCACGCCCTTCGATCGCCATACTGATGCCAATGTTCCATGAGCACTCAGCGCGTTTTTGTGACGATCTTCAAGCCTCCTCTTTCCTTTATTATTTTTTGTCACTTTGATTTCATTTCAACTTTGCTCTAAGGCAGCGAAAGCTTTCGTTTAAAAGAGTTATAGGCAGTCTCCCTATGAGGAAACTCAGACCCCACTATTCAAACAGCTGACACCTCCATAAATTTAAGCCTCTCGCGCTGCTTGATGAACTTTTGCTCAGTAACGCAGCGAAGATTCCTAGGGAGTTAGCTAGACCGCTGCCTCAGCTCTGGCTGGCAGAGCATACTGCCTAATTGTGGTAGCCTAATATATTGGCCAATCGCGAATGGCTGCCACGAGGAGCTCTCTTAGAATTTCATCATCGTCAGCATCGTCATCAACCTGACTTCACGCACTGCAGAGAACGTCCTCTCCCATGTCCCTCCTAATAACCTGGTCTTGTTCCAGCTGCATCCATTTGATCTTCGCAAACTTTCTAATCTCATCTACCAACCTAAATTTCCGCCGCTCCCTGGAACACTTGCTTGCCTTTGGGATCCAGTCTGTTAACCTTAGCGACCATCGGTTATCCTCCCTTCGCTTACATACTCTGCCCATATACCTTTCCTTTTCTTCATTTCGACTAGAATGTCATTAACTCGTGTTATTTCTCTAACCCACGCTGCATGCTTCCTTTCTTTAACGTTAAACCTACCATTATCCGTTCTATAGCTCTCTGCGTTGTCCTCAACTTAAGTTTAACCCTTTTTATTTAGCCTGCACGTTTTTTCCCCATAGGTGAGCATCGACAAGATACAGCTGTTACGTAATTTCCTCTTGAGAAATACCAGCAAGCTTCCATTAATAATTTGGGAGTACTTGCCAAATGCGTTCCATGCCAATCCGATTCTTATAGCTACTTCTTTTTCGTGGTCTAGATAAGCGGCCACTACCTATCATAAGTAGACGGTTTCCCCTATCGCTTCCAACGCATCGCTACTTGCCGTAATCTGCTGTCCTCTTCTTAGGCTGCTAAAAATTTTCATATAGTCACCTGCGTCTTAATCTTTCGGCCTGCCATGCAGCTTTGCCTGTCCAGGTCGTTACTCATCGTATTCACTTCACCCTCTGAGTTAGTCAGGAAGGCAATGTAACAAATCGCAGATTCTCCTTTAACAGTTATCGTTAACTGTTCCCAATCCAAATCGCTGATTCTTTCCTCGGCGGGATAGTGTCTCCTTGCCTAACATCCTGTTTATGGAGAGTTTTTACTTTCTTTATATAGGGCTATGGTTGGTTATGAAGCCAGTATTGATATATTTGAGTTATTTCTCATATGGCTCATCTACACCTTGATTTCGCAATATGTGAAGGACTGCTGAGGTTTTGGTTGAGTCAAAGGCTTTTTTGCAATCTATGAACTATAGAAGTATAGGGGTTGGTTATGTTGCGAGTATTTTTCCACCACCTCGTTGATAGCGTGGATATAATCTACTGCAGAGCAGCCTGGCTGATCTTTAGTATTTATTGAACTATAAGGCTGTCCTGATTCTATTGACGGTTACCTAAGTAAATAACTTGTATGTACTAGATAAGTTTATCGTTCCGTAATTTTTCAAGCACTTGGTTTCCCTTTTCCTATGGATCAAATAATATTGGCGCTCTTATAAAATTCCAGTACTCTAGGGGTCATGAGACATTGCGTATACATGGTGGCCACATACCTTCCATATTTTTGTTTTTCACTTCTCTGTTTTTGTTCAAATTCTTCAAATTACGCTTTTTGTTTTGTGCGTTTAGCTCCCTTTCATTTATCCTAAATTGATTTAGGCGTGGCAAACACGTGCTGGTCCGGACTTCTTACTTTTACGTTTCTTTCTTTTTTTTTTTTTTGAGAAAGAGAGAGAGAGAGAGAAAGCAAATAAAAGGGTTAGAAAAGGGGCCAGTTTTCTAGCACCATCTCTCCACCGTCCTTCAACATCTCTGCAGTTACCTGATCTTCTCCAGCTGTTTTCCCCGTCTCACTGCTTTCAACGCTTTCTTCTCCCCTCGTCCCAGGCGGAACATCTGATTGCTCTCTGATCGATTTATTTGACCTACGGGCTATACCTCCATCAACCCTGTCTACTGTACTGTACTGTAACCCAACCCGCCCTGTTAACAGGACGTGAAGCCGAAAAGGAAGCATTCAGTCACAAAGATGCATCTTTGCTTATGACAATTATGAGCCGCAGAGGGCTCTAAACGCAACTTGAGCTATAGAGCGGCGCTTACAGAGGCGTAGAAGAAAACAAATTTTAGGCAAAAGTCTTTAACGGCTCATACTGTCAGCCACGATTCTGTCACATTTAGTAGTTATAATTGGTATATAATTAGTAAATGATTGAAAATCATATCTGCACTGGGAATTGAACCTCTATCCCTCGGATCCCCAGCCGAGTGCGTTAACCAACTGCGCCACGCCAGTTCTTTTTTTTTTAATTAGGCATGGTGTTTATTACACAGAAACAATCTCCTGTTTACATGGACTATGTACAATTGATTAAGAAAATAGCATCAAATCAACAAGATGTGCAATAGGATACACCAAGTCAACAAAACTGTAAACAAGAGGCAATGTAGAGCACATCACTAAGAGTGAGTGCCACTCCGGTTCAAAGTCAGCCTGTGCATACAATTAATTTCCTTAAATGGACAATCATCCTACATCGCACATCATAATTCTACTTGTCTACCGTGAGGATGATAGTAGCGATGACAGTGTCGCTGCAAGTAGTGATAATGACAATGATGACTCAGCGATGATAATGACGGTGCATTTTGTTGATAATGATAATGTGAACAAACTTGATGCACCGTGTACGCCAGCAACGCTGCAGGCTTTCGCATTTCTCCAGTGCAGATTCCACGGTCCTCTCGGAATTTTTTGCTAGCGTGCAAATTTTACCGCCTGTCTTAGCTATATTTAACCGAGCTTAAAAAATAGATGGAGTGCACTCCCTTACTGAAACCACCTGAGGGTTTTTTGAAGCGACGTGGCCTTGTCAGCTGTTTCTTTTTTTCGTTCTCCAAAGTTTCTTACTAGCAAAGTCTAATTAGCAGCGGTTTTTATTCTTGGCTTGAGAAACAACGTTCCAACTGAAAGGTTGTAGATTACCTTGAAAAACAACTGCCAAATGTTCGCACAACACTACCGTTTACTAAGAGTACTTTTTTTTTTCTTTACCGGCCTTTAAAGGTGACATCGCACATTGAAGAAAAAAACGTCCACAAGAAAAAAATGTCCACATGACAACGGTGCTACTTCAGCGACTTAAGACTCGTCTTAGACAAAAAGATCGGCTTGTCTCTGGAGCGCTTTACTAGATGGGATATTGCATGCGCACTGGGCTAGAAGTATGTGCAACTTATTACGTGGCAAGTTTCTTTTAAGACCAGTAAATATAGCTGCAACTTCTGAATTAACGTTTTGTTGCTCAAGTTAATCATAACATAGTCAGCTAATTAGTCTAGTAATCACGTTTGGAGACCGAAAAAATACTGCAGACCAGGCGGCACTATACTCTCAAGCGCCCATAGTTGGTTTCAGACGGCCAGGGCGTGGCGTTTCTTTTTTTTTTTTTAATTATCTATTAGATGAGCCACGTGGTACATGGAGCCTAACTATCTAAACGCACCAAGACCTTTGCTCACACGCTGCACTTTCTGAGTCGCTGTATTCGTACTGCTTTTTTACCCTGCGTATTCGCGTTGCGCACACTATTATTGAAGGAATGCAGGATGTGCAGAAGATGCTGGAAACCGAATGGGTGACCCGCGTAGCGGCCGACCTTTATTGTTTTCAGCTGCGCGAGTAAGTAGCCCTCGAAAGTGCGCGAAGTTTCAGCGTCGTTATTTCTATAGGTGACTACGGAACGGCGCGAAGTTACTTCCTCTGTATTGCTACAGTAGTACGCTTGCCAAAAAAAAAAAAAAGGCGTTTTCTGCCTGTGTGTCGTTGCTCTTGAAGACCGAAGTCTTTATTTCTGGGCTCAGCTGGTTGGTAATTGCATTCCATCGCGGTTGAGAACAGAGTGTTCCAGTCTGTTCCAGTCTAGGGGCTGAGACACTGATTCATATTCGAGTACTTCGACGACGAATTTTGACTAAGGAGCTTCTCTTCAGAGCGCCTGTAAGAACATGGTCTGGAATGGATAACCACGTAAATGGCAATACATCGTGCCGTTAACATAGCAATGTTTTCGAACGCACCTAAATTTTTAAAATGCAGAGAAAATACCCGCCTAAGTATACCATGTACTAGGAGTAGGGAATGCACCTCAAAGGGGAAAACGAAGGGAAGTGCTGTAGATTTCATTGGACGGTAATTTGTTTTTTAACCGTACAAGTTTCGACTGTCCAATTTTCTGGCCCACGAGTTCCCTATTTCCACATTTTCCCCTGGTATGTCCGCTGTTCAACCTAGCTCTGTTCGAAGAAAATTGGTATTAATTGCACACTTTCCTTAACCTCGGGCAAAAGGCTGCAGAAGCAGCAATTGTGCAACGCCGTCGGCCGGCTCCTTTTCAAAACACTGCTCTTCCTCGCAAAGGCTGCGCCGCAGACGAACCCTCATGAGACCTAGCAAAACACTGCCGGGGCGAGCCTTCCTGTCTGAGGCGGAAAGAAACCTGGCCAGCCCTCCGTTGGTTCCCACCAAGACGTAGCTTAATCCGTCGTTTTTCGCGCAATCCGCAGCACGGGCCGCGTTTTTGAATTAATCTCCCTAATTACGCCCGAAACAAACGAAGCCGCGTTCCGGATCGGAATGGAGGGGAGTGAGGATAAGCGTTGCCATACAGGCTTTGCCAATTAGGTTTTAAGACTTCGGCAGTGGAGGGAGTCGTGTATGAGTTAACGCTGTCTAAGCCAGTTGCTATGGCAACGAGAGCGCCAGCTGTGCCAGCTGCTCCCTGGCTGCGCCGCCTCATCGTCTGCGGGGACGCACTTGAGTTTTACGCGACGTTGGCTTTCTCGGCGCGGCAGCTCTTGCCCCTGCTCTCCTTCTTCCCTCCATGGACTCCCCTTTCGAGCGCCAAAGGAACCCGAAGAAGTCCCATTTCGGACTGCTAGCACACTGCCTCGTCGATGGCCGGATTTGGGCCTCACTTTAATGAAAGCTCGTATTATTTGGCTTCGCTCCGGTGATTATGTATACCGGCCTAGACAGAAAGGAATTTCTTGTACGGTCACCAACTGGGAGCTGCCCCGAAATCCCCGAGCAATTTGAATCCGTGCAGGTGCGGGCCGCTGTTACGAAAGCACTGCCGAAGGCTCCGCTGAAAACAGATACCAGCAGCTCACTTAGAGTGAACACCATCGCTTAGCTTAGCAACATTCACGCCAGCAAGCAGGACTCTGTCTGTTTCGTAACGCCGCCGAGAGTACGCAGAAGCTAGGCTCATATCCCGTTCCACGCACTCATCTGCATCCTATAATCATATCAGAGCTCCCGGAAAAAGAGAACGTGCGGGTACTGGCAATTCCAGGCGCTACAATTTTTTTTTTCTCAATAATTCTAGTTCGTTTATGCATGCGCTCTTTCTCCTCTTATAATAATCCGAGCCCGTCCTCCGGCCTTGTAGTTTCTGATGTAGTGGCCGAAGGAAAGAAACAACATTTTGATGATGGGATGGGCCCAGGAGTCAGGACATATCTGTGCTCTCAGTTTGGGAGGGTCACAAATCTACGCTGAAGTTCTGCGAGCCGGTGCGAACTGCGTATATCAGCGTCGGCGCTCAGCAGTGTGAGGGTTGACTGCGATGCGAGTTCTGACCGTCGGCTCCCGCTGATTACTCGATTATGCCGAGTCCCTAGCAAAGATTAAGCACCACGTTGTTGTTGTTGGCCTCTTGAAACGTGGCCCGTACCCACCACTGGGGATTGGCCAAGGTGTAGTGTTCTACACAAAGAAATTTCCATAGTCGATTGCAGGCAAAACATTGACGCAAAGCGAGAATGTAAAGAAGTGTAACAATGCAGCTATAAAGATTTTGGCTAGAATTTAATAACAATCATATTAATTTTGAGAGGAAAAAAACCTGGAGGAATTTTGAGAAGGAATAATCAGTCAGCCTGCCAGTTGCTGTGATGTAGTCATGGATAATTCCTCACTTTACTGAACTTCTTTCTTCTCACCGCCGCACGAGTGCTCCAACCCACGCCATCGCGTTCATCATTTTGTGACCGCACGTACGTCCCCGAGTCGTTCCTGCTTTCGTCTTTACGGAAATAGAAGTCAATTTGTTTTTGTGCAGAAGCTTCAGATAGCTCTGTACTGCCGTGCGCTGTTGCGGGGAAGGATGAATGAGGAACGAGTAATGCCCAAGTCCTCGAGGTCAGGTGTATGCGAATCTTAGAAGGAAACAAGAGCTGAGTGAACGATAATCGTAAGCCATGTTGAGACAGTTTATTCTGCTCATGGGCGGATGGTTGCCGAAGCATTTGCTTGTAACTACTTCCTTTCGAGTCGTTCTTAAATAACAGGATGCTACACATACATTCGATCCATTCGAGTCCTGAAAATAAATGGTAATGCAGCACCAAATGGCAACGCAAGCATTTGGAAGACGAACCACATAAATGGACCCAGCCTTTCTTGTCAGCGTACAAGAGTGGGCGCCACAACAGCCGGTTTGTTCTTGTAGTGGCTGTGTTTGCGCAATGTGGCCGTGCTCCCCTGGTTTCCTGCTGCTTTTTATGTAGTAGTCGAAGCTGGCTTTTGGTTTGCTAATCAAATCTCCGGGAAGTAAACAGACTCGGGCCTCTATCGAAACGTCGCCTTGAATTGAACGGGGAACGGCCGTAGTGACACCCGGCCGGCGTTTTTGCTACAGAAACCGGATAGCCGGCGCGCTGTCTGCCCATGCCCTAGCAGCGGAGAGCAGCTTCCCGGCCGCGCTTACTCTTTCAGCCGCCGGCGAGCACGCGCGGATACTGTGGGATGCGCGTGTCACTGTGTTTACGGGTGCCCGCTTTTCCCAGCATTGCTGGCTGTGCACACAGGGCGTCGAACACGGACCCTGGTTTCTGCGAATGCAGCGGCCGTGATTGCCAAGCGCCGCTGCTGCGCGGCGGTAGACTTGAGGACCAGCTTCCGGCCCGCCTAGCGTCTCTTTTCTGTCCGGCACGGAAGGGAGGAAGGGGACCCTTGTTGAACTTTGGCCGCCCGGCGCTTGTGGACACAGCGCGGAATCTGTATGGGCGCAACGAGCTGCCCGTCTTGCCGCCGCGCCCCGAAGCGCGTGTGTACCCATCGAGGAAGGAAGAGCGGGTGCGGCTGCTGCGACAAAGGGCGGCATCCGTTTCTTCTTTGTTTGCGCGTCCACGGAGCCTGCTCGAAAGCGACACGCTCCATGAAATCGCCGGCACCTCGCATATTTTCGCCCGCCCGCGACGACCTTTATCCGCCGGGCTACCCTTGCGAGAGGCTCGCACTGGCGCTCGTCTTTCCGTTCTCCACCGCCTCGCTCCCGTGACCCTGCGGCTCGTTCTCCGCTGCTGTCCGAGACTGCGCGGAAGTGGCTGCTGCCTAGAGCCCAGTGGCGAGGAAAGGCGAGACGCTCTAATTGAGCAAGTCTTGGCCTCCCGCATTAATGAACCCTTTTGACAAACTTCCCAAGTAGTGTGGCGGAAACTGCTGCACTTCGCTGCTGCAGCGTTTAATGAATGCGCACTGCCCGCCAGGAAGGCTGTCTGTTTCATTATTTGCACGGCGTCCACGATGCTCGACAGAGAGAGATCACTTTGTCACCTTTTGTTTTGTAAATACTGTACAAGCTGGCATGGTCGCTTCTTGTTATTGCTCCTCTATGTATGTACTTCTCGCAATCTGCTCCCCGTCAATTTAATCTCCGCCGACTCAAGATATCGGATAGCGATTGTTCGCCGCTTGCAACATTCTTTCCTTTGTTTTTTAATAAACCACCACCACTAGGCCAATTTGACATTCTCGTCTGGGACTCCATGATCGGCGCGCAGCTGTCTCGGTCTACTTTGTTGCTGCTCTTGTCCCCAGTGTTTTCCACTGCGTTCAAGGACGTGCAAGCACTTTGCTTCCTTTTCATATCACCGCTCATTATTTGTTTTAGAACCTGGAAAGCATTGGAATCGGAAATGTTATCCGCAATCCGCAATAAATGCAGGTTGTTTCCTTTCAAATTACCTATGTGGGCATAAAAAAAGAAATAACAAATTTAGCACAAGCAAAAAAATTGTGTTATTTGTTTTTTGCCCCAAAGCATATCGGTAACACCACCAAATAAAACGAGAGACGGCAGATTAGGCGTGGGATTGTGTGTCCAGTCGCCTAATCTGCTTGCCTTCATTTACCTATAGCATGCATACAGTCAATACAACCATAATGAGCCACGGCCACCATTGGAATTAACGGTTAAAGATGGCGCTGCAATCGCATCAGTTTCTCTATAATTTAGTTGGTTTTCTGACTTTCTGTGACTTGGACAGATTGTTTGGTTATGTACAGGTGCGTACTGGTGCGGACAAAAGTAAACGGAGCATGCTATTTCCTTCAAAAAATTTTCACGCGTTGCATATATTGAAACTGGCAGTCGTGGTATAGTGCGAAGCGGTATTAGGCGCCAGTGCTCTTTCACTTGAACAATTATTAATCTCTTATCTCCATTGCAGAAGGCGTGATTTTAATTTGAACGGAAAAGCGTGCTCCGTTTACTTATGTCCGCACCTGTACATAAGTAAACGGAGCACGCTATTATGTTTTAGCTGTATTCACGTTTTCTCTATCGGAAAAAAACAAAAAAACACGAAATTATCTGTGAAAGCAAATGAGTTGTCCGTTTGCTTTTGTCCATACCAGTGCATATCTGTAAACGTTGTGAATACGTATTATCTATCATTATAGTAAGATTCCTGGGAATTTCTGACAGCGAGATAATTAGGTCAGGTGAGTGGACGCTCTCAAAGGGACCGCCAGTACAGCAGTGTCAGGCAGAGCGAGAGCTACGCATGGTTCATATTTTTAATACGTAGGAACACCTGCATAGCTAAAGTATTAAGCCAAAATCACCACAATAACTGTCGAGTCAGTGCTTCCACAAACGTTTGCCGGTAGTTGGTATATGATGTTTAGTAGCGTTAGAATTTGAACCCTTGTTCCAAGTGCAACTGTCGAAGCTTAAAAATGGTTAAACAACTGGCATTCTTGTGTTTAAAGATAGAGGCAGTTTCAACATCTTTGTAAATATGAATGAATGGCGTTTATTCAAGAACATCATTTAGTTTTTAGCCTGCAAGGAAGAAAAACATCCAAGACTAATTTTTGTTTTCATGTTTAGGGTCATTTTTTTGAACACGCTGCCGCAAACACTACCCGCCGAAAAAATCCCACGTTAAAGGTGCATTCTGTCTACTCTGGACCCTTATTTTCAGGCTATTATAATCAATCGTATGCATTGTGAATGTGAGCCGATGACTGCGTTCGCCGCACCGCCCGCAAAAGCCCTCCGTTTGCGTAATAAACGAAATGCGATCCGTCCCATCATGCTTTTCATCCAGCGTGCGTTTCGTCACGGGCTTCTGAACCGCAAAAAGAAAAAAAAAAGGATATAGAGTCTTCTAGGAAACTTACATGTAGGTGTCATCCATATAAAGTGCAGTCACACAATGTCCCAGAACAGAATAACATGCCCATTCCGCACGGAACAACTTGCATTGCGTGACTGAAGTTAAAACACCGGTAATTCCTGAGCATATTGCGCGTTTCTGCAGAAATTGCTTTGTCAAGGTGCCGAGTATTCTCTATAGAGATGAATTTGAATAATCTATAGAGGTCGACATTCTTTCTCGCGTAGCCACTCAGTAAAATTATTCCGGAATTAAGTCATTCCGCACGAGGTTGTGGTAATACTAATCATGAAATCGAACTCACTTGGCTCAGTGCGTTCCTGATACCCTATTATGCCAAGTACTCGAGAGAAAAAAAATTGACGTTAAGATAAGTAAACGTTTCGGTACCAATGTACGTATGAAATGGTATCGTCGCAGTTGAGGGGTTAACGTCCCAGAACAATCAACATCGAAGTGGTTCATAGTCTCTACTTTGTATCTTTCATATAGTAAATTCCCAAACTAAACTAAGCCTAACACACGCTTTTACATTAGAGGGTGCACTGTAAGCAACGTTTGCTGCAAAATATAGAAATGTTTTGGCAGCTGTTCTGCCAGAAACTCTTTGTAATACTACGTTTTTTTTTTTTGTTTTGCTTTTTTTTTTTTTTTTACTTGTCTGTCAGTTCACGGGTTTTTCCGTGGCAGCTAACAGAAAATTTCTATTATACATAGGATTTTTCTCTTTTTATTATTCTATTATTTGGAATCTTTTTTTTTTTTTTTTTCGCCTGTAAAAACAGAGGCGTTGCGCGAAGCTCCACTTTCTGTCATTAAGCAGCATTTTTGAGGCGGAAACCTTGGACGAAATACTGTCTGTCGGCGTTGTCAATACTCGATAGCATTCATAAAGTTTTCCTTGTGACAGCCCTTGCCTACAGAGTGGAATAACAGCGTGCATAACACCTTCGAAGAAAATTTATTGAAACGATGTCAGTATTTGAACATAACCACATTGTTCTCTTTACAAGGCAGTCATAAAACAGACTAGACTACGATAGAAATATGCCAGTAGTGATGGGGTTGCTTTCCTGATGCGGTAAACTGATGTCCTGTATCAAGGAGCCACTCCTCATTTCTATTTTTAGGCACGCTATATGCTCGTTACCTTTACTATAATGGAGCTCAATTTCGTGCCACTAACGTTACTAGTTTGCAGTAATCGAAGCCACAAGCACACAGCAGATATACCAAGCGCTCTCACAACTTTGTGCATGAAACATTTTTTCCAGGGTTTGCTTCTGGCCGAGCAAAAAAGCCAAGCAGACGACGCTTGTTCGAGCTGCATGATTACGCCCCCTTCTCGTTTCCTCTTCCGGTTTCCGCTTTTCTTCGGCTCGGCGCCACTATACCGGGCAGACGACTCTCGCGTGGTACTGCTAAAAAATTGACAGGGTATTACTCCCTTTGCTTGCCATCCAACCAAAGTTTTGACTGGAAAAATTACATTTTTTTTTTTTCGTGAGCGTGTTTCGGGGGATAAAATGCGTACAAGAAATGTTCACTGTATAGGAACAGAAATTTAGTTCAAAGATGCCTGTGGTTTCTCGCACATTTCATAGTGTACGTACGACACTTATTTCTTCATAAGAATAAACGCCGTTTTTCAATTAGGCACGACCACCATCACGTCTGCTACTCTGGCTCTGCTTTTGCACGAAATGAGGCGGATTTGGAGCATTCACCGAAGGTGCGCAACAGCATTGTCGCTATCGTGGCATCTCTTCGCCGCATCGGGCCGCTGTCTGTGTGCACCGGGAGCGCAATACAAATGCGAGCCGCACAGCTACAACAGCGCAGGGCATCCCTATACACGATGCATTGGCGGAACGTGCGTGCTGGAAATACCAGAAGAGCCGAGAGGCGCTCCTCTTGCACACCTAACCGCACGGTATGCATCGAACGGCCTGCATGCGCTTCGCACATATGAACGCGAACAAAGAAATAAGGCAGAAGGACGCGCCCGTTGTCGTGCAGTTTGCCAGCTCGTTTTGCGGACGCGATCGCGACCACTTTCGATGACCCATGCCAGGACGGAGACGCGTCGAGGTCTGTGGGCGCCGCTACTCGCATTCTGGTGCGCCTAGGCGCGGTGCATTGTCTGTCTGTGCTGCAGTACTCGGCGGGCAGTCGCAGCAGAGTGCGATGCGCGCGCGTGGCGCAGCGCTAGACCCGAGCCGTATATCTTCATTGAATATCCCAAGTTCTCTCTTATCCTGGCCCATTTCTGCGTTTTCTCGCTGTACGGTTCGTCGCTTGCATTCCGACGCGGCTCCCCCTCCCACCTTCTTTCCGATTTTTTTTTTTTTTTCTTTTTTTCATCGCGGACGGCAACAAAGAGAGCGAACGCTGATGCAAAAGCGCTCGCGACGTTCCGCACACACACCGCAGCAGGCCATATGCGAGCGCGCGCTTTTGCGCGTTTTTTCTTAGAGAAAGCATTTTGTGCCATTATTCATACTGCGCGTGTTATCAAACGCGACGGTGGATGATGCCAACTTGCGTCGCGGAATCGTTTTCTGATTTTAGGGGGCGAGAGGGACAGAGGCAGAGGGGGTCCAAATGTTCACGCGCGTCTGTTATTCACCACACCGGCAGAAGATAAAAACGAGGGACCAGTGTAGAGAGGGAAGACTGCGCTTACGGAGGCAAAGGAAAAAAAAAAAAAGAAATGAGAGAGAGCAGCGGAGGAGGCCAAGAATAGCAAGCAGCGTCGTGCGCGAGATAGCTCGCAGACAAGAGTGAATAATGCGGGCCGGTGCGCGTTTGAAGCGTCGACAAAGATGCGGCCGGAGATTCGCGCGTTCGACGGCACCAGCCGCTTCGACCGGCGCGGCACCTGATGCCTGCCGACGGCGCTGCGCCTAATGCCCGAACGCGCTCCGCAGACCGAGACGCCGCTTACGCCAGCCGGGGCCGCGTAACCGTAATTGCATCACGCCGAAGCCTCCCGCAAGTTTCCGCAGCAAAGTGCCGAATGGCATTCCGGCTGAGTCGCATGCGCCCGCGCTCTTCATTTCCGTGCTGCAAGCGGCGCGCCGTGATTTGTGGAAGCAGCCGCAGGTCGTTACAGATTTCTCCTCTCTCTAAGCAGTGGCCCGGCGGTAGTCGAGACTGGTGGAGAACGAAAAATAAAAAGCGGCGAATTTCACTCGAAATGTCCAAAATGTCGGCGCTCTTAAGGCGGAGCATGGGCGAGTTCCCAAAATGCCTTCATCCTTCGCGCTCTCGATTCGTGGCGAACGTGAAAGCATTTCTACACTTTATCATTTTTTTTTTAACTGGTAGGCACGCTTTTATATTTGCAATTGCTGTATGCGTACCCTTTGCGCAGGTAACAGCAGCACTGGGCACGGTGCATGCTACACTACACCGGGCATACTATTTAATCCACATGAAAACATCTCGACTCGAGTCAGCCCTCCATCCATTTCTTGTAGGAAGATGACGGGACTGAAATTTTGAGCGCAGTACTTGCCAGCAAGCTGCACCTGCACCAGGGGTATGTTCCCGTCTTTACTGCTTGTCAGGCGACTCAATGGACCAATGTCCGATTTTCCATGCCCTTTACAGAATGCGTGATATACGCTCTGCCGTCGGCCGCTGCAAAACGCAACCGTGCGGTTTTCGGCTGAAAATAGCAACTGAGTGTGTGGCCGGAACTTCAAAGTAGGAGCGCAAGGTAATGGTGGTCGTATACCTCAGTCGACTTTTCACCCATAATATCTGCGTCAGCTCGCTGTTTTCGCACCTTAAAGGAGGACCATGTTGAGAACTGGGCATTGGAATGCATACAGAGCGCTTTGGTATGCCTGATAAATGTTACGTTTTTATTATAAGTAAAGCACCGCTTTTGGTACGCGTTAAGAGAAGTGGAAATATAAGCTGTCAAGTAACAGGGACAGTACACAAGGCGCACGGACTGAATGTCGAGAACGGACTGTTTCTGCCCTCTTTCTTTTGCGGGACGACTATTCAGTGAATATAAAAACATAATTAAACATAAAAAATGAATGCTTAAAAAATGCGTCGTGCATATATATTGGAACTAGTATCAAGGACCAGGCATTAATATTCAATGGTGTTTGTGTTTTAACGCTGCAAAGCGGCTCGGGCTGTGAGGGGCGACTCATTCATATTTGAAGAGATGTGTTCGCCTCAACAGCAGCTGAATAGAATTATCTGCAGTGTTTCTAAGCATGAAGCAGCATTTATTAGCACGTTGACTGGTCCAGCGTTCATTTCCAGTTACCAAACCTAGCGTTCAGTTATTTCAGATTTTCGTTCTATACTGCAGTCATACATTTTGCGGAAAAGACGCGCACAAAATAAATGCTTCGTATAAAATGCTTAAAACTGAACTTGCGTCTCTTGACTAAAAGTATAATGAAGTGAATTTTTAAACGTCCAACGTTGCTCAAGAGCAACAAAGTAAAGCAAACAGAGAGGAACGTCGAAGCCGCGTTTTGCATGGCCTGCCATTTCGCTTCATTGAGCGGCTGCATCGGAGACGCTTTGAAAAAGCGAAGCTCGCAGCTAGCTTCGCACTAAGAATCGGCGACCCTGCACTTGTACTGTCTCTTAGCATATCAGCTTCGTCTTACCGAAGTAAAGTGAGCTAATAGTACGCTGTGGAAATAAAAAGAAATGTTCACGTTTACTGTAATCAAGCAAGTCGTCAACCTACCAATTTATCCCGCTGGTTCAGGCGGTGGGGACGTTGGTATCACGAGAATTTACTCTGTGTGAGCCATGGCGTATTCTCCTTTTGTAAATTAAGCACTTCTGGAGAATGTCTATGAAAGTGCAACTAGACGTGTTCGTATTTTTTTTTCTTTCTTCTGCAAAGAAGCTTCTGCATGGTAGACATAATTGAATTGTGCAACTCTCATCTTAGTCGAAAACAAAACGAAAAAAAAAAAACGCTCTGCTAATCGCTTTGCCTGTGGCTGGTCTCTCAACTTGGAGTCGTTTCGAGATGTGGGGCACTTTTTCCGAAAGCCGTGCCACGCACAGAGCGCGAGCAAGTTCGCCGCGTGACTCTCGCTATTCCTTTTCGTCGCCAGGAGAAGAAAAGGAAATAAGGCAGCCTCGTTGCATACCGTAAAGCACGCAGACAGTCCCCGACTACGGAGAAGAAGTTATTGCGGCGCTGTGCTCCTCCTGAGGCGCACCAAACGTGTCCCACTTTCGAGTCCCCGGTAATCAGAGGAGAGTCAAATGAGCCCGAAAGAAGTTAAGTGCGTGACGCGCACACTGTTTGCACACTTCCCTTTATTTCGCGACGCACGCGGTCTGCGCCACCGAGGGGCGTGTGCGTGAAAGCGAGGCTTTCTCGCGAATGTTCTCTTGCTAGATGCTTGCTAGTGTGCGCGAGAGATCGGTCGAGGGAGGAGGGCCTTGGCGCTTCTGCCCAGCAGCCCGACGCGCACCTGCAGCAAATGAGAGAACTCGTGCAGCGCCGCCGGCACGCGCCGGTTGAGTGGAGCCGTTCGTTCCATGAGCGAGCACACAAAGCCGCCCGGCAGCCGATGGATGAGTCGCCAGATCGCCAAACACGGCACGACCCTTTTCACGCTCTCTTGGCTCTGCGCTGTTTGTTTTCTTCCGCTGGCGTCCTTGGGCTCGTTTGTTTCGCTAACCCCCTTACCTCCCTCTACCGACTCGCGGCGCTGCACGAAGGTCGTGTGTGTGTACGTGACTGAGATCGACGCAGACAGAAGGGAGGGAACAAGGTCGAATATCTTCGCTTGACCGCAACGAAGACGCGCTGGCTAAAGGCATCCGAACTATGCATCCGACCACGTGACCATTTAACCAAACGCACGGAGGATTAACTGTGAGCTGGATGTCACAAGCTGTAGTTTTAAAAGAGTGTGTCATCGTAGCCTCGCTGGATAGCTGAAAGCGTTTAGTAGTGCGCACTCTTCGTAAATCCAGTGTACCAAGGAGACGAGTCCTTTGGAGTTTCAATGCGTGCCCACGCTGAGAAGCTGTTCTCGTAAGCTCTATCGATTAATTGTGACTAATGGTGGCATTAGAAACAATTACTTGGGGAGTTTATGCAGCGCCATGTAGCGTCGGCAGCTCGGTCGTAGCTTCCTGTATCCACTTAGAGCGACTGATGAAGCCGTGCCCGCCGCTCGACAATGCGTTGGCCGAGGTTCATGTCTTAAGTTCCGTGCAATTTTACAGCCACTGAAGGAAAAAGCATGTAAGAACCGAATACTACACTCTTTCACGTAACATACACAACAGCTCTCTATTTACCAGGAAAACAAATATGCACGCATTAGCCTCGTCGCCTCAACTTTTTACTTGCATATTTATCAAACACTGCAAATGAGAGCCAGCCCCGACGTGACACAAAAAGATCCACTTTTTCGCAAAAGTTTGCTATATGCCACAAATTGAGAAATTTTCAACATAAAACGCTAACTTTCACGTATGCTTCGGCACAGTCAACAATTCAATTTTGACATCTCAGGCTTTGGCGGATGACACCGACGCCGCCGACACTGTATACTACATGTTTACAGGCTGACAGGAAATATTCCATGCTCAGTCCCACGTCGTAATTTCAATGACAAGCTCTTTGCCGCGCGGCTAAAATAAAGTTTCGTGTTCATTTTTACGCGCTATAGAATGAATGACCCAGGAATATTTTTAGGAACAATAGGAGGTCATTACTCCGAGGCATGAGCAGAGCCAGCGCTTAGTGTTAAATCTAAGAAGCAGGAAATAGACGATTGTTTACGCTGACACAGTGTCTTCCATCAAACGCCTGTGTGCTCTTCTAGACAAACGCCGTGTTAACGCTGCGATTTATTAGGAACGCGTTTTTCTTTGTGCACGACTATTGTTTCTCGTCTTAGTGCACGTCGCGGAATGCCAAAAGGCCGGCGTCAGTATCACCAGAACACCCTGAGACGGTTCCCCTAAACCCCTTGCATGCTAGGCTCCGATGGCAGCAAATCGCCGCTCTATGTCCTAGCACCTCGGGCCGATCGCGCGAAGCCGCTTTGCCTAGCCGGGTTGCGATGGCGGGCGCATCATAACTTACCGGCCTTGCCGGTGACGACCGCACCGAGGTCGGCCTGCTTTTTGCCCTTGCAGCAGCGCTCGTCTCCGGCAGCGTAATGGATCAATGTTTATCTACGCGGCTACGATTCATGCGCCCGTGCTAGTTGAGCGCGCTTGTATAATTAATGAGAGAGCAGGCTTTCTCGAGCCCCTGTTCGACGAGTTTATTATGAACAACAGTAATCGCACAAGTGTCGCCTCCGAGCTGTGTCAACACCGTTATCACGCCAAGCACCGCGCTGGGGCCGCACGGAGGAAAAATCCCCCCTTCTTCATCACCTCCTCTCCGTCCTCAGCCTTGGTCCATTCCAGCCGGCAATTACTCTGGCTCCGCAGCCGCCTTTCTTGCGACCGTGCTCTCCCCTGCGCCACCTATTGATACGCGATGCCTGTTTCAAAGGCAGCGAGCAAATGTCCGACGTGGATGACACCCTCGCGGGAGGGCGTCCTACCCCACCCAACTAATAACACGCACCTGGCGACATCGCGTTACACGCGTTTGCGTCAGGATAATGGGAACCGCTAGTCCTTCCTCCGCTACAGAAATAGCATATCGCGTGCTTCCGAGATTTATGCATGCCTATTTGCCCAGCTTCCCCGAAGTTTGCGTATTCTTTCTACGTGCGTGCGTGTGGCCGGTATTGGCAGCAAGATCGAACACCCGGCGCCGCCCCTGCATTCATGCTCATCCGATGCATTCGTGCATATGTATAGACGATGGGAGGCTGTCTCGCCTCTCGTATTCCGGGTGGGTCCTTCGTCTGTACGTTTGTTTTTCTTTTCTTCCTCTTCCTTTCCCGTCTACTGTTGCCACAACAAGCGCGATAGCTATGCTGTCTGACGGTTACTTCATGCAAGCCCCTTTTATTTTAGTTCGAAAAACTTGAGAACTTGTTGGTCTGCTTGAACAGGGCATGCATTTATGCATGAGCATGAATGCTGAATGCTTATTCTGCTTGCGTGGTTAACACTTCTGAAATGGACAGCTTTCGCATCGTTTCTCACTTTACTCCCACTCTACAAATTTTCCCAGCGTCCTTCCGCGCGGCCCTTGAGAGAGGCGGGCGGCCAGCCTCATCCGGCACTCCCGGCATCATACGACACTCCCAAAAACAGTAATTTGCCTTATCTCTGTGTGCCGAAGAATAAAAAAAAAGAAAAAAAAAGAAATGCATAGTGCACAGTTATAGCATTTTGCGGTCTCCCGCTTCTTGTATCGGTAGAGCCTCCTCGCTTGGCAGCCAGCTCAGGATAAGAACACTGCCACAATTCGAAATCCTGAGGATTAGCCGAAAAGGCGCCTAGATGGCATCCTGCACTCTTTGTGAGCGGGTGTTTGTTCGTGATCTTAAGCTCTTGTCTTGGAGCTTAACGTTGCTAAACGGAGAAATACGTAAGCGGAACTCTGGCGCAGTTTCCAAAAATGTCGTCCCGAGCCTTCCAGAGTACCGTTCAGGCTGTTGTGGCCCCTTCAGGACACAAAAAGTACGAAGGTGTGCGAGACGAAAGTGTGTCCTTTCTGACCCTACGACGAAGTTTTCATGCTTTCTACCTTTCGGCAACCGGTTGGCCCCCCCCCCCCCCCGCCCCCTTTTTTTCTTTTTTTTTTTCTTCTAGGAATTGCCGCCTTTCAGAGAGGCAAGTTAGTCTCATGCTTGCTTCAGCATTCCCGGTAGCACGCTTATTTCCTGCAACGAAGAGAAAAAAGGCACACTTTAGTTTCTCCTCACTTTTCCGTCGGTTCTCACACGATCCCAGTAATTACCACAATGTTGACTTCTTCCATGAAATGACTGTGTTAATGAAATTCATCACATTATTCAATTACTGGAGCACACGCGTAATTCATTACATTAGCCATTACCCCAAGAGGTAATCTAATTATTCTAATCCCATTACAGCATTGTCATTAATGCCATGCAGGGCTGTGAGCAGGAAGCACCGGCGCACAGCGGCAGCTCAGTCCGGTCGGACGCAGGCTCGTACCGCTCACTGTAGGAGGCCGGCTTCCCGCTCCCCTTTAGGCAGCCTCCTTCCAGGCACAAGCCCCAGTGCTGCGTTGTACACGTTCGCGGAATGAATTCCTCTTTGCATCCCCCAGCGGCCACATTAGTCGCTGTCTTACATTAATTTACTGTTTCAGCGTACGTTCGCATTCCAACTTAGTTTCTCAGAACAGATCTGGCGCGGCGTGTGATTTCAGGGGCTCGGCATTTTGCGCCAAGCGTCCTCTGCTTTGCTAGATAAGCGCGAAGTGGCGTCTGAAGGAGCGAGAGAAAGGATGAAGAAAGAGAGGAAAGCTACTAACCAGAATAGCGTTCCGGTTGGCTACCCTCCAACGGGGATAGATAAAGGAATGAAAAAGGAAAAGACAGAAGGGTGGGGAGCACAACCACAATATGTCGCGCAAGCATGACCCCCCCCCCCCCCCAGAAAAAAAAATAAATAAACAAATGAATAAATAAATAAATAAATAAATAAATAAATAGTAGGTAATCTTTAGGCATTAAGGTCCATTGAGTTTTGTGGCCACAATCGGAGGACCTTACTTCCGTCAAGGCATGGATCTAGGTGGTCTAGGGCCCATATAAGAGTATATCTTCTGGCGCTAAAAACAGGACACCATTTACCCGGTGGGTAATATTTGATTGCCTCTTCACAGCCACATGCGTGTTACAAGCAGGACTGTTGGATATGCCAATGCGAAATGAGCACGGTTTTGTAAAAGCAACACCGAACCATACATGACACAGCAATGTTGCTTCACGTAGCTGCAGGTGAGGCTAAAGATGTAGTAGTCCCGTGTCCAGTGTAATCAGGCGACATCAAAAAACTTGCCCGTGTTCCATGCGCCACATGTGAGTTCCCCCGCGCGAACCTGAGTAGCCTACCCGCAAGGTCAACTCTTGATACGTTAATAGTAAAATGGTCTGTCGCTATGGGCCGATAGGGATGCTTCGTCCGCTCGGCTGTTTCCTGCGACGCCGAATACATCGTCGCCTTTGGTTATTGCGTCGTGGTAAACTTCAAGATTTTTTTTTTTTTGACGAGTTGTTCAGCTCCCTGCAGAGTATATAATGCAGCTTCCGGGCCTTGGAGGGCTGCTTTCGAACCAGAGAAAAACAAACTAACCATTCTTGTGGTTTTGTTCACTGATGAACTAGGCTACATCCCAACGGCAGCGAGTTGTGCAACCTTCGAGGAAGAGGGGTAGGTTCACTTCACGTTTATAGTGATAGACCTTTGTCGCTTGTTGTTGCTTCTGAATTATTTTGCAACTTTCTTCAGAAACATTGTTTTGTGTAGTTTTCAGCGCCAAAGGTTTTATACAGAGACAGGGCGCCCGCGCCGAAGGCTGAGTAATTTAGCAACGACAAGGTTGATTTTAAACAAACATTTTTCTACTATTTCGTCTTTAAAAACTAGAAGCCTGCCAAGGGAGAATCTACATGTATATTTATTCTAGGGATGCGCGAATATTGAAATTTTCGAATACGAATCGGATACGAATAAAAAAAAAAAGTTTCCAAAACTTAAATCGGATATCGAAAATCTGATCAGTGCAAAAAAAAAAATTAAAAAACAGTAAGTTTTGTTTATCTTGCTTATTTCAGAATTCACGCGGTGTTAACAATAATCATTGAACTAATATTAAAAAGAGGCATTTACCCTACCGGTAAGGATAATATTAATTATATACAGGATTCCATATATCGGATTTTGTACAGGAAAAGCCTGTATTAAACCAAGTGGAGCTGTCATATAGTTGCTGAATACAATACAGTCTCGTTTACTCAGCCTTCAAGGAACCAGAAACATTGTTCGAATAATCCGATAACTGGAATTATCCAATGGGCCCGGAAAACCCCCGAAAACCGTTTGCATATGAATAATTTTATTTGATGAACACCTGCACGATGGCTGCTCGCATTTGATATAGAACCAAAGTGGGAACGACGTCTTTTTTCCTGGATTTGTCAAGTGCTACGCTTTTCGCGCACTGCCCGGAATGCCCTTGTCTCAAAAGGGAAGTTCCCTCTTTACAAAATGGCCCTGTCGTATTTTGAGGATGCTTCACTGCATAGTCTTCGCGTCTAAGCATTGCGGTGAAACTGCGGTAAATTGGAAAATTTTCGGTGTATTCAGTAATTTTCCAATATTCGGGAAATTCCAATTATCAGTTTTTGAATACGAATCGAGTAACAAGCTTATTCGATTCATATTCGAAATTTCGATTATTCGCGCATCCCTCATGTACTGTTATCGTGAGCATTTGCAATATCTCAAACAGTGACGTTCAGAAATTCGTAGGATGCACGTAGCCTTGCACATGTTAACGTACAATACGCGCGGCTCAAAAATAAAAAAAAACTGAAATCATTGCTAATGAAGCGTGCCCAGTAGACTTCGTACTGCTTACAAGAAGTCATTTATATTAGGTCACTTGAGTCAACAGGTAGAAGACAGCCTTTCTTTTAGAGAAAATTGCACTTTCTTACAGTTCCTCCTTTTGAAATTTTTTGAATACTCATCAGCATTTCGATCAACATTTCGAACGTGGTATGGTACGGTATGGTATGGTATGGTATGGTATGGTACGGTACGGTACGGTACGGTACGGTACGGTACGGTACGGTATGGTATGGTATGGTATGGTATGGTATGGTATGGTATGGTACGGTATGGTACGGTACGGTACGGTACGGTACGGTATGGTATGGTATGGTATGGTATGGTATGGTATGGTATGGTATGGTATGGTATGGTATGGTATGGTATGGTATGCGCGGCTTAACGACCCAAAGCTGTGTATAAGCTGTGAGAGATGAAATGGAGCATAGAAAAGCACAGCAGTCTCCATCACCACGGCCAGGATTCCATCTGGTGTCCTTAAGCTTGGCGGGTGCGGTAGTTGAGCTTTATAAGCTGTACAGGAAATTCTGATCAATCTATGCAAGCACTGCTTTGTTTTTGCCACTTCTATTCTAGCCTTTCATTTTCGCACTGATAGATTAATTCGCTATTCATACGCCCACCTGTCGCAGATTAGCTCTCATGGACTTGAAATAACTTACCTACATTGCGTGTTCAAGGGGCTTGTGAGTTTGTACTGCCGCACTTAGGTACCGCTAGGTGACCTTAATCAATCTATACATCCGCTGTGCAGTTCTGTTTTTATTTTTTTTTAAGTAATGATTATCTACTGATTCAGGTTGCCGGATAACGCTGACACATTGTCAGTATTAGCTTCTCTCTGTGATGACACACTGTGAGTATGTAATTAAAGACTACATAATGCAGAATGAAGGGCTGGGTCAGTTGGTAAGGAAGATTGGAAGAGACCTGCGTGACTGCGGTCTTCAGATATGTTAATGACTTCTTAGTACTTTTGAACGTTGCTCCCGATGACAATCTGCAGGATGTAGCCGCTAACATTTTAGACTGACTTATGTCATGCTCTAAAGCTTCATTCACTCTAGAACTACCCGACCGCAGCAATATCATGTCTTTAGGCATCGTTCTAACATGACAACGGGCACCTTTGTTGCACCTATGTTCATCGTACCTTAAAGAAGGCCTTGCTACCATACAGCTAAGGTCATTCAAAGCTAACCAAGAGGAGTATAGCTAACCTGTATCTCAATAACGCGTCGCAAAAAAAAAAAAAAAAAAAAAAAAAAGAACAGCTGCTTTCACACCATTCAAGATAGCTTTTTGCAACAAGGGCAACATTTGATAGAATAAGAGTTCCCTATGCACGTAATTCAAGGAATCTCTGAAAAGCTGCTGAAAATAGCAAAGACGAAGCAAACAAAGCCGGCAGACAAAGTGGATAAAAAAAAATTAGTGTTGCCCTACGTGCACACGTTTTCACACATCATAAAAAAAGGTCGCCAATCGTCAAGGTGTTCAAAACGCTTTTTCCGTCCCACGTAAACTAGCTAGATTGTGCAGGATAATTTGTAATAAGAATTCACAGTGTACGGCTTACCATAAGACAAAGTTTGTTCTCTGTGCAACGCAAGTTATGTGTGGTATTCTATGATCATGCGGGAAAATGTATGTTGGACAAACGGGTCGGTGCCCGACTTCGAGAAAATGAAAGGTCTGTACTTTCCCATGAGGGGCGAATTTGCAAAAACACTTCCGAAAGCATGAATGCAGGCCGTTACTTAAGGAAACCATCATTCTGGGGCGGGGCAAAACAAAGAGCCAACGCGAAATCCTTGAAGCATATCATGTTATCAAAAATGATGAGAATTGTATCAGTGACACGTCTGTGACCTTGTGCGATAAAGAAAAAAACCTCAGTTCTTAAGCTCCTTACAGCGCACATAGACAGCGTGCTGTGACGGCAATTTACTTTTCCTGGTGATTAGAACTATATTCTTTTTTCTCTTGCCATGTGCGCATGCGTTGCTTCTTAGATGAAGGGTATATATGAATGTTACCTTATTAGAAATGAACCTAGTTGTTAGTCCAGCGTTGTCCTATGTACCTCTCTGTCTGCGTCCTTCTGCTGGTGTCAGCCTTTACTAATAATGTAGGGACTACACAAGAATAATTCATGATACCTGGAACAGAAATAATAGTACCAACAAAGACGAACTCTACAAAACAAGCGAGGCAGGACTAGCGATTCTCCTCGCCTTTATTGGCGCTATTGTTTCTTGTGCCAAATGTTTTGCACCATCTAGTCAAAATTCGTGTTCTTTAGAAGGAATAATTCATAGCCTTCGCCAGTGTCAAATCCTCTTAAAACACTCCCAAGCACGTACGCACGACTATGTCGGTAAAAACGAGTAATATTCGCTAATCGCAGATCGCGCATGTTCACTTGATTTTCGCTAATCCCTATTTTCTGTTACCTGAGTAGAGCTGGTTGGCAACTCTGCATTCATCGTTTCAGTAGTCCCCGCCATGGTGGCGCAGTGGTTAGGGCACTCGACTACTGTTCCCAAGGATGTGGGACCGAATCCTGGCCGCGGCGGCTGCTTTTCGATGGAGGCGAAAAGCAAGGCGCCCGTGTGCTGTGCGATGTCAGTGCACGTTAAAGAACCCCAGGTGGTCGAAATTTCCGGAGTCCTTCACTACGGCGTCTCTCATAGCCTGAGTTGCTTTGGGACGTTAAACCCCACAAACCAACCAACCAACCGTTTCAGTAGTTCACAGTTAGTTTCTTATTGAACATAAAGCATAGGCCGCTCCTTAGGATTATTTCGGCAGAATAGGGCGTATCTGCAGCGGCTGAATTTTTCAGGTGGTAGCGGACACCACGCATGAAAGACAGCTTAGAATTCAAAACAAACAAACTAAATAGTTGTATATTCATAGGTTTCATTATTACACACTTCTTTTGAAGGAGAAGGTTTTTACAGTACTAAAGAAGTTGAGAAAAGCCACAAAGTGTAGACACGGTGGAGCCAGTGTTCTGAATATTGCCGAGAAAGAAAACACCAAGTGTAATTCAGCGGAATCCTTTTTTTCTGCCCCTGCATTTAAATTGTGAGAGAAACAGATAGCTCCATGAGAAGCCAGATGCTCGTAGGTCATGACGTGCGCTCACCGCAGCAAAATAAACCCAAGAATAGTCTTCTTTAAGGTCTCAAAAAGCCCGTACCTACATCTGTAGGTGCTTTAAGAGTAAGGAAGCTTATGTAAACGACCGTTTTCGCTCGCCGATGGTAGATACAGAGCCCAAAATATGAGGAAATGTCTTATTCAGGAACTCTTCTTGCAAGCATGTGGTTTCGCTGTTCGCTGTGGCAGCTCTTAAATTATGAGAATTTTGCAGCGGCACTGCGCAGGGGGAAAATTGTATACACGCAGCTCCGTATCCAGCCCGCTCGTTCGTGGGAGTTGTCGGGCCGTCGTTTTCCTTTGCGCTAAACGATATTTTATGGCGGCCTTTATTCCCTAAATTAGTCTCATGGATACTGAGTGGGTCGAATATTCTATCATCCTCTGTTCAGAGAAACACGTCTTGTATTAAAGAAGGCGTTTTGCAAAGCGTGGCTTACTTACAGTTCCTTCACAGAAACGGTATCGACTCGGCTCAGACTTTGCAGAAAACACGGAGGCCGCATGGCTTCCCTGGAAGATGTGGGAATAATCTCGATGCACACTTAAAAGCTGTCCGCGCCTCTCGCTCTGTTTGATCTCCCAAGGGCCGCTGGTCGCGTTGGGCTAAAAGAGGGCGATTTCGGACATAATTGTGCTCACGGCACCTGACGGTTGCTTCAAACAGGCTCCTCTTTTGCGGCCATTCTTTCTCTACCACCGTCCTTCGCGGACTAACAGGGCAGATACGGACAGCGTGGCTCTGCAGTCCCACTGCGTGTGATCGACGAAGGCGTTGGGCTGCTTTTATGAAGGAGCCGGCATGAGCCGAAGCTCTCTTTTATGACTGCCGTGCACCTTAATGCTGCTGGTTCAGGCCTTCCTGCCAAGGGCGGCTGCCGGGGCCACGCCGCCGAGCACAGCCAAGATATCGTAAATCACGGTGCTCCGACTTGTATTTTCTTTATTTCCAAGCCCTAGTAGCCAGATTATTTGCGTGTAGTTGTTCCTTTTTGTCTATGCAGAGAAAGAACTACACTCGAACCGCCTAGCGTGCTCTTTGAATGAGACGTACTCAAATAGGACATTAGCTGAAATCTTTAGCATCGAAGAAGCGGATAAAGACTTCCATTAAACCTTAATACCTCAGCCTAACTGAGTGCTTGATATCATATACATTATGAAAAAAATATATTGTCAAGGAGACCGGAACGAAAGGTCGCACCCAGGATGTTCTATCTATTTTGAGTGCGTGGGTGGTGTGGGTTTGGGTGCACTCGAATTTATATATCATGCTTCTTGCACTATTAATTTATAAACTGTTTCAGACTTACTGTAGACAGCATGGCGCTTTTGTATAGTGTATAATAATACATATTTACGAACTATTTACGCTCTCTCTCTCTCTCTCTCTCTCTCTCTCTCGAGAAAAATATTTGAATCCACGCAGCTGATAGTATATAGGTGACGATTTCAGTAGTTCTGATAGAATATTGTTAGGCATTCATAAAAATACCTGATGACTGCTGTAAACAAGGGCTAACAAAAGAAAGCGGGAACCTGCAGTCTGCAAATAGCGTCAATTATATCAAGAACTAAACCATTTGGAAAATAAAAACAATCAAGCGCTACTCATGCTTGACACCAAACTATGAAAATTCGTCTCATACGTAATTTGACTCTAAAAAGCTGTGATGTCGTTAAGCTGCAAAACCCACCAGATTTAGGAGCTATTTCTTTTTTCATCACTGTTCATTACAACACTCTTCGGTGAGGAACGAACAACGAAATTATAAGCTCCGACCTTTGGGGCTCAGAATGCGACACACATAACAGGCTTCAGGAAATAAAGTACGCACGTTTCTATAATTCCTACTCTGTTCGAATTCACGTCTTGTTTTGTGCACACCTTCAATCTATGAAACCTCATTTGTCAGCTGGTTTTCTTGTTTCTTTTAACTGCCAAGAGCGATTGGTAAGCGACTCTTAGCAGTTAAGAGAAGCAAGAAAAGTTGGCATATGAGGTCAAAGTCACTGAAACTCTAAACAGAAGAGAGGATATGCTCGCATACCAGGAAATCGCGCTATATTTTAAACTAAATCGTCAAGTTTATCCGCCAGAGAACAGAACGCTCAATAAGAAAGAGGAGGTTGTGTGGAGAAAATTGTAGACGGAGTTTTTTCCCAAACCAGCACTCTCTAGCAAGTGGCATTTTGAAGTCTTCAGGTCAAAGTACAAATTTTGCGACGAGGCAGCAACTTCGGCCTACATGGTGTGGGCATGTCCAAGTACGATAGCTCGAAAAACTCTAGAATCCTGAGAGGCTTTGCTATGTGGCTCAGACCCTAACGTGCAGCAAGACATCATCGGCCCTTCCTGCTGCTGTGTCCCAAGGGATTCCGACAGACGATTAGGGCGACGGGGATGAATGGGCTTCTCTCCTGGCGTTCACTGACTGCTGTTTGAATAACGTTTTTTCTCTCTCTTTCTTAAATGCTAAAGTACTGCACTTCGCAGCGCAGTTTTGGTATATTGCGCTATCACTGCACTGTGCAGCAGCATCAGCAGCGATGTGACAGTTTATTTTCGCGTTTCTCTACATATCACGCTGTGTTGCTCAGTATACGCACTCTGGGCGCCTCTGATTCTCATTTCTCTACGAATACGCATTTCACAAGCCTCCCGTACGCCATCACAATATAAAAGCTTTCGCTTCTTTCGGCACGGCGGATGTGTGACTGCTACTGTCCGGGTGCTCGCTAGGCCAGAACCGGTTGTAGCGGCTTCTGCGAGACACCGCTCTTTCTACGCAGTCCCACGTTAGAGTTGTGTTGCCACACGGCGAGCAGGCGCATTGGAGCGCGCTCTCTGGGCACCGTCCGCGCTGGAGTGCTGCGTGCGGGGACGGAACAACGCCCACCGCTGACTTACGCCTCCTCGTCCCTTGGCGCGCGGGAGGATGCAATCGCCGCCTGCAACTCGCGCAACGTGAAATGCTCGTCTCAGCGAAACAAGCCCGATGCGTCCTACGCAGCCGTCTATCCCGCGTTTGAAGCAATTTGCGCTCTATCTCACGAGCGATGCGTCAACGCGGCCGTGTAATTGACTGGAGCACTGGGTGCACGATCGACGTTCCCGCCGCTGTACCCAGACTCAGGCCTGCAGACACTAAATCCTTGCAGCAGCCAGTGCCTGCAGTCCTTCCGGGTAGCATTTGTCTTTGGGGAATCCATCCTGCACATTGCCTCACTTTTTTTCTCTTTCGCCCGTCCCCTTGATTCTTTTCTTCAGTTCTGGTCACCCGGTATATTGTCTTGGGCGCGCCTTCCAGGGCGACGAGTGTGTGTGTGTAGCACGTCGCGGAATTCCCTCGAGCAAACGTTGCCTTTCGCGATCGCGCTCTCATATCAAATGCGCGGCGTAATTCGATTTGACGAGGAATCGGAATGGAAAAGCGTCTTGAGTTGTAAGACCTATTCTGGCTGTTCTTGGTGGGCGCCTGTCGTTTCTGACCTCTCTTGCAAGCAGGAATCGATGAGCGGTTCGCGAGGAGCGGGAAGAATGTGTTCCCGTTGAAAATGGCCAGGCGCTCCGAATGACGATCATTGTTATTCCAAGAGATGGAGAAAAAGAAAGTAAAATAAGAGCGGGCATAATTGAAAAACAGGGTTCTCTCGAAACATTTGAAGTTGGCCTTATCTCGCTGCCTGTCTAAATGTCCCGAAACGCAGCCGTTTGCCCCAACTACATTTACTGCTCTTGATACTCTTGACATTGCGCATTAATATTGCCAAAGTAAACAGAGCGAGAAGAAAGCGGCGCTTTTTAGGCGTGGTATCTTTACGTCCATGAGAAGGAACTCCTTTTCTTTGCGTTTATTGCTCTACGAATATCTTTTGTTCTTGTTTCTTTCTCATATTTTTTGTGTATGATGACAACATAGGAACTTTCCCTTTGGATGTGAGCTTAAAGCGCATTCTTTAATTGCATGAGGCTAAGAATAACACGGACACATCTTTCTTTGATGTTGCGTGAATATTTTATGTGCCTAGGCCAGTTGCTTTTCCGGCGAATGGGTCTGTTCGAGAAGGGCCAAAAAGTATCGAAGAGACACCTCGAGGTGGCTTCCCACCAAGAACATGCACTCTTTCTAGAGACAATGGTCATATATAAAAAAAGAAAAAAAAAAGATATTTGACAGAGGAGCTCTCGCCGGTATCCTCTCGGCTTCTTGATGCGGTCGTAAAAGTTGGCTGGGAAAGCTTTCGTACTCCTCCACCCATCGTTCAGAGCTAGCGCTTATCTAGAGAATGGAATTACGTACGCTTATAGCCTCGGTTTACAAGCGCGGGAAAGCACGGCATCCCGCCTAGGCCCGAAATTCGCTCCGTAACGTATACAGGCTCCGATCGACAAGTATGCTGCTTCAGCATGCGAAGGCCCAAACGCACGGTGAAGAAAAAAAAAACACATCACGACCTGTCCTTTCTGTCTCAATTCGGGATAACTTGAACGACGTGTTGGCGTTTGTCGCTAAACGAAACCTACTCCACTTGTCGTTTCACACTCGGCGTCAAAAATTGAAGGATCGCCCCCCTCCCCCCCCTCCCCATGCCACAAAGAATAAAATCCGATTTTGCTACGACCTGAGCGCATATGTCTTGAACAATTGATGCGATTCCGTGTTTTCGCCCAAAATCCTGGACCTAGGGCCTATATTTCAGGATGCATGCCGGGACCCTCTGGCAATAGAGCATTTCAACGACTGGCGTAGTTCCTAAATATTTACCATACCGCGCATCGTAGAAGTGGTTGTTGCGCAATGTACAAATACTCAGTGAGATCTATAGTGCTATCCTTTGGATCGTATACCATACAGACTCCCTCGGCTTGTTTGCCGTTAAGGAATGAGCGCAACAGGCTCTGAGGTTGCGCAGAGCGCCGTCGCTATCCGGCGGTTCAGCGTGAGTCTAGGAAGGTCGGCGTGGAGCCTCGCAAGGACGATTTCTTCGTATATTTGAGTCAACCATCATTGTGGATTTTCGTTTTTTCCTGGGAACCGTAGTAGCCTTACCACTTCACAGCTAACCCACTTATGTCATGGTCTATAGACAACATGAACTTAGAAAAGAACGCCGGTAAATTCTGGTTACTGCCCATCTCGAAATGCATGCAATAAGAATCATTTGGCCTCTTATAGTGACGTGTTTGCGATGGACCGACACAGCCTCACAGTGGAGAAGTTATCCAAACAGATCAAAACGGAGCTGTTTAGAGGTGCGGAGACAGAGCGCGAACATTCCGCAATGTGCGCCATGAATGTGAGACTATAGAAAGTAGAGTCTCTTGTATGGCTGCGCACAGGGGCTGTTTCATGCTCCTAAATTTTACAACTACTTTTTAGCTCTGTATTTCTCTCTTTCCATCATTCATGTTAAATGAACAGGTGGGAACACCATCCGATCCTAATGATGACACGGGGTATATGATAAAATAGGCTATGTAGAAGTTCCAACGCTACCTATACACATTGAGAGCTTGTTCACTGACGAACACTATTATTTGTTCATCTATATAGGTTAGGCCTTAGATAAGCGAATGCGACTGCAGCTTTTTCGCTGAATCAGCCTCGAATATATCAATTATGAATAATGACTCTGCTCTCATAAACATTGTGCCATGAGTAGCAGCGGAAAAATATTTTAAACAAATTATTTATTGCATAATTTTTACCATGCGCAGCCTCCATTCTTAAGCCTCTTTCTTTAAGCAAGAAGAGATAATGCAGTTTTTCATGTGAATGGTGAGCGTACGGGTTTCATCAGTGCCACTAAGGGCAAGTGTGTTGGACCTGAAAAACCGTGCTTAAGCTGCTTTCGAAAGTACGGTCATGAAAAATGTGAAAGCTAGCAAAAGTTGAGGATTCATTTATTAATATTACGGCATATGCCACACGCTCAGTTTTATTTTTTTTATTTTTACTACTCGTCCACTTGGCGTATAACAAGTGACGATAATTTTTTAATATAGTGGGAGAATAGTTTGATTTAGTTCATTGGACATAACGTCCTAAAGAGACTCAAGAGATGGTGGACCCCGTAGTGGAGGGCTCCGGAAATTTCGGCCACCTGGAGCTTTGTAGCATACACTGACATTGCATAGCACACGCGTTCCTTGCTTTCCGCCTCCATCGGAAAGCGGCCGCCGAGGCCAGGACTGAACTCGAGTCCTCGAGAGCGGCCTAACCACTGAGTCACCGCGGGGAGTCATATAGTAGACGAATAACGATAAAATTTGCAATTTTGACCTCTGTATTTTTACTTCTGCTTTCTGACTAGTTATCCACTTGGTGTAAACGCCCTATAATCATTTTCGAACATAGCGGAGAAATAAATGAAAAATTCGTAATTTTGTGCAAAAAAGTTACTTCTGTCTCATATTGCTCACGACTATGCTACTGTATACGGTAGACTTTATGTTTTTTTGCGTGTTTTTCATACGAACGGTGCTCTACGCTCGTCTCAAGCCGCTGCTCCAGGAGCGGCTACGTCATTGCTCCCGAGCTTACGTAAGAAAATTGGCCGCCGCAATTTTCCGCGAGCTTCTTTTGAAAATGTCGAGTGACAAATTAGGCCGCGGTCGTTCCTTGCAGTAGAATGCTGTGCGAGAAAAAAAAAGCTCATCTGGGAATAATTGAGGTTACAGACATTTAAGCCTGCCTTGGAAGCTTATTCATTTTATATGTCTTGCTGTCACGAGAGTTTGATCGCCAAATATTAAGAAAATCTGTTTCCCATATTTAGTTTCCGCGAATTACACTTTCGACAAGATTGTGGTACAAATGAGCCTAACAGCTGTTCAAGTGTTTGCTCAGATTACAGCTTGCGGAGAGCATGTTTTAACTTGACAATATTTAATTCAGCATGCTTTTCACGTGCTTGTCAGCGGCAAAGCAGCTTCACCGGAATTGTTACGAATTTTTTCTTCACGCACTCGCACTTCTAACAGCGGCAGACAGAAAAATGTGCCGAAAATTCAAACCAATCAGTACTTAGTCGACTATAAGAACTAGTAAATATTTCAACGACTCAAAGGCTGTTTCCTCTTCCTAGTATATATAGTGCCATTTCAAAGCGATTAGCGTCATCGCCCATATGAATTATTTCGCTTTTTTTTATTTACTTTTATATTCTGCCCAGCGAACGTTTCGAGGGACTTGCATTGTTCTTTTTTTTTAACCTCAGTTACATTTTTTGAATAGCGTCATGTCCTCTAGAATTCTTATTATATAGAAATGTAACGGCAGCTTCTCCTCGGAGTACTTTCGCATGCAAGCTTAGACTACGCAGTGGCACGAGCTTTGCATTCGGTGCGAGTATGGGCGACGCTGACACTGAGCATATCTGAAATGCATTCATTGCACTGAAGTTTTTCTTGCTTCCCCACATGAAGCTCGCCTTGTACCAAAGACTATGCGCACTCAGCTGAGTAAGGGTGAGTGAGCTTCACGTGCGCGTCAAATGGACTAACCAGAACGAAGAAGTGCCAATTACCGAAGCTAAAAAAGTGACGTCGGAATTATTCTTGATGCGTTTTATAATCGAAGCGTATGGGCTGCTCGGAACAAAAGCGCGCGAATATTGCCATAATGGCAAGTTTAGCGCACCGTTAGAGGCGCTCCATGTGCTTGCGAAGACGCGCAAATAAATTATTTCTGAGTTTCTCACGCACATAACCGCCCCGCGGAAGAGGAAAGACTCCGAAAGGCATTTTCATTCGCTTGCGGAGCCTTGCGACTAATAAACGCGAGGAGTGCGCAGCGCGGCGTTGAGGGTGGCTCACTTTGGTGCTTAATTGCCCCTTGAAAATTCCCGTAGGCAAACCTTGTTCCGCATATCAGCGTAGCGCTCTCTTTTTTCGGCTTGATAGAAAAAGCGCGATGAGAAAGAGTGCGCCGTATTCTACTGGAGAACAAAGCCCACAGCGTTTCTTTAATGTCAGCAGCTTTTTCTTTCCTTCCCTTCCGTTTCTTTCTTTTATTTATTTTTTTTTTTTTTGAGCGCCGTGCGGTCTGTTTCTTTGTCAGTTTTTGAACTTTGCCTAGTTGCCAGCTGCTTGTTCGCGAGCTTCACTACTCCCGCATTGTTCGCTTGTCATCTGCCACTGCACAAGGCCGGTGCAAACGCGAATATATGGGTTCCTCCTCGAGGCACTCAGTTGAGGCCTCGAGAGGAGACGAAGTATTCAAACAGTTTGTTTCTGTCTTTTCGTTACGCGTCGCTGGCTCTCTTTTTCAGTACAGGATCATCGTCAACGCCTATTTCTTATTATCTTATTATACATTCGATGCACATAGTCGGTAAAACTATGAAAAATATCTTGACACAACTTTTTCAGTTAAACAGCACGTGAAGGGAAGTTCTTAGTAACGTTATTGCTAACATGCATAATTAACTCTGAACTCCCAGGTTATAAGTGTGAGGAAGTTTATGCGCGGGGAGGGAATATGTATTGATGTCTAAGACGTGCAACAACCAAGTATATATAAGCCCGTTTTAATCCAACCATGCCGACGATAAGCGCTGTCTCCAAATGAAGAGCAGTAGTGTGCACTTTAGATTTCTTTTTTTTTTTTTTCATTTTTCTCCAACAATACGCAGAATTCAAAGCACCTTGCTGGTTTTGCTCCTGATCAAAGAGCCTGGGATTAAAATACAAGATACTAGTGGATATTTTTTATCTTATCTTAAACATATGCAATGTTATTCTTTGCTTTATACTCTCACGTCGCTCAACATTTAATGCTCAGTTTCTTGGTCTTAGTCATAGGCCCCGGTGCAGGTAGGGCCGAGACATAGTTCGCTGCACGGGATTAGGAAGCCAGCGAAAGTAAAAACGGCTCGATTGGAGACGACCTCAGTCCGCTCGTTTCCTTTGCAATTATGCTTCACAAGTCAGGGCATCATGCACTCGTCTGGCGCAGAAAGACGAACGGTGTCGGGATTCGGCAGTTTTAACGAAATATGTTTCCAGAAATACTTCGTCGGGTTACTGCGTTTATATCCTTCGAGCAGACATCTCATTATGCTGGTGATGCGTATATCCTCGTGTTTTTTTTTTTCTTCTGCATTTCAATATTCACGCATAGTTTGCAAAACACAAGAGCTAGGAACGACCGTCCACTGCGTATTATGACTGCGGCGACACACGTTCGCGTGAAGCCTTGGAAGCGAGCTCTGGCGCCTGAAGTTGTCTCTCGCAGTCTGTTCGCTGACCTCCAGCTCCTTCTCCCAAGGCGTGCTTCAGTATGTTACCTTGCTGAGTTCTCCACTTTTTTTTTTTTTTCTGCTCCGTCAAAAAAACATCTTCGCTGGTGGAAGTCCTGTAGAATTAATACTCGCTCATGATAAGGCTCGAGTGGTTCCGGTTGATTGGCCGCATGCGAAATTGCCTACCAGATTTACCGCAAGCTTTCTCTAGACACAGAAAACCATCAAACGCGGAAGGCAGCAGAAGGAAGGGAGCGAAACGAAAAACAGACTTATCTTTTGGGCCACAAGCTTCCGTTTCTTTTTATTTTTTCCTAGCTCCTGGCCGCTTTCTGGAGGCGAATAACGGAAGCACGGGAGCTGGCGGATGCTGAGCCCCTAAGGATGTAGACGGAAATGGTGGCAAGGGTCTTAAGGCGGCTTGTTCTTTTACTTTCGAAGTTTCAAATTATATGGCCGTTGTCGAGCAGCGCGCCAAGAACTTAGGGCCCTTTTCTGTCTACTTTTGTCTAATTGACACCAGCCGATGGTAGATTTTAGGAAAATCACTGGGCATTTTTCTTTTTTTTATTCTTGTCTGGGAGAAGCGAATTCGAATGTGCGCACTGCTCACCATCCTGCATATGAGGACAGCATTTTTTTTTTCCTTTTTACATGAATGGTTTGTGGTTGGTTTGTGGGGTTTAAGGTACCAAAGCGATTCAGACTATGAGAGACGCCGTAGTGAAAGATTTCGGAAATTTCGACCACCTGGGGTTATTTTACATTCACTGACATCGCACAGTACACGGGTGCCTTGCTTTTCGCCTCCATTGAAAAGCGCCGCCGAGGCCGGCATTCGATCCCGCATCCTTGAGAACAGTAGTCGAGCGCCGTAACCACTGCGCCTCCCAGGCGGGGTATTTTTTTTTATGAAAGTCTCAGTGTAGTTCCAGTCGCGTGACGCTACGAGCTCTTGATGATACACGCGTATGGTTACATAACAAATCGAGATGTTAAATGCGCTTTCTGGTGAACCAGCCTAGCGGAACTTGCTCTTATACATAATTAAAGAAAGCGTAGCTCTTGCCTTTTATGTATAGTGAGGCGTTCAGGGGCGGAATTTTGACATTATTTGTTAAGCTCCCCTGCTCGCTGTGTTTTTTCCGCATTACTACAGCGCTAAAAATATAGACGAGCACCAAGGAAGGGAAACATACACGACACGGACAGTCATGCGTGTTTCCCTTACTTGGTGCTCTTTTTTCGCGCTGCAGTTAAGTGGAAGCAAAGTAACCAACTTGTCCAAAAGCTCGTTTTACTAAAGGTTTTTTATTTCTTGATGGTAAATCTGTGGTTTCCTTTTCTGGTCTGCAGCACCGAACTCGATTCATGCATTTTTCGAGCATCTTCGTTCGTGCTACAAAATGCAGTGCTCGTACGTGGTGTGGCGTTCGTGCCTTTCCCCGCGAGCGTTCAGCTGCCTTGCCCAATACCACGACAATGAAGTGGTCCTGGTCGTGGGTGTAGAATAAGCGAATAAATAATTAACCTGAATTAGTGTAAGTAATGAGTCGAGACACCAAGCTTTCGGATTTACTCATTCTTCATTTCAAACGGTCAGCAGTACTCCAGGACGCATGATACACGCTCCTCGATCCATATGCACGTGGTACATACCTTATCATTGCATTATTCATACTTTACAGCTCATTATAAACCTCACATAACATTTATAGCGCCTTACAAGAGCAGCAGTAGTGATTCAGTAGGTCCCAAAAGTATCGGCGCTGAGAATACTGCATGTCGGCTGTGATTACCGATACTTTGCGGAGTAGCACTTAAGTTCCAAATGCCGCTAGTCGGTACAACAATATTCTGGGAAAAGCTAAGAAGGCGAGGAAAATCACCGAGTTCTCAAAGCAAGCAGCTCTCTTGGGCCGAGCTGAATCAGCAGTCTGTATATGCCACGCGGTTTCTGTGTTTGTCACACCGTGCCAACCTGGTGCTCGGCGGACGTCTCTTTTGGGGGCCCTAGCCGAGAGCGAAACACTGTTAGGAGGGCATTCGACCGAAAGAAACGCGATACTGGTGAGTCTAAGCACAGATAGAGCGTAGCGACATCTTGATATTGGTTATATCAAGTCCATTGCACGTGCCTCGCGACGCCTGCAGTTTTCACTGGCTCTCCGCTATTTCGTTTAACCTTGAGGCAAACATTGAGATGTGCAAAGCGTCAAGCCATTCGATGCTTTCTATCGAAGAATTTCGTTTGTCGGCGTTATTATGGGCCTACGTTGAATTGCAAGCAGGGAATCATTGCTACATGAAACAAAGAAAAAATGAATTAAATAAATTTTAGTACATTGCTTGGCTGCCGCGAAATAAAAAGACAAGCTATTACACTCAGTGCACTCATCTGAAATTGAAGGCTTCTTCAAGGAAGACTGTGTAACTACAAATAAACCATCGTTGGTTGCTAAACCAGCTGTAGCTTTGATGTTTTCAGCCAGTTACCATTAGCGTAATCAAACACAAAGTGGCAGTTTTTCATTCCACCTGAGGTTACCAAACATATATATATATATTTTTCTTTAAGCGAGACTGCAAGGATTTCATCCAGCAATCCCTATGAATTTAAGTTAAGCACCGATATTTGTGGATGGTATTAGTGGATGGTAATAGTGGTTGTGGATGATAGCAGCAGTAATGGTTCAGTAGGTCGCAAAGTGTCGGCAATCACAGCCGACAGTGCAGTACTCTCAGCGCCGATACTTTTGGGACCTACTGAACCACTACTGCTGCTCTTGTAAGGCGCTATAAATGTGATGTGAGGTATATAATGAGCTATAAAGTATGAATAATGCAATGATAAGGTATGTACCTGTACTCACCTATGGGGCTGAAACGTGGAGGCTAACCAAGAGGGTTCTACTTAAGTTGAGGCCAACGCAGAGGGCTATGGAACGAAAAATGGTAGGGGTAACATTAAGAGATAGAAAGCGTGCAGAGTGGGTCAGAGAAATATCTCAAGTTACTGACATTCTAGGGGAAATCAAGAAGAAGAAATGGGCATGGGCAGGACATGTAGTGCGAAGAGAGGATAACCGATCGCTTAGGGTAACAAACTGGATTCCAACGGAAGGAAAGCGTAGCAGGGGGCGGCAGAAAGTTAGGTGGACGGATGAGGTTAAAAAGTTCGCAGAGGTCAAGTTGATGCAGCTAGCACAGAACCGGGTTAATTGGAGAAATATGAGAGAGTTCTTCGCCCTGCAGTGGGTATAGTCAGGCTGATGATGATGATGATGATGATGATGATGATGATGATGATGAAAATCCATTCGAAGAATCATACCCAGAAATTCAGGATAAGTGCATCCCTCAAGCTCAAAGTTTTAATGAACGCAATGTTTCGTATAACGCAAGGTCGTACCTCAGAATTAACGTATCCGCAGGTCTGCTCTCGGAACGCTTGTAGGTTCCGGCGCTTTAGTGTAAAAGATCCATCCCATTGGTTGCATTGACAGTCCTGGCTCACCGCAAGCGCTGGGCAAGCCTTAAAAGCAATACTTTGCTACGCATCGTAAGAATAGAACATTTTCGTCAATAGGCTCACAACACTATCACCGTCGCCTTACAATGAAAACCAATGCCGACGGAAGCCGCACGAAGTCGTTTCTCGTCTCTCTTCTCTTGAAACAAGCCTCTTATTTTAACCTTGCAGGTCCTGGTTTGTTAACCCAAACCCCTCGTCTCTTCGGCGTGTTTCCTGCTTTTTCTGGAAACAAGATGCCGAAAACAGGGGCATTTTCTCTTTAGCATATTTCAGCTTTGATTTTTTACTTGCAGATTTATCTTTTTACGTCATCTGAAACACGTGCCGAAATTTCTGTCCCACTGCTTGCCTGCTTTATTCTTTTCCTTAATGCGTTTTTGGCTGCAAACAAACGAATAATATTTGTTTATCTACTTATTGTCGTATTCTCCTGTTTTCTCAACCCATCGTTTACATACGCCTGATTATCAAGACGTAGACTACTGAATGTTTTATGTTTCTCCCTTTGATTAATGCATTCTTCGTGTTTCTCCTGAATCCACAAACTATCGAGCGCCACGACCCATGGTATCCTTGGCGCATCTGGCACGCTATGCTAACATCAAGCGCAAGAGAGACGAGTTTTTTCGTGACTTTTGAGTACCTACGCTTATTTTCTAATGTTGTGCCGTGTGCATGATATGCAAGATAACACCGAAAACAGGTGCTACGAACGACGCCAGGAAATATGTCGGGGGAACTGAATGAAATTGGAGAAAAAGGTGGGAAGTGAACGAGAGATAGGGCCAAAAATAAGCGCGCTCCACGTCGTGAAACTCCACTCTCTCACGTCGCTAGGCCACTGCCGTGCACTTTCGTCTGGGAATGAAAGCGAAAAAAAAAAAAGAAATCACAAGGCAGGTGTGTATGTGGCGCGGAGTAAGTGGAAGCTTGGCACATCGCTTTACTAACGCAAGCCCTGTTCTTGCTCTTTATCTCCCACAGGAATTCGTCGAGTATTGACGAGCTCCGACTTCGGCACTGCGTATAAAACTCACACACCCAAAAAAAAAAGAAGGAAGAGGAGGAAGCAGGGAGGAAAGAGAAAACAGAGACAAACTTTTCGTGATCCCGGTGGACGCAGCCGTGCTCGCACCGGCGAGCGCCTCGCGCCGGCCCTGCTGTGCCCTGCATGGCCTGCCCGGGGAGCCGCCCCCGCACCCCTTGACTGTGATGATGACCCCGCCGCGTGTGTGCAACAACCGCGGACTGGCGAACAGGACTGGCTTCCATGGAAGCCGCGCGCTCTTCCGTGCCCGGCAGCGGCCGCCCGCCCGCCGAGACTGATGCGCGCGTGTGGGCGGGCAGCGGCGGCGCGTCTGCAGCGCAGTCAGCGCTGCCCCCAACTTGCCGGCGTCCTCTCCTCAGCTTCGACGCCTCGGCCAGCAGACTCAGCAGTCGTGTTTCTTCGAGCTGCGGCAGAGCGCCGGGGCTGAACGCTTCGGTGAGTATACGACGTGTTATGCTCCCTTATTTATGAGCGCACATTCGTTAAAATCGGAAGAAGCAAACTGGCCAACTTCGGGTGGTTGCTTTCTTTGTTTATAGCTTCTCACTCTCAGCCTGTTGCCGGAAGAACGTCCCATTAAGACTTCGAAAAGTTGGCAGTTCTTTTTTTATTATTATTATTTCATTAAAGGCACTCCTGACTCCTTACCTAGCCACGTCCCCAGCGAACTATGAAATGCCACCAGCGATAGCAGGGGAAAGCAGAGAACGAAAGTATGATTCCGGCTGCCTAAACTTCAACAGCCGACTGGTAAAGAATGATAGAGGAGAGAGTGGAAAAAATATCGTGTCAGGCGTTCAATCGATGCCTTCTCAACACGCAATATTTAGTATTTGTCAGCGATCACTGAAGCGTTCGCCGAAATATTGAGTCAAAATTCAGAAACTACTTCCTGTCGTATAGGCAGTATGCGCCTACGTCACAGTGGTAGCCATTTTGGAGTGGATGAAGCAAAGCGAAAGGCAGCTACCATATCTAATCAGCTTATCGCTATCTGTTCCAACTTGCACTGCTGAAGTTGTTGTCTGCCTCAGAAAATGGCGCCAGTGACGTCATTTGAATACCTTATTTATCATTGGAAAACATAGGTACGTGCTAAAGACAATTGTTCTCATGTGAGTATGTTTCAGGAATCCGGTAAAAAAAAAAAAAAAAAAAAAAAAAAAAAAAGAAGCCAGTTGCAAAGTCTGCAAAGACTGAAATGCGAGGACATTGAAAAAGTTTAAAAAAAAATGATATTCCTTGCACTATTACTAGCAGCACTGAAAATGTTGTTAAGCCCGGTCCTGATCACAGAACATGTACCAAGTGAACCTTCTTGCGCGGTCCACCTTTATTTGACCGCTACGAGGGCCTCCTTTTCCTGCCCTGTCGGCGCCACGTCGCCTGGAAGGTGACCACTGAGATTAGCACAACCCCTGTTTCACACGACAAACGCATGCGCCGAATGCCTTCAGGCACGCATATTATGCCCTCAGGATGGCGCAGCTCGCTGCGTTCAGAAGAATATAGTTCTTCAGTGGAACTTGCTGATGTCAAAAAAAAAAAAAAAAAAAAAAAACCTCTGAAACACTCTTCCTGACCCACCTATGGTTTTGTTTTCTTTTTTTTTTTTTTTTTTTGTCTCATACCACCCTCTGTGCCTTCTGCTCCAGGGTTGCTGTTGATCATTCAATGCAAATAAAAATCCAACATTACTAAGCTCCTGCTCTATTAGGGAGGAGAAAAGGGCATCTGCGAGCTGGCCTGCAAGAAAAACGAACTGCCGAACCACATTTCTTTCTTCTACGGTGACACATTCACAGCGGCTTCGGCAAACGCCTCCTTGTCACGGAAATGACACAAATACTGGAGACACCATATTCAACATGGCGTATCTACAACACACGACACTCAATGTGATTTTCCCAGGCAGCATATAGGAATTAACAGGGGATGTTGGAAAAAATGCTCACGTCAGCATAGTGAATGCCTGCGGGCATTGAAACAGAAGAAAAAATAAACAGATCCTGCACACTTCGCGATCTCAATAAGACAGTAAGGTTCAAAACTGGCTGTAGGGCATTTAACTTAACAGCCTTAAAGGGCTGCAGCATTAAGAATATTCCATTATATTTTTATGCTCTGAAGTGAGAAAATTCAAAATAAAAGCCGGTAAAGCGATAGGACGGATTATTACAATATTATGTGTGTAATAAAACACAATATTACACATAATGTAATGTGTGTATCATTTAAAGGCATTGAAATAAAAAAAAACACACAGTAGGGGGAGTACCTTGAGCTTGGTCATTAAGACTGCGCGCAGTGGACTTAAACAGATTAAACTTAACCTGTTGTTGCAGTGGAGGTGGCAATTAGCTTTTAGGTGGTGGCCTATATTCTCAGACAAGGAGCTGCAAAGACGGAACAAGGCACGGAGGGAGCGCTAACTGAACTGTCCAACTATATTTCTGAGAAATAAGACGCTATACATTACATTTGCTCAACACACAATTCATAACTCATTCTGACCGATTTATGTATAGCCACATCACCGGGTTCATTCAGGCTCTGTCCCATCTGAGCGTCATCATTTATGAACATGGTGCAGAAGCGCAAAAATAAAGATAATCACGTACCAACAGGCCTAAGCTGTGTAGGGGTTTTTACCCTACTGAGGTAGAAAAATACGATCTGATGGTGCGTGGCTGGCAGAGAAGTATGTGTTTCGAGAGTAGCGAGTGGTGTGGTCTTTCATTCAAATCACACTCGTATAAGATCGGGCCTCGCGCTAACCGTGGCGAGAGGGAAAATAAAGGTTCAGAAACACACAAACTGCTGTTCAGATAAAGATGCTTCATGGCCCATTTTTGGATGGAAATGGTTTGAGATACGTGCGCTGCACACACCACTCCCCCCCAAGGGATCGAAAAAAAAAAAAAAAAACATTCAGAAATATTCTAGAGGCGAGTACTATTCTCGTTACATCACCGTCGAGAGTATTCACAGCACGAGCCCCATTTAGTAATTGTCCGCATCGGGAATCGTTGGCTTTTCATTGGCTCACTCATTCATTCCTGATATGGCAGCGTCTGACATGCTTGCAGCGTGCGTTTGACCGGCGCTCATCTCCCGTCTCGCGCTGGCTGATTGCGCACTATCAAGCGGACAGTTACTGAAGGGAGCTGTTGCGGAATTAGAAGCCAGGCTCTCGAAGGGTTTTTTCATCACGCTATATTTCTGCGCTCGAACGCATCCCATACCATAAGCGGCAGAATCGCTTCTGTGATCAGCTGCTGAGGTTCATGCTTGCGGCTATTTTTAGGCGCAAGGGATGCTTTCAAAGCGCAGCTGTTAAGCACCCATTCCTGGGTTTCACATCGCCATTGTAGTAGCAGTAAATAGTAGTCAAGTAGTAATAGTGCTAGTATTAGTAGCAGTACTGACAGCTAAGTAGAAGTGGTAGTAGTAGATAGTAGCAAGTAGTGACAGTAGGAGCAGCAGTAGGATAACTTAGTGGTAATAGTAGTAGTAGCTTTTTTGTAGCGAGAGCTACATTGGCCACAGCCTCGCCATTTTGCCATGGCTGTCCGAAGAGCGAAAAAAGAAGCAATCGTGGGAGGCGGTAGCTGACATGGCCGATCAATAACTGAACGTAGAGCTTCCTGACATTACGTTTGGCAGGAGCTGCCAACTCGGGCCTCTCCTTTCATATGGGAGGGTGATATCACAATCAGCCTGCCAAGACCCTTGCATTCACGTTATCCCTAGGCCACACAGGCACGTTCATACGGTTGGGTTAAAGCGGGGCTTTATAAGTTGGCTGGTAGCTTACGCTGGTCGCGTCAAAGCGATGGTGGGAGTGAACACAGAGAGAAAGAGGTGCCGTAATAGAGGGCTTCGGACCACTGCGCGATAGAGGTTTTCGCCGATCGCACTTTAGTGGTAAAAAGTGCCCCCTATGGCATAAATAAAGCTGAAACCATAGAGTAAACTAGTATGGGCAAAAGTCATGTCTTTACTTTCAGGCCGAACCTAAGCGTAGTCATGCAGATAGCTCTCGCGTAACTCCAGGTTTAACTACAAGCTAAACCACAGCTAATTTTTTTTTCTTTAGCAGGGGAGTAGCCGACGCAACCGGAGGGCATTTGACACTGGAGCCATCGGGAGGGTTGTTACCGCGTCAAAAGAAGGAGGAGGGTTACCGTGCATCAGGAGAGGCGTGGCAAGAGCAGATGATTGGCGCAGTCTGAGGGAAGGAGCAGAAGTCTCTCAATTTACATGCTCAACATTTAAACGCCGGGTTCCCGTCGTTGCCGTAGCAGCAATGGAAAACTAAATGTCGTGCTCTCTAACTACCCATGTATGCATGTTGCGCTTAAGTTATTTGCTTTATCATTTCGTGGATGCGAAAATACAGCCACAGCTGTTACTGAATCTCGTTTACACAATGGTAACGATCCAATGTGGCTTTTGTTGTTGTTGCCGTGATAAAAGAATTGCCAAGCGATTGTGATTGAAACTCTGGGGCATTTTGTGCAAACATCTTCGCTGTGAAGTCTTTGTTTGGATTACGATAATCATTACTGCCATCTCCTCACAATTTCAGAAAAAAATGACAACGCTTAGAAAGTTTGTTCTTGAAAGACTTCATGATTTCAGATGTACAAAGTACTCAGTTACGCTCACAGCCCCCATCCTGCACCTTCTTTAGTAAAATAAATAAATAAATAAATAATAATAATAATAATAATAATAATAATAATAATAATAATAATAATAATAATAATAATAATAATAATAATAATAATAATAATAATAATAATAATAATAATAATAATAATAATAATAATAATAATAATAATAATAATAATAATAGAAAGTGGCAGTCGACGATATATGTTCTAGTCAAAATCAGCTGTCAGTAACATGATTTTACGAAAATTGTTTGACTGTTTCTGCAGCTGATTGAAAAGCTGTTCGGGAGATGAATAAAAAGCAAATGGGAAAATGAGTTGCACCTGCGTTCGAACATCTTTTATTAATTTTTGGCGAATGAGGCACGGTTAAAGGTAGACAAAAAAAAGTTAAAGGAGAAAAGAGGAATCTAACGAAACCAATTATTCAAGTAAGCAGGGCAGTGCCGAAACTTGGTTTGTGCCGGAAGTATTTTAGGCTCTCTAGTCAGAGCTGCGCCGCCACTGGCTAACTAGCTTCCTTCCGGAAATCCCAGAAAGAACGAAAGCAAGTGCGTGGACAGTGACAGCTTTATGAGCTGTATTTGCGCTGAGTGCCGCTTCTTTCTCCTCTTTCCGAAAATGTACATGCCCCAGAAGCCGCAAAACGGCAAAACTGAAGACCGAGTTTGGAGCCTGTCGAGGCATAAATAAAATGACAAAATCCTATTACTGCCGGGACGGCGCAGCCAAACTGGCTCACGTTCATTGACTTGCCAACATGTCCAATTACACGGCAATCATCCGAATCCAACGCGCAGTCACGAGTGCGCGTAAAAAAGATCAAACCAAAATTCTAGCTTCCCTTGCACAACTGAATATTTGGGGGTCACCTTTGATAGCGTGCTAAGTGACACTTCCGCCACATAACGCTAGTTCGGGCTAGAGCAAGATGAAGTGCACAACCGGCGTTCACCGTACGCCTGCGCTCTCGCTCCGAGGGAAGAGAAATGCGGTCGATTGAGGGCACAAATGTTTACTGCACAGTAAGCTTCTTTACACAACGCTGCACTGATCCTCCCCAGATCTCAGCACAACCCATTACCCTACCGCAGCACCCCAAAAGCGGGGACACGTCACTGCGCGCGCAAGGCCGAAACTACCCAGCTGTTTTACGTCGAAGCTAAGTCGCTCGCGGATCGCACGGTCAACCAGAGGGTTAAATCTCGCCCTAGAAGGAAGATGAGGAATGCACGGAGTACATCTTGACGACGAAGGTCGCACGTTGATGGCTCATCGCGTGTCGCCACCAGCACAGGCCAACTCAGGAGCGTCAGCGCCTCACAGGTGGGCGACGCAACGGGAGATCTTTCGGGTTTAGAGTCCTAGACTCGAACAAACATAAAAGGTGCCCACGATCCCAACTCGCGTTCGCGGTCCCCCGGCAAAAATCAGGGAACCCGGAGGGAAAAGTCTACTCACCCTGCTGCTGCTGACTGTCGATGACGGTTTCCCCGATCGCTTCCCACGCGCTGTCTCGCGTCGAAGCTACAGTCCTGTACGTCACCGGGAGGCAGCCTAGTGGGGAAGCGAGACCAATGCGGAAGAACAGATGAAAGGGTGACTCAGAGCGGTTCTAGGAGAAACTTCCCTTCGAAAGAAGCCAGCAATGCACCTGCCGTCCCCAGTCTTGAAGTAACCCTACAGGGGGTCTCTAAGCAGCTAAACAGCGCCAGCTCTGGTCGATCGTGGAGCGCGGACCTCGCAGAGTTTCTGGTAAAGTGCTAGACAGCTGTGAACTTTTCCACAGTAGGACAGCTTATGTGCACACACAAAAAGGGCACACTGCGGCTGTTTTCTTCGTCATTCCTTCTGAAAGCATACCAAATATTTACTCATGGCTTAAAATATGTCCCTTCTCTCCTAGCGGAGATCATCGCTGCGGACTGATGTGCCCGAAACGCACATGGTTTAGTGTAAAATGCATTGCATGATTTGAAGTTTTTCATTGAGTATCCTGCGCTAAGACCACACACACACACACACAAAAAAAAAAACTCAGTCTTTGAACATGAAATTTGACATCAACGAACGAAAGTTGTATCATCATCACACACTTTGGGGCTCTAATTTTCACATTCAAAGCCCAAGCTACAGGAGACAAAAATTTCAAGTGGCACACACAATACTGCACGCGTACGAGTAAGAATAAATTATAAAGCCTTCGTAAGCGGTGTAAAATACCCTGCGGAGAAGCTTTAAAATAACACCGTTACGTGCAGCAACGATTCGCGATTTACGTACGGTAAAAAAACGCATCCCTCTGCATAACCACGCGCCGTGCGCCACGCTATGACGCTCACACGTTTATCATTGCTGTTATCCTGACAAAAGAATTCCTACAGCCCAGAATTTGGGTGAAAAGAGGATGTTAGGCGTTTTAAATCCGCTTCTTCTGAAGAGCTCGGCAAATTGGAAGCAGGCTTCCATTACGAAGCGATCGCTTCGCTTATACCATTCTGAAGGCAGCGAGATTTTTAGCAGCTGCCAATAAAACCTGGCCTCAAATTTTGTACTGGTCTCGCAACCCAAACCGGAACTTGTAACCGCTCCGCGGACAAGTTAATTAGAGGGACATCCATTTGGCTGTCGATTCCGACGTTCCTGTGCGCGGTTGTTTGCACCCGGATGCAAACCGCCACCGTGCTCGCTCACCCGCTCACCCGCTCTTCGCTGATTCTTCTTTTTTTCACTTCGGCATGCACACGAGGCTCGTGAAACGAATAAGAACATTTAAAACAATCAATCAGCTCTTCTTTTCTTCTCTCATTCTTCTATTGTTCCCCTTTCCTTTTTTTTTTTTTTATAAATTGCTGCCTGCCCACAATGAGGTAATCGGCCAAACCGAGAAACTAACATATTGGATCCTAATGATTGTACAAAAATAAATGAACCAGGACAATTAAGGCGTAAAAAAAATTACCAGAACTGTACAGAACAGCGGATTTAAATTGGAAGTTCTGTGCCTGAAGAAAAATAAAAATTGTGAGCTCATAAGCGCAGCGCCATTAATAAAGCAGACGCTTGCACAACGAAAGGCAATCAGTTCAGCGCTGAAAGAGCCGAGGCTGGTTTTGTATGATTCATTTCAGTGTATTGTCCGGAAAGAGGCGAGTTACGACACGGTGAAGGAAAGAACTATTATCTTTTTATTCAACCAGGGACAGAAGACAAAGCGGACGATTCTTTGACGCTGAAGAGCGAAATTAAGCAGGAGAGCTCAATAGTAGAAACTAGCCAGAGATGGTAGTCTAAAAGATAATGGCTCAATATGCACGTATAACACACGTTCCGGGTACCACATGCTAAGCAAATAAAGATAACCGAACACGAGCAGTAGCGAACGTACGCTCTCATAAACACTCGTGGCAAACAGTGAAAGGGCATGTCAGGAGCTGCTGTACCTGCCAAAAGTAATAAATAAATAAATAAGTAAAGGACGACATAAAATCGCTTTTTTGTTGAAGAAATGTGTAAAGACAACCATTTGGTTGAAACGAGTTGGCGGCATTTCGGAGCAGAGATGGGCTAAAATTATTCCCATTCGCCAGAGAAGGCATCGTCATCATGATCTTCTTCAGTGATGACGAATAGACAAAGACAATGCTCGATGTAAAGTTGGCGTATTTACTTTTCTGCGGTGGTTCATTGTTCACAACGCTCGGCTCCTGAGTCCGTGGACGGTGGTTTTAATCCTGTCGGTAGCGCTTCGACGGAGGCGAAGCATTTTTCGAAAATTGTAAACACGTACATGAACTTGATGAAGCGTTCCGAATTTCGCTTTGTCTAGTCGATTTTGGGGGCTAGAAGCTACGGCTCGCATCATGCTTGTAAAAGCCAATAGTGGTCCGCTAACATTGGTCATATTTAACGAACTTACTGCCCGGCGTTTCATAGTGAAATCGCTGGAGCGTAGCAACGCACAAACAGCTTTTACAACTCGTCCCCTGATTGCCTACCACCAACTAGTTTCCGCTTCAACGCCAACCAATTGAGAGGATGAGTTTAGACGGGCTATGGTCCGAGCAGGAGTAAACAGCATACGCGCACAATTGCCGCCCTTCTAGTCAGGAGGAAGACCAGAGTAATTTCGAACATCTAGAATACATTATTCAGCGCAAATATTTTGATACGGCGGCCTTGTTAAAATCTGCCTCAACAGAAGTGCTGCTTTCCCCTTAAAGGTAATTGAACGCCCTATATATTTCTGGGCAGCAACATATTTCTGTTGCCCCGCTGGGCTGACTCAGTGCTTACGGCGCTCGGCTACTGTTCCCAAGAATGCGGGATCGAATTCCGTCCTCGGCGGCCACTTTTCGGTGGACGCTAAAAGCAAGGCGCCCGTGTGCTGTGCGATGTCAGTGCACGTTAAAGAACCCCAGGTAGTCGAAATTTCCCGAGTCCTCCACTGCGACGTCTCTCATAGCCTGGGTCGCTTTGGGACGTTAAACCCCTCAAACCAAACCAAACCACTCAAATCTTTCTTGAAAGTGTTTTTGCCAGCCAAAAAGAGGCGCATATACAAGAAAGAATCACATAGGACAAGGGCTGGACTAATAACTGAAATTTTTATATAAAGCCAGACCACTCAGTATTAGCCACGCATGCGCCAAGACAGCCCCGATAACTAGATAATGTCATTAAAAAAATAAATTCTTTAGACGTGATCGCTAGAGATGGGCAACTGATACATGCATCACCATGTTTCGCTATATGGAAGGCCTCAAAGACTTTACGCGTCTCACGTGTTTTTTATATGTCCGAGAATAGAAATTTCTGATAAGCATGGGGAACATATCCATCTGCTATAATGCCATTCGAGATTTCCGTCCTCTTCATATCTTAGCCGTTGCACAGCGGCGGCGCTGCGCATAAGCATTTAGGCCGAACACATGTCACAGTACCCTAGTAATGACACGTTATGCCTTTTATTGGCCATTTTCACGACATCGACGTCGCGTCGGGAATTGAAATTGAGGGGGGGGAGTAAGGGTACACTAGTCATTTTTGGTAGTCGTCCGTGTAAACTGAATAAATGATCAGATATTAAGGAGGTGTCTTCTGAACAACCAGGAAAGATGGGGGAAGGGGGGGGGGGGGTGCTGTATACGCCCACTTACAAGGGATGGGGGAGTGTGCGGGGAAATCACAGGTGGAAGCGTGCCCGTTGCGCGAGCGTGCTCGACAGCACGCTCGTACTCGACAGCACGCTCGTACGTTGTTGTCATACTTTACTTCAAAAATACATTTTATGAGCCCTGTTATACATGGATGTTTGCGGGCTGACGAGGTCAAAGTAGTAAATATCACTGCACGAATTTAAGATTACTGCAGAAAAATGAGAGCGCTGCGAAGGGAAGTTAGCACGCGGCATAAGTTGAGTGCTTGCAAGACAACTGCTTAGATTCTGTTAGTAATGAGCAGATTTGCGTAGAAATGCGCAAATACGAGGTGCGATTTGCAAACAATTAACCACCGCCGAGCACACGTGCGACTAACGGAAGCGCGATAAGTTTTATGGATGTAGGTATGTCCCTGTAATGGCGAGTCTTACTACGGTTTGTGTCCATGGTGATTTGTTATTCACGAAAAAAAAAAGGAAAAAAAAGAAGGCACGGAGCGGAGCCTGTTTCCAGTCGCAGAATCGTGCCTTTGCTTTGACTGGAAGCAGGCACCTACGAAGACCGAAAAATGGAACCGCGGGGGAAAAGAATGTATTCTAGTGGCCTTGCCTTCGTTACGCGTGTTCTATTCACAGTTTACAAGAAGGGAATCTGATATGACCTCGCCTTCCACCCGTACACATGTCTAAAAATCTATATTCGTACCGAAAGTAGCGCGTAGTCGTTAAAATGTATGAGCACGAAACAACGCAAAGCGGGAGTAGCTTTAGCAGACAATACTCGTGCGATAGTGAGAACATTTACAGCTTGTTTCCTTCGCAAGCCGCATGGCCTTGGCTGAGTCTCGTGCATCTCTAGCGGCAAATGCGAAAAATTGCGCTTCTGGATTTGTTGCTCACCTGTTGCACAAACGTAATTTTAACTTCTGTCTTAAGTGCGCGCCCACCACCCAGCGCTCTGACACACTACACAGCAATTTCTTCTTTTTATCTCGTTTATTTATTTTAAGCAATTGAGAAACGAAAGACTGATCCGCACGAGGACGTCACCGTCAACAAATAAGCGCGAGCGTATAAATCTTTGCATCGGGCGAGGAGGACGTCAAAACGCCTCCTCTCTAGACTGTTGCAAACCGGTTTTTATTTATTTACATACCTACAGCGCCCTTGCAGGCATTAGTGTAGGGGGGAAAGAAAAAAAAAACAATATGAGTGCACAGATGACATAATACAAATTCAGCTGTAAATTGAAAGGCATGAAACGAGCAGTGAAAAATAAAACGGCACGTATACAAGTATACGTATATAGATATTTGCATCACTTAATCACACTAGAGGACACCGGAAATACAGACATGTGAAGTTGAAAGCAATACTAAAACCAGTTAAAAAAGAATATTCTTCAGGTCCTGGATAAAAGACGAAGGGGTCCCGGAAACAATTTCTTCAGGTAAACCATTCCACTCATGTACTGTCTTAGGGAAGAAGCTCTTCTTCCCTGTGTGCGCTTGCTGACGTCAAGCGCACACAGCTGCCCAGCGAGCAATAAGCAGACGCCTAGGAGGCCCTCGTTGCAAATGTCTATAGTTAAGTTATAGAAATAAACGCTAATCCCCTTAGACAGTCTATAGAGAGGGGGTCCTTCGCATCGGCGTCATTCTAGGCGCCCCCTCTGGGTCGTCAAATTAACCATATTCGGCAATACGATAATACGATCGCCAGATGTGCTGCAGTAAGATTTGATCAAACGTCATGCAAGGTGTCTTCAAAACATGCACAGTAAAATGTGGTGGAAAGTCGAAAAGAGAGAGATCAAAAAGTCTCGCAGTTTTTGAGGCCTCCGCATTTGAAAATACGTAAAACATTGCTGCTTTACGTGTCATCTCGTGTATCTTTTCCCTCTTAAAATTACTGCTTGCCATTCTCTGCGTAAGACACCTAGTATCATCCACAAAAAATTACCTAATTAACTAGTAAAAGCTTTGGTTATTACCTCGGTACCTCACGCGCAAAGCTTGGGTCTGGTACCTCGCGCGCAAAGCTTTGCATGTACCAGACGTCCGTGCTAAATGTGAGTAAGCTTTTGATAAACACAAAGTTTCGTAGCAAATCAAAACTGAGAGCTGTTGAAAATAGTCGGACATAGTCTGCAGCACTTTTTTTTTTTTTTTTTTTTTTTTGCCGAAGTTGATTACTTGGTGAATACTTATTGACCAACCATATGATTCTTGGCGGGAGGAACAAAATGGCAAATCACAAGTTCTAGCCCATCTCAATAAAAAAGCAACAAAGAAAAAAAAAAAACCCTGACAACAATGTTTGCATCGAGGCGCTGTTTGCGTTCATTTACTATTCTTCAAGAAAGTTATCACGTGACCAGCAGCTGGCTCGCACCTCTTACCCAGTGCGCCCACAAAGCCCTTATCGGCGAGAGCGTCCCACGGACAAGCGGATTTTGTTCTCTGAGACGCGTCTCGTGTCGCTGATGTTTTCTTTTTTTTTTTTTTTTTTTTGATACGCAAGTTATCTTTTAAGCCCGACCAAACTCTACTTTACGTAAACGGTAACTTTATGCAAACGTTTCAGTTGCCTGGCTTTCACGATGATCTAAAACTCCGGCATTAACACTTTGTTGCTGAAGCCAATAAAGGCAAAATTTGCTAATTTCTCTCTACTAATTAAAAAAGGTTGGAGAACGAAAATATATTAAAAGTCAGGCCATTCGACTCTGAATAGCCGTTAGTTAATTTCGCCTGGCTCAGTTAGTCTAGGACACAGTGTTTTCTTTAAAAAAAAATTGGAACATCCGGTTAGATACGATAGCCCTCCGGCATATGTCCGACCGCTGCAGCCTAGCGCCGGCGAAACAAAGAACCAAGAGAAGTAGCAGCCTTATAAATACCGTTTCTTCCTTATTGGTTTTCATCTCTCACGACTTCCCTTAAACTGATCATTCTTTCATCCTCAATCAAATTTCTCTGATTCGACCCGCTTTCCTGTGTTTCGTGTTTCGTTCATTCACGCGTGGCGCCACGCATGTCGCGTACGCTAGAGGTGAACTCTGTGATAAAACCTGCACGGGGCGGGACTCCAAGGCGAGCACTGAGACAAGAAAAAAAAAAAGAATCCTGAACAGAGCGAGTTGCGGAGGCAAGGATGTCTAGGCAAGGAATATAGAGTGGGCCACAGATAAAATGGGAAGGCTCAGGTCTCGGCGTCGGAAAGAGGGTCTCAGAGATCGGTGCGCTCCGCAGGCTTAAAAGAAGAAGCCAGCCGAACAAAACTTACCTGAAGCTTGACAGAGATTGATTAAGCCCGCGCGTCTCGGCCGGAAGCGCGAGAGGCAGCCTTTTTTTTTTTTTTTTTCTTGTTCCTTCTTTTTTTTTTTTTTTTTACCCTTTGGCTGGCTGGCAAGCAGCGACGCGGCAATTTTGCACGGATCCCAGAGCATGCACGGATAATCGGCTGTTTGTCCGGAGGTGGGAGCAGCGGCCCGCGCGGGTGAGCGCGCGCAGATGCTGCCTTAAACTGCGCTGTGCCAGATAACCAGCGTGCCGCCAGTGCAGCCCCCTTCGCGCCAGGCGCCCGCGCGCCCGAGCACTGCGCGGGCGCCAGAAGCCAAGACCTAGTGCGTGCACGAGCGGCTGGATTTCCGCCGGCTTTCGCCCCGCCTCCCCTTTTTCCCGTATAATAGGGATGCCTGCTCCCGAGACTGGCCGAAAATTGCGGGTTTCATCGGATGGCGAGGGTCGCGCGGAGAGGCCTTGGAAAATTCCTCGATAATTCAATAAAAATTTGCGATGGCTGCGCGCACCGCGACGTCGTCCGAGCCGCCGCTATGGCATTATGTAACGTAGCAGAAACGGGCCGAAAGGAGAACAAAAGAGACCACGAGAGGAAGAGGAAAAAGCAAAAATACGCTACTTTCTAAAACTACACGCTCAAGGAGCCACCTTTTTCCCGACTTTCAACTAAAAGATGGTACGAGTGCCCGAATGAGCAGTTTGCCGCTACTTTCCCTATCATGGAAACTTTTTAGAGCCTGCTGATCAAGAAAGCTTCTCCTCAGTATCTACGCCGTACAGATCCCTTCCCTTCGCACACGTATCTACATCTACGAGGCCGACGCCAGGAGCATTTAGCTCCCTTGTAAGTATCGCGTTGTTTGTTTGCGTACTGTGTAGAAGAAGGATGCTACTACCACGGTTTATGTTTACAGACATCTAACATGGTATTCGCTTTAACCATTCGCAACACCGGCGTCGCAAGAAATTCAGACTCTCAATCCTTGGGTGAAATAAACGCTATCCCAGCGTTTTCAATTCAGCGCTGCTTGCCCATCAACGCAAGAGAATGAGGCGCGAGAAAACTATGGTAAGAAAAAAAAATAAAACAGGAACTGCCGGCACACGCACACCCGTGCTTAGCAAAAACAAATACAGCAGGCCGGGCATCGTCAGACCTCTACCCTAACCTCGTAACACAGGCTTTACTCGAACCAAACTGAAGATTCCAGGAAACTGCAGTAAAACCAGGCTCTCGGTCAGATGCAAATATAGGGAAACTTTTGCTGACTGGGCTCCGTGAAAACGTAGAGGCCAAAAATAAACAGATGCAAATAAGAAACAAAAGGCCTGCGAGCGGATCGCGAAAATCAGGCTATAGGTCACTGGGGCGATAGGAAAATGTAGCTAAAAAAAAAAAAAAAAAAAAAAAAAAAAAAAAAAAAAAAAAAAAAAAAAACAGGCGGACGGACGGACGATAGAAAAGGGAAAGAAACCCGTTCCGCCCCCGGGTCAGGGAAATTTCTTCTCTGTCGGTGGGCTCGCGCATGCCCCTGGACCGTTCGTCTTTTGGCGCCAACGAGCCGAGCCCGCTGTCATCGTGGCGGCGCACGCGTGCATGCAGCCTCAGCGGTGAAGGGCGGCCGCATGGGCGGCCGTGACGAAGCAACTCCTCGGGGCGCGTGCCCGGGACCTCCTGAGGGAAATTTTGCTCACTACGAGACGCGCTGCCTGCGGAGCTTCAATATAGCTCCGGCTCGGGCATTCACACAGCTTGGCGCAATCTCGGCATCCGTGCCACGGCGCCAGGGCGAGCCCACGCAGAAAGGAAGAATCTTGACATTCCATTTGGATGTTGGATATTGGAACGCGGGGCCGAGCCGCTTTCTCTCTGCGCATTCTTTGGTCCTCTCACTCGCCACCGCTTCGTCGGCCTCTTTCGACCTTCGCTAGTTATTTGGGCTCCCGTTATCAGCCTCGCTGATGTCATAAAACAGGTATCTTTTTGGAACTATAATCGGATTATTGCCCAAAGCGCGGTATAGTGATGTCGGAACTGGCTGATTTAGCGGATATAGGTATCTATTCAGCGGAACACAGAGCCATCGTCGGGAATATATTTACCTGTTCTCAAAATCTCATCCAACAGCGGACTATGTGGCACTTACTCCCGCTGCATCACGCCTCTTTCATAATAAAGCTACTTCGCTTAAATAACATACGCCGCCTACTTTAATTCCTTCTTTTTCATCCTTCTCTACTTGCGGTTGCCGGCGTCGATGGACTCGAAGCCGATGCGATTAGCACCGGCGTCTCTGCTCGTTTTGTCTCCAGCGACGCCGATTGCAGTTAAGCAAAAGCTCGTTTCTCCTCCGAGCGAGGCTCGTTCACGCACGCTTTCACAACCGGGTCAACCTCGGGGGCCGAGAATGCTGGCCCTATTAACTTCAGCCGACCCTCGCCGCGTCCATCGCGCGCGGAGTGCCGAAGCTGCCAAGGAGAAAGAGATAGTATTACTTCGTGTTTAATTTCCTTCGCACAAAAGAACAGTGAATGGAAGACGCACTAGGGTCTTGAGGGACTTCTTCGCGAGGAGCGCGCAGACCATGACGGCTTCCTCGGGGTGTCGGAGGCAACTTTTTGTTCTGTGGCCAGAGTCCGCGATCAGGGGAAAGACTCCCGGCTCTGTGTCTTCCCTCGCCGCTCCCCTTAGCAGTTCTTGTTGCTCCCATCACGTCGCACCAGGGGCGGCCCCGGGAAGAGCCGCCCTCCCTCCGCGTGTGCCGGGGCGGAGGTATCTACCAACTTGCGAGTAGTCCTTCCCCACCGGTGAGAGCCGGGCGCCGCTCTTCGGTATATAAGCGCGCCGTGGGAGACGGCGTCCAATCCTTTGCCTAATGAAGCTGACTGCCGCCATTGTACTCTCCAACCACTGGTTCTTCGTCTTCGCTGCATTTTGGTGGCTCCTGGCATGGCTCTGTGTTTCAAGAGTTAGCTATGCTCCGCCGCGCTGAGAACTGATGTAGTATTTTTTAAGCGGCACGTTAACGAGGGGACTGTTATCCATGTAAATGTAAAATATGTGCTTGTCTTCATTCTTTGAAATCGTTTATGTTTGCAATAAAAAATGCAGCAGAGTAGGGTATTAATGTTGTCTGTATACGAACCTTGAGAGTGTTCACCAGAAAGTAGCAGGGGGGACAGCGGCCGATGTAGCTTAGTTGGAAGAGCACCGGACGCGATATTCGGAGGTCGTGGGTTCGGTCCCCACCATTGGCACGTTGTTTTTCTTCTGCTTTGTGTTTAATTATATTTCCCCTAAGCAGATTACATTACTAATTTCTGTCATTATCCAAGCAAAAATTAAAAACAAAACACATAAAATACAATCCCCAATGCTTTCCTTGGCCTCACCGACTGTTGGCTTCTTTCCTTCATGTATTATAACGAGCACCCTCATTTCCTTCCTATATATAGCCCTCGTCTATGCTAATCTGCAGTATTTTTTCGTTCAGTAAGTTAATTAATTAGTAAATACTAATCAGCTATTTTTCATTGTATTTACAGTAAAAGTGTCAATGCAAAAGTGGTAGGTCTCGAAAAACGGCTAGCCTCGTTGTTTTCATTAAACTATCGTACATGTAAAGTCATGTTTTTTTACCAGCCGAAAACAACGCCTGGCGCAATAAGAAAAAAAAAAAAAAAACTTCGTCACTGCGGCGTTTGCTTAAAGCCTCGACACGTGTCAGAGATAACAAAATCTGTTTTTCTGGACCGTGCTCTCTACGGGTTATACGCATTTAGAGAATGATTTAAAAAGAATAGCTGGTCACATGTCAGCATTCTTTAAAGGCCTATATATAGGACGGCGTAAGTCGTAGTGTGATGGAAATAACGTAACTAACTGTGCTTCGAGGTGATCTATAAATTCTGTATTGACTGTACTGATTAACTTTAGTGCCCACGGAATATATATATATATATAAATATATATATATATATATATATATATATATATATATATATATATATATATATATATATATAGCATAAGTAAATAGACGTACTTGGTTGCTAGAGGTTACATACAAGTGAAAAATTGCTTCATACTGTTTCCAAGTTTATTTGTAGTCGACGTTTCGGCAGGAGCCCTGCCTTTCTGCCTCTTGAGAAAGGCAGGGCTCCTGCCGAAACGTCGACTACAAATAAACTTGGAAACAGTATGAAGCAATTTTTCACTTGTATATATATATATATATATATATATATATATATATATATATATATATATATATATATATATATATATGGTATTGCGAACAGAACTCATCACCTCCGACCCGTTCGATGCTTTTACCAACTGAGCTACATCGCCTTTGACGTTGTCAAAGTCCTGCTCACCAAGTGTAATATGGTTTTTCAAGCTTATTAAGCTCTCACTTGCAGACAGACGGTCACGCGGAGAGATTTAAGCGTACTATCGGAGATACATTGTGCATTAACGTGGCTTGAAACAACCCCAGTTGGTATCTATCCCCTCCGAATGTAACTTCGAATACAATATCGCAGCTTTGCTCACTACTGGTTCCTCTTCTTTAATCCTTTTTTTTATGGGCTTCACTATTCTGGTACCATCAGTATCACTCTGCCTTGCCAACCTAACGCACCTTAGTGTATCTTTTTTCTGAAGTTACACAACACGGCAGTGACTGTCGCCGGAACCCGCTCACTACAACCGATACCTAGTGCCGCGAGAACTCGCGCCACGACAAACATCGCACCGCAATGCACTTCGTTTGCACTTGCGTGCTGTCTTTGGGTTCCGTCAAGTATTTCCGGCCTGGCCTCGAAATTTTTCCCCAATTATCACGGCCCCTAGCGTGTCCTGGAGCTCACATCTGTTAATTACACTATGAGACCTCGCACCCTTCTCATGTCCGCAGGCGCGGACGTGATACAGCTCATGCTAAGCGCCTCAAGCCATGCATTCATGACCCTGCCGTCTTGTCTACATCGTCGGTCGCCAATGTGGCTCCTCTGCTCACCGGGTGCAATTTGAAAAGACAAAGACGAACATTCTCTTCACTGGCTGCATACCCATCGGCGTGTGTGTGTGTTCTGTACTCGACCTGATTGACCTCGCGGACTGTTTTTATTACTGCTTCCGTTGGCGCAGTACCTCTCGATAAATCCCCGCCTTAAATTATGCATACACAAACTAGCTTAGTTTTTTTTTTCTTACCGCGCCTGCCGTCCTCTTCTTACGCAGCACCTTTCAAGTGACTTGCAAAACCTTTGTAGGTCTAAGTAAATCTGGTACTAAATAATTTCTCAGGATAGCGCTCTAAAGCTTTAAACGTGCCGCGAGTGCGGGAAGAAGCGCTTATCTGTGCGCCTTTTGAATGTCCAATGCTGTTTAGATAACTGATGGTGAAACATTGGTAAAGTGGTTTTAAGATATATTTTTATCCTAAAATGGTGATGGCTAATGCTTCGTAAAAGAGTGAGGCCGTGAGTGTTGCTTTATTGCACTAAAACAGTAAAGGTTCAACAAATTTGCAAGAGGCGTTCAGCAATATTATCTTCTGGGCTGTGACGTTTTTTTAGTGCTCATTCGGTCGCCGGGGCCGAGAAATTATCTTGGTTGAGACTGAATCCTGACTGGCCGTCAGATCATGACGTGACAGTCCATGCGAACTGGAGCGGGTAACTCGAAAAGTGCAGCACAACCACTTTGATCTTTGACTTACTATTTTTAGTTCGAAACTTCTGTATCGCCGTAGCTATCGTCGCTTATTTTTTTTTTCCCTTTATTTCCTGGTTTGGTTGGTTTGGTTCGTGGGGTTTAACGTCCCAAAGCGACTGAGGCTATGAGAGACGCTGTAGTAGAGGACTTCGTAAATTTTGACCACCTGGGGTTCTTTAACGTGCACTGACATCGCACAGCACACGGGCACCTTGCTTTTCGCCTCCATCGAAAAGCGGCCGCCGAGGCCGGGATTCGATCCCGCATCACTGGGAACAGTAGTCGAGCGCCGTAACCACTGCGCCATCCCGGCGGGCCCTTTATTTACTGTTCACAATGAAAAAAAAAAACAAAAAAACTGTGAGATGAAAGGGTCAATTGAAGTACAATACCACTAATATTGCCAGTGAAGAGTAAAGCTGCACTAAGTTTCAAAAACGTTTTAGGTTAGCCAGCTCGATCGCTGCCATCCATTCAGGTTTCTCCCTACGTTTATTGCTGCGGTTTTCAGGTTCGTATCTTTCGCCGTAGCTGATCACCCAGCGCATTAAAATGCAACTTACTCTCGCGCTGTGCATTGCGCGTCTTCGTTTCCATCAACTTCCACCTGCTTGCAAAAGCTTTCGCCTGTCTTAGTCGGTTTAACTACGTTAAAACCATACCATTTTTTTTTCTTTAGGAGATAGAACCAAGATATCACACATAAACGAAAATTTCAAATATTTGTTTTGTTTTGTTTTTCTAAGTGCACATCGCTTATCGATATAAACGCCGCCGGCGGCGATGCTTTCCGCCATTGACGCACTTGGGTATGTGATTGAAGTTATAGATAATTGAAGGTGGCTGCTGGCTCAGCGACCTGAATTTTTATCGGACGCCAATTATGAAAAGACATTCCTTCTTTTTGAAAAACTGTATGAAATTGGAGGGTGGGGAATTGGTAAGACGAAGCATATTCCTTTTTCAAAAACTTGATCATGAATCATTTTTGAACCATGATTTAACGTAAAGCCCTATTTTCGACCACTTTCGCGTAAGTGATCGGACCTTTATAGATTGTAATAAGGGCCGCGCCTTAACATGTAAATTTTCAACTCTGTACAGATTCCCGCTTAACAACCCTCATTCCAAGATAACGCCTTTCGATTTGCTGTATAACTGAATATGTCCAAGTCTCAAAACTCCTTGATTATGATTAATTGTAATGCTGCCAGAGCAGCTTTTGGCCAAAGAGCGCCCACAAGATGTTCTGTCATACACAAAGTAGAGTCAAAGGCCCATTTTGAAAGTATCGCACCCTAGATAAGACGAGCACCAGGCGAGGGGAGAGCTTGTACCTAAAACAAACTGGAGGGTGCCTCGCGACACTAGGTCTCACACCTACCGCGAACGAAGCGGGAAAATTGCTTGCTGGCCCTTGTCCACGTTGCAACAGCGATCATCGGAAACAAATATCGAATACGCTTGCCATGTCAATTTTTTATTTTTATTATTTCTTTTTTTGCGGACAAGCACATCAGTATTGGTACGACAAACTCAAAAAGTTGGAACTGCTGTGCCAGACAGTGATTCCTGCCAGTTGCCTACCCAGCACATTGAATGGAAAGAAGAAATCCGGCGTATCATGCATACTGGCAAAATAAAGCTGAAGTAGATCGTGTGAGATGCAGGATTGAACCTCACAAGTTGGACAACATCGTATTATACTAACGAAACTCGAAGAAAAAACCTCCACTGTCAGGTACAAGGCAAGGAACGCGACCTTTAGTAAATCACACGACGTCACCAAGGCTGTGGGACCAAACCCAGCCGCGGTGGCCGCTTGCTGATTGGGGCGAAAAGCAGTGCGCCTGCAGAGCGTATTTTCAGGGTACGAAGTTTCCGCAGTGCTCCCCTACAGCGTCTCTCAAAGCCTCAGCGTGTTTGGAACGTTATACCTTGCCAACCAACCAAACATGGCATCACCCACATTGGTGCTTTGGTGAAGAATAGGAAAATAAGCAAAAAGGCCATTTATTTCCCCGTTGCCAGAGTGAAGAAGTGACAATGATTGCGGCACAAGGCTTGCGCTCCATCATTCCAGAGCGCAGTCACTCACCACATCATCTGGCTAGCATCCTCATTGATCGGTGTGCACGCAAGAGTTTTTCAGCAACCACATACAACACCGACGCCGCTTACGGCAGGCAATATCCTCGATAGAGCCATCACCGTAAAAGTAATAAAGAAGCCCTTTGGAAACCTGCAACAGAGTGCGCCTCACTCTGTGTCCTCTTGCTCTCGTGCTCAGTGCCTTTTAGCCAAATGAAGTTATTGCACACCCCCAGACACACGCGGACAGCAGCACCGACGCGACTGTCTATCAAAGGCACGCGCCCAGCTACTCTCCGCTCGTTTCGCGTGGCCATCGGCGCGAGATCGCGCATACATATCGGCCGGAATCCTAAAGCGACGGGGCGAATGGCACAGCGCCCACCTGACATGTGTGGCGTGTGAGCGGCGCGCTCGCATGCTCGTCTGCGGCGCACGGAGATCTGCATTCCTAAGCCCGTGCTTTTCCGATCGATGACGCGGGAGAGCCGACGCGCAGGCAGCGTCGCTCGGGCACGACGGTCACGCGACTGCGCGCCCCAACAAAGGACTGCCCTGGGATTAGAGCCGCCAGCCGGTACCTGCGCCCGCGGCTGTCTAGAGAACGCGCTGCACTCTTACAAGGAGGGCAAAAGTGCCTGCACAGTGCCCAAAAGAAAGCGTCGAGGCGGCTGGGACGCACCGGTGATCGCGTTCTTACCGCCTTGAAGCGCTGCAACGGCGCTACATTGAGAACAGTGGATGTATTGAGTAATTGATTAATTGCCTCGAAAATTGAAAAAAGTAAGCGTAACGAAACGTTGTACATCCTTCATACACTCCGTGTACTCTGTCGACTAATTACACGCGCAAGTTCAAAAAGCTGTTTGTTGCCTGTCCACTGTATTTGCATGATACAATAATCACCAAAGTTTATCGAAATGTTTCGTGGAAAGGCGAACGCTTTTCAAGAAGACAGTTTCTGGCCCTTACTTCTCGTAAAAAAAGAACAGTAAATAGATTCTTAAGCTTCTTTAACATACACAAAAGCGTGTGAGATCTAGAACAGCATAACATAGTTTGTTGTATTTAGAGCTCAAGAAGCAGAATCTCGAATGGGGGGTTCATAAGTAGTACATCCCCGTTTATTTTTCGGCTATGCCTGTGGCTAGCGACGGGACTGCGGCGATCATAGTTCAAATGCAAAATTTAGACGAAAATAACAACACGCAACCAAACTAGTTGTTTTTTATTACCTCCCTTCTGTATAGAAATAAGACGCACTAATATTCGATGACAAAGCTTTAGTCCAAACAAAGAAGCACGACCGCACGAGCCATAGGTTATACTGTGCGAGCTCGATCCGGAGTTCAGTGGACAGTCAGTGCAAGTACCTGCTGCACTTTTGGCTCCCTATACAAGTATATAGGCGCAATAAGCAAAACTCTGCAGGGTGGAGTCGTTCTCCATACCTAATGCTTTAAAGGGACAGAACACTGCAATTTAGGTGTCTAATTTTTTTTTCGGCGCATTGAAAAGATTCATGTCTAAAATGTTCGATTTCGTGGTGGTTTCGGTAGAAACGCTGCAGAAAAAGTTTGCCGAGAATTTTTCGATTTTCAGTCCGATGCTGAAAACCATGAGCAGCGGCCGCTATAACAACTGGTGGTCGACAAAAAAGACGTACCGAACAAAAAATATAAATTTCACTCGCCAGACAGTAATTAGACATTTTTTATTTAGAGTAACATTCTTTTCAGTTTCGCACTCACGGCTGTTACGGCACGATAACTCAAGCCTCGTCGACGAAAGTTTTAGTGGGCACTATCATCGCTTCATTCACGTAATTCCAAACACTGTGGCTCCATCCAGTGACAAAACCGGAAAGACTCCCTCTCGCTGTGCGAAAACAGGGGTGGTTCTATTTAAGGAAGCAGTGCAGAGAGCGCAAAATATAATAAATTATGACAAGAACTCCTAGAAGTGAAAAGAACAGTGTGCACTTACGAAAATTAGAGATATTTTGCTGACATGTAGTCACGGGGGTACTACACTGAAATTAATAGAGTTTCTCCGCTAGATAGCGCCTCAGTTGTTTTTATGCGACTTTCAATAGCAAATTAAAATTGTAAAGCCTTTTTTCTTCGATATTTTAGCGCTCTATCTGTACTATATGAGGGTATTTCATCTGTACTATATGAGGGTACTTTTCATCTCCACCATAACATTATGACATATTTTGCCCAGTGTTCTCTCTCTTTAACATGAAGCTGTGTTGAGCGGCCGGCTTTAAAACGCTAACCGCTCAAAAATATACTCGAAAAGCTTGCTAACTCTTCTCATACATCCAATGGCTGGAGGGCATTTCGTTTGGTTTCATTTTTGGAGGGTCTAACCTCAAAGCAAAATCGGCTATAAGACTAGCTGCCGCTTTCCCGCCTTTATTACTCATTGTGGTGAGGGTAACAGAATGACCGTAGCAGTGCACTTTTCTGTCTGTCTCTTTGCTCACTAGATTATGCGTTATGAGTGCATCTTTCTATCTAATATCCCTTTGTTCAATAAACTACGTGTTTTATGTAAAATGCGATGTTGCAGTTCACTGGGAATCTCCGTTAGTGAAGGCAACATAGTTCTACGTTATCTTTGAGAAAAAAAAAACGATCAAAACTTTTGGGTTTGGCTTATATATACAGTGGTTTTTACGACCCATACGGTAAGTGCTGACACCAGTTTTATGGTTTGTTCTCTTCCTTTTCTCTATTTTTGCTTTAATTATGCTTCCAAGCCACCCCATTCTTCTGATCTTCTGGCCCCAATTAATTTGCTGCAACCATCCTCTCACTGACTTTTCCCTTCGCCTCCACAGTCTGCTCTCTAAGGGCTAAATTTAAAAAAAAAAATTAAGCACTTAGAGAAAAAAATTCATGTTACTGAATGTTCCACGGTAGCTCAATGTATACGGCGGCATTAAACGCTCGTCGTCATTTTTCTATGCAGAATAAAGAAACCTTCATGTTCATGTTAGACGACTCCTAAAATTACGCATCCAAAACTTCCGCCTCTGTTCCTTCTGCGACGCTACTTTGCAACAGCTAATAAAAACTATGGCTTCGCGCTTGAAGACTACGGCGAAAACTCGTTCGGAGCATTTCACTTCCTTCCTTTTCTTTTTTTTTTTTTTTTCGGGTGAGCGAAAAGCACCGACGTATAGCTTGGCCTAAGCAGCGTGGCTCCAAACTTTCTACGAAGAACTAAACATGTCTTGGCGTGGAACTCGTGTTTTTGTGCGCCACGTTTGGTTTTACGCTTGGCCGTGTCCTCTTCGGCATCGCGCGCGGCGCGCACATGCGCCGGCGACGTAGTAAATGTGTCGCTGAAGCGAGTAGCGTGACGTACCATGTTTTCACCGGGACGCGACCAGAATACAATTTCATAAGCTGGCGCTCTTGAGCTGTGCGCTCGTTTATCTTCATGGTTCCGCGTTTTGACGCGGCCGTTTTGCAGGCATTCGCCGGCCGCCCCCTTCGCACCTTGCTTACTTCCGCCACAGAGCTAGCTGCTGCCCAGCCGGGCGCGAGCGTGCATTTTCTCTTTGCTTGTTTAGCTTCTGTCACATTATTTGCACTCAGGCTGCGCTAATACCATCCCTGCTTTATCATTCGTCCTCCTATCCTGTTTTGTTCCTCCTTATCTGGGTGGGTTCGACTAGGTCGTTTAATCTTGGCACCATCCATTTCGCCTATGCAACCGCATTTGCTTTTTCCTTTTATAGGAGAAAGAAGGTGGTGGTTTTTTCTTTTTGTCTTTCTCTTCGCGGCTTTCTTGCCACCCAAGTTCTTGCTGCTTTTTAATCCTGCACTTGTTCTGTGCTTTGCGTTTTTTTTTTTTTTCGGTGACAAATAAATAATGATTCCCCTTTGCGCCGCTAGCCTTTTCGTTTCAACTCCGCCACTTCTTTTCCTCGGCCGTTCTCACTCTATATTATTCTTGGCTCGCCCCTCGGCGGCGGTGTCGGCCGGCTCACCATTTGCTTTGTTTTCCTCTCTGTGCTCGGTCCTCGGCGGATCCTCAGCCGCGCGAGCCCCGTGATAAGGGCGTTATAAAATTAGAAGAATACACAGCGAATGAGTCGTGAGCGCGATTCCCATGGAGCGAAAAGACGAGGGCGTACGGAAGACCGGAACTAGATGAGGGCAAGCGCCCTATGTTTGGATTCATTTGCACAGCCGGCGAGAGGAATGCGAATACGGAGAACCTCAAGAAGCCGGCGATTCGAGCACTCGTCCCGAGATGCGCTTCTTCCGTCTGCCCCATTCTTCGAACGGAGGCCGACTTCGAATCCTCCCAGTCGATACGTATCGATCTGGCTTCTGTTTCTCCGCGTATGTGCGTGCGTTCGCCGGGGAGATCGCACTTGTCTCGCTCTTTTCAGCCTCTCTTTTCGCGCTCTTCTTCTGGCAGCCCTTTTTCTTCGTTGCTTCTAGAGCTCCTTAAATCGATATCGCGTCTCGGCTGCTCTTGCTCGTGTGTGCTTCCGTGCGTGTGCATGTTTTGCTTTTTGAGCGCGGAAGAAGTCCTGGCAAATGCGAGGACACGAAAGACAAATATGGACGCGCTATCAAGCCCGCCGAAGGCCTCCGCTTCGCAGCCAGCCCCTCGTCCTGCGGGCCTGCTCGCGTTTCTCAACGCCC